>NC_133777.1:74201521-74538468 GCF_003597395.2 Chelonoidis abingdonii | reverse complement strand
GTGGCTCCAACAGATCCCAGGAACAACATCAGAGCTCTCTGTCCAGAAGAGTGCAGTGCTAGGAACAGCTAAGATACTGCGCAGAACCCTCAAACTCCTAGGCCTCTGGTAGAGGACCCGAGGTTGAGGAAGACACATACCACCCATAGGGCTGAGAGGGGAATTTTTATTTATATATATATATATATACACACACACACACACATGCACATGCACATGCACACACATTGGACATGAGTTAGAAGAAAGATGTTGGTTGTGCTGTGGCTTTGTGGAGCATAGGGGATAGTTTATAACTTCAGGGACCGTTGAACAGGAAATGTGGTTTGCAATATCTGTCTTGAAATATATATCTATAGGGACTGAATGCCTGAAGGTAACCCTTTAAATCAACTTTCTAAATATGCATTTCATGTAGATTTAATCAGCCCATCGGCTGCTAAATTAGTACCTTGTGAGAACGCAAAACATTGTTTTGAGGATTAATGATGTAATAGATTAATCACCATTACATAACAGTTTAATCTCAAATATGTTTAAAATCAATAGATATTTAGTGAGCATATAACAACTACCTGATTGTATCTAAATTAAAGGCACGTTTGGGAACCATATCTGAAAGCATTAGCTGGTAACCACCCCAGACTGACCTCCTTAGAGCCACTCCTGGGAGGAATGGAGGCCTTGTGGTTAAAGCCCAGGATAGAGAGTCAGAAGACATGAATTCTATGTCTGGCTCTTCCGCTGATGCAAGCTGTAGCCTTGGACAAGTTGCTTGGTGCCTCGGTTTCCCCATGTACAAAAAGAAAGGGCAATACCATCTAACTCACTGGAGAGAGATGAAGCTAATTTTATTTTGCTTTGTAAAGTACTTTGAGATCCTTAGCTGGAAGGTACTATGGCAGTGAAGAGTCTATTGTCCAAACAGAGGGAGGCAAGGGATGGGAAGTCAGAACTCCTGGGTTCTATTGCTGGTGGCCATAGGGAAAAGGATACTGACCTCCTTTGTCAAGTGCTTTGAGATCTGCTGGTGAAAAGTGCTATAGAAGAGCTGGGTACGATTATTATTTATAAGCAATAACACTGTTCTTGAATCTGTCAGCTCAGCACATCACCTCATTTCTCCTTTATTAGTCATATTACAGCAGCACCTAGAGTCCCTGTCTGAGCTCAGGGCCCCTCTGTGCAGGGCCCTAAACAAAAATATAGTGAGAGAAAGTTGCTGTCTTAAAGAGCTCACCATCTAAATAGACAAGATAAAGGATGGGAGAGGTGGGAAGTGACATGCTCAGGGTCACACAGCAAGTCAGTTACATAGCTGGGAATAGGAGCCAGGTCTCCTGTATTATCCTACCTACCAGAATGCCTCCTTGGCACCTGTCCATCCAACTGTAAAATACATCATGGGCGATGGAAACAGCATTTACAGTAAAGAAATGAAACACTAACCCTGATGATATACTGATTGTAAATCAAGGAGTGGGGATGGGATATTTCCATGCTTTTCACTGTACATCTCATTTGAGAAAGCTGCGTCAAAGCATGGAAACAAATGAGCTATCTGCTTCAATTAAAACCCTAGAAAGATTAATATCAGCAAGCCTACTCCTGGACTTCATGAAGAGGAATAGGGTAGATAAGCTATCTGGTGTATTGCATTAATCTCCCATTGCCTTTCAATATAGCTAGTCCAAATAGACCAATACGTCGTGGAAGGATTATTCCTTTTCTTCAAGGGCTGTTGAGTAAGATGTTCGCAATCGGACTTAAATGTGGAAAAACTATCCTTGAAAGACTAGAGGCCAATCCTAGCATCCAGCTTGCCCTGCATACACATGCTGGAAAGATTACAGAAGGCCAGAGTGATGTGTGAAATCTCTCCAGAACACTATATCTCTGTGTGGCAATTCGATGAGATAAACATTTGATAAGGCACTGGCTAGCCATGATTGCCCAGAGAAAACATCCCCTTCCTAATAATCTTATTACTGGTGGGAGAGGCAAGAAAGAGTATTTCTGGGGGCTATTCTTCGTGCAGAGCCATTTATTTTTATGGCTAGTAAAAGGAAATAAATTTCCCTGAAATGGCTCCTTGGTGAATTGGGGTCTGCGTAGCTCAGTCTACATTTATAGATAAGCAAAAGGTCAATTGAATGTTATGTCTTTTCTTGCATGGCATGCTAAGTTGTCACGTAACAGGGGGAAATGATACAACTGTTCTACCCTTCCCCTCTAGGAGCTTGGTTTGAGGGGAGACTTCTGTTTATGAGGTAAGTGCAGATCAATCACTTGTCACTGGGTATTTGTCTTGATTGTGAGTTTTGATAGAGTGCAGAAGATTAGATATGGTAGGTACTATGATTGTACACACCGGATGGGGCTGTGGTAGGATCCCCTGGGAGCTTGCTTGGTTTTGGACACACAATGAACATAAATCTATCTGGGCAAAATTATCTCGGCAATTACCGATCAATGACTTACAAAAAGAGTTAATAACACCAGTCTGTTAGAGATAGGGTGTAAACCTTAAAAATGCCTGCCCTGTAATTTACAAGGGATTTAGGGTCTGCTCCAATAGGAAACGAATAGGAAAATCCTGTTGTCTTCATTGGGTGCAAGCAGCCTAGCACCATAGGAACTAATGCACTTTGGTTTTATGTTGCAGACTTTTCTCCTACACTTTGATTATCTTACCTATTAGGATTGTCTTCAGGACAGAGGCTGTGTTATGCTGTAGGTATATACAGCACCTACCACAATGGGGCCATGATCTTGGCCAGCCTCCAAAACAAATATTAATAATCAGACTGTTAATGCATTGACTGTGTCTGAACAGTTATGCATTTTGCTTGATCTTTGTCAATTTATAAAACCATCACAAATTAAATGGCTCTTAAAAGAAACACATGCTTGGCAGTTAAACCAATAAGGATTCCTTGTGGCACCTTAGACACTAACAAATTTATTTGGGCATAAGCTTTCATGGGCTAGAACCCACTTCATCAGATGTATGACGTGAAAAATACAGGAGCAAGTATACTTCTTGTGCACCAGTCAACCCCTTTCTCCATCTATAACCATAGTGTATGGCAATAGGACAGTATCCCTTTCAATTGCCATGAGCCTGCTGCTCACTGTGTTCTATGTTTTAGAATCTGCAGGAGAGAAGTCAGATAAGCTGGAAACAAAAAATTACCACGGCCACTAACCTTACGTTCGGAATGAACAATTCAAGTTGACCCAGTTCTGCAGAACTTCCATTGCAGACTAACTTCTTCTGTAGATCAACATTGACCTAGTATGTATAATCAAGCCAGTAATGGTATGCAGCCCTTCCGATATTCCCATCCCATTCAGTGTTTGGTATCTGGATTTGTGCGCCATTTCTTCTTAACTGTGATGTTAAAAAATAACCTTTCCTTAATCTAGTGAAGCAGCTGCAGGCCTTGGACATAACTCATTTAACCATCAGCCCAATGAGCAGTTCTTAATCGAAACGCATGTACTGAGCGGCAGCCTGGTGTGCTTTTCATTTATCTTTACATTAAAACCTAGCATGGCCTTTTGGTATATTATAGATGATTAAATCAACAGTACATGGTGTAAATGAGGACTAACCGCTCAGAGGATGTTACAATTATCTCCTCACCAGTGCCTACCTTTAATTAAAACCCCAGCCACCTTGAGGGATTACCAGTCAGAGGGTAGCCCATACGTGGGTCTAGCTCGAAATGATTATATCTGCATTCTCAGTGCACTTGACTGTGAAAACTAAGATGCCCAGTAAGAGCTTGCTCTAGCTAAGAGATTGTATTACCTGCCTGTGCAGCGGACTGGCTTTTTAATGTGCCAAAACAAAACTCGGCACTCAGCAGGATGGTGCTCGGGGGTGGTTGTTTTTGTTTTGGCTGGATGGCGCTCGGGGCGGGGGGGGGGTTGTTTTTGTTTCGGCAGGGCAGCACTCGGGGGGGGGTTGTTTTTGCTTCCAGCAGGGTGGCGCTCAGGGGGGTTGTTTTTGTTTTGGCAGG
Source organism: Chelonoidis abingdonii (assembly GCF_003597395.2). Classification (NCBI taxonomy): domain Eukaryota; kingdom Metazoa; phylum Chordata; order Testudines; family Testudinidae; genus Chelonoidis; species Chelonoidis abingdonii. The sequence continues at coordinate 74,534,440 of NC_133777.1, read as the reverse complement.
GCAGCACTCAGGGAGGTTGTTTTTGTTTCAGCAGGGTGGCGCTTGGGTAGCTTGTTACAGCGGGGCGGCTCCCTTTTTTTCTTGGGAGCTGCTGGAAGCTGTGGCCAGGGCATCCCTCAGCCTGCACCCCTTTCTGCAGCTGCCATTGGTCTGGAGCAGTGCACCACGGCCAGTGGGAGCCGCAATCAGCTGGACCTGCAGACATGGCAGGTAAACAAACCAGCCTGGCCCACCAGGGGCTTTCCCTACACAAGCGACGTCTCAAGTTTGGGAAACTCTGCACTATAGGATAAATCCCTATGGTATATTCTTCAGAGCTCTGTCCAGTCCACTTTTAAATGACTCATCAATGGGCCCAAGCCTGCTCTTCTAAGCAAGCATACATTTCTCTTCAGATTCTGGAAAGCGGGAGAGTGAGCCCCAAGGATGGCCAGCCCAAACTTGAGCGACAATATGGCTCTGTGTTCCAGGATGCCACGCCCAGCCTTGGGAGCCAGGCCCAGCCCTGCAGAACAGGAGCTGCCGCTGCAGGTGAGTTTGGGGCAGGCTCATTCTTCAAATCCCCCCTTCCCCAGGGCCTAATGTGGCGAGCTCTTGGGACAATCTAGCCCTAGTTGTGGTAGTCAGAAAATTGAAAAGTCTGGCTGAAGACAAGCCACCGTACTGAGTCAGGGAAGGAAGAATGTGGATGGGTAGAGAGAGGAATTCCAAGGCAATAATAAATGCCATCTATGTCCTGTATACTCAGGGCACCTGTATACTTCAAGCCTGGCTTCTGAGAGGGCTTTTCAGTCCCTTATGCATCCTACAGATCAAATAAACTTCCCTTTTTAATTGGATCACCTTTGGGGGAAGGGAGTAGCCAGACAATGGATATAAATCACAGTAAAAAGGTTCATGAACTCCATTTTCAAAGGAGTCAGGAGCCTGACTCCTTTAGGTTCTTTGAACATCCCAACTCAAAATTCAAGAGGCTCAACCAGCCCTATTTTCAAGGTCCTGGCCTAACGATAAAGGAGCAGGTTGTGTGTGCTGCGGGAGACGAGGTCTAGTCTATGCATGAGCAAATTAGGACTTTGCTGGAGCAGAAGTGTTCCAGGTACTAACTTCTGCTTTGAGCAGCTTAGGAAGATGATCTCTAGTTAGTACAGGAAAATGATCTCTGCCTTTGGGGGATTGGATTAATGTTTTCAGCTATGGAGAAGAGGTCCTACACCGACTGCTTGGTGAAAGAAGGGAGCCATTTGTTCCTTACAATAGAAGGAAACAGAAGGAATGTTAAACCTCCCAGTGGATTGCCTGTGAATTTTTCCTAATTCCTCATTGAGGTTGGTTTTATTATTATATAGTGCTATGCCAATAATCCTCAGGTCTTTTCCTTTCCAGCAAAATTTTAATTATAGGTTGGATTCTGTGACACTGATAGAAACTAGAAATAACTCCTCTTAAGTCAGTGGAGTTATTTTCACTTTACACCAGTGTCACTGAGCTCAGAATCTGTTATCTTACATGAATGGCCACTACATGACTTAAACACGCCTCCAGGTAGCCCTTTTGAAAGTGTCTCTGCAAAATGAGGCACTCGCTTTTAAAAACTCTTCCCGGTGACTTTCCATAGCCAGTTGCACACAGCTGAATCAGGAGACAAACCCCAGACTTCACACAGGTCAAATCTTCATTCTGCATGAATTTCATAGGATATTGTTGTTATTTATAAAATGCAGCCAAAATGGTTTTTTCCTGCCTTATACAGTATTTTTTCTAGAGCAGAAGGAACATAAAAAGGAGGGGAACTGGAAACAAAACAACATTATTTTGACAAAAAGCTCTATTGCACAGATTGCCAAGATTCAAGTCAGCAAACACTGTACATAAACAATTTGAATTTTCATCCACCTTCTCTAAGTAGACATCTGGACACATATCATGTGAGACATTAGCATCGCCAGATGTGAAGAATTCTTCTGGCTTAGGGAAGGTTGCTTAATTCATTTGCTTTGCATAAAAAAGTATACAGGGAGAGTCAGGGAGCAGAGTGGTTGTCAAATGACCTTATAAATCAAAGTCGACATGACAATCTGCATTGTCCATGCCACTCTCCCCAGCACAGACTTCTCCTCAGATCAATACAAATTTCCAAACGTTTAGCACAAATGTAAGTACAATCTTTCCACTGCTATGAATACTACTATAGTGTTTTTTGTTCCAAGGCCATTTGGATGGAGCCACCCCTCCCATTCGACACTCTACTTGCCAGAGTGTTCTGTTAGTGCTTGATTAATGGTTTGAATTCTTTGCACTACATTTGCCTGCAATATGGAATACTCTGCTTGGCTCAGACTGTGCGAGGTGCAGTCTCGCTCTCTCTCTGATAAGCTGTTTGCAATTCCACAGGATAGTTTCATGCTTAGCTTTCCATGAGACCTGTGAAATTTTACCCAGCAGTCAAGCTGCAAGTTGAGTTTTTTTTCATGGCAGGAAGCCTGATGTGAGTGGAACCATGTTGGTCATGATTCGGACATGGGGAGAAGAAAAAAAAAATAGCTTGTTCCCATGGTGATGGAGTTTCACTTCAAAGTGTGCATGTAGCGAAGCAAAACATTCATCGTTAGTGTATCTCCTTCTTATCTTGGGATGGATTTATGTCGGTGCCCAAACTTTGTAGAATTATACCAGAGATGAATTTGGGCGCAGGCCTGTATTTTAATACTCAGAATATTAAATAAGATGAATTATTGCCCTTGGAAAGCTAAAGAAAAAAGAAAAAATAGATTCGGAAGAACAATTTAGTCAGTTGCACATGCTTTGGGCCTACTTGATCCTAAAATAAGCAAGAAACTTGTTCCAAGTCCTCATGAGATGCCCAGTGCTCTCTGATTTCAGTCAGGTCAGAAATACAGGGAGTGGGAATCGCTTCTCTAGTATGGTGTAGGTTCTTCCGCTTCTGGCCATAAACAAAGGCATGCAAACACTTTCCATTCAAGGATCTCAGAAAGCTTTACAAACAACAAGTTCAGCTTTGCAACTGTGGTAGATGCCACCTTGGCTGACACAATAGAGATTGGATCAAGTAGCTCCAAAGCTAAAATCATGAACTTCTACAATTTGAACTAAGGAGTCGTGCCTTGCTAGCCATGGCTATGACAGACTCATATTTTCTGTGGATCAGTATAGAGAGGGACCTTTAACACACACTCACCAGTGGGTTACACCAGTGCTTCTCAAAGATGGTCCACCGCTTGTTTAGGGAAAGCTCCTGGCAGGCCGGGCCAGTTTGTTTACCTGCTATGTCCGCAGGTTCGGCCGATCATGGATCCCACTGGCCTCGATTCACCACTCCAGGCCAATAGGGGCAGCAGGAAGGGCAGCCAGCACATCCCTCGGCACGCTCCGCTTCCCGCAGCCAGGGCTGGCTCTAGGCACCAGCGTTCCAAGCATGTGCTTGGGCTGCACTTCTCAAGGGGCGGCATTCTGGCCTTTTGGGAGCGGCTCTTTTCCACAGGCAGCATTCCTTTTTTTTTTGCTTGGGGTGACAAAAAACCTGAAGCTGGCCCTGCCCACAGCCCCATTGTCCTGGAGTGGTGAACCGCAGCCAGTGGGAGCTGCGATGAGCCGAACCTGCGGACGTGGCAGGTAAACAAACCAACCCGGCCCGCCAGGGCTTTCCCTACACAAGCGACGGACTGGCTTTGAGAACCACTGGGTTACACAATACCACTGGGTAGGAATGGAAAAGAAGTATTATCTCTATATTCTAGAGGTAAAGAAAAGTCACTGAGAGAGTGTAGGAATAGAATCCAATGCCCCTATATCCTGGTGGCCTCTTCATTAAACGTTAGCTGGAGGAAAGGGGAAAATGTTCCTTTCGGGGGCTTCTTTTTGGTGTAAAATGATTTTTAAATTACTTTTTTTTACTTTGAAATATCAGAAATACCAAGTCTTGTCTCCTGTGCTTTTGCTTCAATAATGAGAGAACTAGAGGAGGAGTTCACATTCTCGATTTGAGGGAAGTGGTGGATGCTGTATCTTTTGCAAAATGAGCATTTTTCCTAACTGTTTTTCATGTCAAAGTGTTTTAAACAGCCTGACTAAAAATCAATTCTGTTGTCAATGGCTGAAGTTTTCTATGTATGTTCTTCAAGCTTTACTGGTTCTCCAATCTGACGAGTCATCCTACAAAAACAGGCAAATCAGGACCTGATGTTTCTAAAGTATAAAACCAAGCAGTATGCAAAACGCCTTTCAGACCTTCTTTATATATATATACTAAGGATGTGAATGTATATTGTTCCTTTGAAGGTCATCTTTAACCAAAGATTATTCCCCCTCCACTCAGCCACCCCAGTCATGTCAAATCTTGCATTCTGTTCTCAGTCTTTACAAACTAAAATGAGTGGGGATTTGTCCTGCATCAGGATTAAGGACTATTTTAACAGGTATTTAGGAACCTAACTCACATTAAATACCTTAAAAAATCTGTCCCTAAATATTCCAAGATTTGGCACTTCAGCCCCAAATAACTTTAAAAAAAAAGGATGTTTTTTTTTTCTTTTTGTTTATTTATTTTTTTAATCTCAGAAAACGATTCACTGGGTTTTGAGTTGTCCTTATTTTATCTGAACCCATTCAGCCATCCCTGGAAACAATTATAGAAATGTCCAGGTTTTTCAGTTCAAACCTGTAATTTTTCCCATCCTACACTCCAGAAACTCACCTAGAGCGAATGTTCCCAAAATGAGAGCAGTGAGATATTTGCCAACTGCCATTGGGGTGTGAGTCACTAAGTTTCACCTGGTTTTGAAACCCTGGGAGACCTTCATGTCCCATGGTTTCAGCTTGAAGCATAACTCATCCCAATTTTGCACAAAAGGTTCATGAACCTCGATGAAACTATTGCAGAAGTCTGGCTTAGATTTCAGGATTTGTAATAAAAGTTTTGCTCAAGTCTGCTAAATATCCCTAAATATTAATGACTGGCTTGAACAGGAGGACCCAGACCTGACAACCCCTAATCTTTGAAGGACTGTAGAATTGGAATCTGTGTAAATCTGAATTGCCCCGTGACCTTTATCTCCATAACAGACCAAACCAAATCTGAACTTGCCCACACTCGGGAGTATTTAGGGAAGGGAGAGGTGGGAATCTGAAGCCAGATAAGTCAGGCTAGACTCTGCTCAGAAATGAGATTCATAATAGAAATGCTAACATCAGGTTCACTACACCCATGGCACATGCTGCCCTAAGAGTGCTATGATGTACTGATGCTGTAAAAGTGTAACCTAGAAAGTAGGTGGGCTGGGCAAAAAGTTCAGGAAAAATTGCATGCCTGTCCAAAAAAAGCCCAGTCTGAATATGCTGAAGCTGTCTTGAATGACATAGCACAGGGATCAGCAACCTTTGGCACACAGTCCATCAGAGAAATCTGCTGGCGAGATGGGCTGTTTGTTTACTAGCTGCGTCCGCAAGTTCAGCAGATCTCAGCTCCCACCGGCCACAGTTTGCCGTTCCAGGCCAATGGGGACAGCGGGAAGCAGCAGACAGCACATCTCTCAGCCCACGCCGCTTCCTACAGCCCCCATTGGCCTGGAGCAGCGAACCGCAGCCAGTAGGAGCCGCAATCGGCCAGACCTGCAGACATTTCATGTAAACAAACCATCCTGGCCCGCCAGCAGATTTCCCTAATGGACCGCATGCCAAAGGTTGCCGATCCCTGACATAATATAATGACCATATCAGGATGAAATTTCAATCCAAATTCATCATTTCTATTGAGAAATTGCCCCAAAAGAATCCATATTCTGTGACTTGAAAACACTGGAGCTTTAGGCCCTCTTCTGCCATATGCATTCCATTTTTGGAGTGGAACCCCTACTGTTTTGGTATCCTGATGTGCAGATACATCATCATGTGGTCACCAGACTTTGGGCAGCTCCTAGCACAATGTGTCTCTGTCTCGTTTCAGCATGCTACCATAACATAAATATGTATAATACACAGTAAGAGACAGTCCTTGCCCCAAAGAGACCTAAGTAGACAAGACAGGCAAATGGGGCAGAGAAAGGTTAAATGACTTGTCCAAGGTGAACCTAGATCTTCTGAGTCCCAGCCTAGCACCTTTATTACGGGACCATCCATTGTTTCAAACCCAAACTCTTCCAATTCAAACTCCCCTGACTCCACCCCAGTAACGACATAGAAGCACAGGGTTATAAATCATAGTAATTCAGACCCACCTATAGTAAAATAGCACATTGATTTCAGTGAGGTTGCAGCAATAAAATTGAAGGCAGATTGTGGTCCCAAGGAATGACAATCAGTAGAAAGAAAGAAAGAAAGATCTGATGAGAATCTTGGTCTACAACTTAAAATAAATCCAAAGCAAATCTCTCTGGAGGTTCGAAAAGATTTCTAGTTTTTATTGCTTGTCTCCTTTAATTTTCATGAGCCTCTGCACTTCCAGGTTCTCTGTTGTATCAGAAATAGAAATGCCATAAAATCTGAGAATGGGCCACGCTTGCAGTCTGTATTTCTCACTTGGCTGGAAGCAGAAAGTGCCAGACACCCTAAGATAGCCTCTTTGCAAGAAATTTACCACTCACTTTTGAAGACCCATTCAAATTAACATCCAAACTTCTAGGTATTTATCTAAACCAAACTTTTAAACCTTTTGAAGTTTTCCCATCGCTACTAAATACTAGAGTGTGAATTTCTTGGTTTAATAGCAGAAGAATGAAATAATGATGACAAAAAGACTCTTCGAATTAAGGATCTGTGAATATTCAAAAGGCTTGACATTTGTGCAGAAATTTTGTGCTAAGCTAATAGAACATGAGAAGACTTAACCTTGGGGTTTTGTGCTTTTACCGAGTGAACAAGTTTAATACTTCTAAATCCTTATCAACCTTCCTTCAGTGTTTGCATTTAGAACATAATCTCCATTAAAAGCGGTGGAATAAGTCCTCCAAGTGACCTTTTCAGTAATCAGAATATGCATATATTTCATTTCTGAAGAGCACAACAACCTATTTTATAGGCTCAAAAGAAGATGGCCATCGAAGCCACAGAGAATTATTACTGAAGGTCTCTGGAGAGCAAAATGCCTCAGTCATCTCATGGCTAAATAAAAACTTGATTAGATCTCATCTCTGAAAAAGAGATAAAGTGCAGATTTATCCATTTGAATAAGTGCCCTATTCTCATTACTTTGAAGGGGGGAATGCAGCAAGATGTGCTGCATACAGGAACAGAAGAATGTGAAGGAAACAGCAGTGAAGATTTTCAGAGATTAGGAGCCTCAGGGGACTAGAAATAAGAGTTGGAGCCTCTCTTCTCTGGGTCCCCAATGTAAATACGGAAATATTTGGGAGAATGGTTTATTATGATATCGTGCAAGTCTACATTGTCCAAACTTGGTTTCCAGTTTATGGCTGTATGGTAGTCTATGTGAAATGAGTTGGAGGGTTCTCAGTCCAGCTCCTGATGGACAGAGTCCCAAATAATTAAAATAATCAGCACAATTGACACCCGCTCATTGACTGTCTCAGAAGTGGGACCAAGCACTGAAAAGGGACAGAGCATCAAGAGGAATCTAGCACTGTCACTGCCTTCTACCCATGCTACACTTCTCCTGGGGGAAGAGAGGGAGCAAGAAAGAGGACTTCCACCTCCAGAGCTGTCTGCCGAGCACCTTTCATTGGAGCAAAAGCCATAAATAAAAAAAAATTGAGTTGTACATTAGCATCTTTTGAAAACTTTCTGATGCTTGCTCTGGAGGGAAAGCAATATTCCTGCACTCCCCATCCAGCACTTGTCATGCAAAATAAACCCATCTTTGACATAAAGATTGCTCTCATCCTTTTTTCTCCCAGCAATCTTACACTTCCCTTCCTCATCTCACCCCCCAGAGAAAATCAGTGCTAGAGATATTTTCTAAAGTGCCTTTATTATTCACTTGACAAACCTTAGCTTTTGATTGAACAATGCTGATTGTCTCTCACGTTTGATTTGGAGAGTGGAGCTTCCATTCATACTGTACTCAGATGAATGTGCCTTGTCAGGGTGGATGAGAATGAGCTATGCTCATAGCCTTAAAGGTGATAGACAAAAGGGGAGAAAATGTTCCCTATTTCTTGCTTCTTAAGGAAAAATTATAAGGCCTGGATGTGCTTTCTGTTTTGTTTTCAGATGGATCAGAAGTATTCTGCTTCTTTTTACATGGAAGTATCAGAAATATCAAATCTTGTCTCTTCTGTTTATACTTAGAAGGCTGGAAAGATGTGCAGGAGGGGAAGCTTTCTCAACCCCCATAGATTCATAGATTTTAAGGCCAGAAGTGACATTTATAATAATGTATTCTGACCTCCTACATAACAGAAGGCCAAAGAATCTCACCCAGTAATTTCTGCATCAAACCCCTAACTGTAGTTGGAGATGCAACATCTCTTTTAGAAACTTTAGAAGACTCCAAGTGAGGGAAAATCCATTGTGAACCCAAGTAAGTTGTTCTAATGTTTAAGTACCTTAACTGTTAAAAAAAATGCACATTATTTCTAGTCTGTATTTGTTTAGCTTTACTGTCGAAACATTGGAACTCACTCCTTATGTGCCTTTTTTTTTTTTGCTAGATTAAAGAGATGTCTATGATCAGAAATCTCTTCCCTATGTACGTATTGTACTTTTACACCACGATCAAGTCACCTTTTAACCTGCTTTTTAATAAAATAAACAGACTGAAGGGTGGGGATGCTGAAGTCTTCTCAAACGATGTAGAGCACCAGCTCAAAGTCTGTGTACCTCATAAGTATGGCCCTGTCAAATTCACAGCCATGAAAAGACCATGAAATCTGGTCTTTTGTGTGCTTTTACCCTATTCTATACAGATTTCACAGGGGAGACCAGCGTTTCTCAAATTGGGGGTTCTGATCCAAAAGGGACCTGCCCGGGGGGGTGGGGTCACAATGTTCTTTTGTGGGGGTTGCGGTATTGCCACCCTTACTTCTGCGCTGCCTTCAGAGCTGGATGGCTGGAGAGCAGCAGCTGTTGGCCGGGCGCCCAGCCCTGAAGGCAGCGCCCTGCCAGCAGCAGTGCAGAAGTAAGAGTGGCAATATCATATCATGCCACCCTCGCTTCTGCATTGCTACCTTCAGAGCTGGGTGGTTGGAGAGTGGCGGCTGCTGACTGATGGCCCAGCTCTGCAGGCAGCAGCACAGAAGCAAGGGTGGCAATACCATACTCTGTCATCCTTATTTCTGCGCTGCTACTGGCGCTGGGATCCCAGTCAGCACCGCTTCTGTTCAGCTACCCAGCTCTCAAGGCAGCGCCGCTCCCAGCAACAGTGCAGAAGTAAGGATAGAAGTACCGCAAACACCACCCCACAATAACTTGAGATACCTCCACAACTCCTTTATGGGTCAGGACCCCTACAATTACAACACCATGAAATTTCAGATTTAAATAACTGAAATCATGAAATTTATTATTTTAAAAATCCTATTGTGACGGGTTGTATCACAGAAACCCCCTTGGGAGCTGCCACCCGATGTTCCAAGATAACTTCTACCCCTGCTTTCCCTGCCAGCTCAGGACCCCAGCACCCTGTCTTGCTGAGCCAGACACTCCCGTCTGCTCCAACAAAGACCCAGGGTCTGAATTATTTGTCCCAAAGCTGCAGGCTTCACTGAAAGCAGCTCACAGAAGTGTTCTTATCTTTAACACTCAGATGCCCAACTCCCAATGGAGTCTAAACCCAAATAAATCCATTTTACCCTGTATAAAGCATATGCAGGGTAAACTCATAAATTGTTCACCCTCTATAACACTGATAGAGAGATATGCACAGTTGTTTGCTCCCCCAGGTATTAATACATACTTAGTTAATAAGTAAAAAGTGATTTTATTAAATACAGAAAGTAGGATTTGAGTGGTTCCAAGTAGTAACAGACAGAACAAAATAAGCTACCAAGCAAAATAAAATGAAATGCTCAAATATATGTCTAATCAAACTAAATACACATTATCTCACCCTCAGAGATGCTTCCGTAATTTTTTTCCTCAGACTGGACCCCTTCCAGGCCTGGGCACAATTCTTTCCCTTGGTACAGCCCTTGTTTCAGCTCAGGTGGTAGCTAGGGGATTCTTCATTATGGCTCTTCTCCTCCTTTGTTCTCTTCCATCCATTTATATATCTTTTGCATAAGGCGGGAATCCTTTGCCCCTCTCTGGGTTCCCACCCCCTCCTTCTCAATGGAAAGATGCCAGGTTAAAGATGGATTCCAGTTCAGGTGACATGATCACATGTCACTGAAAGACTTCATTGCTCACTTGCCAGCACACAGGTATACAGGAAGACTTACAAGTAAAACAGAGCCATCTGCAGACAATTGTCCTGGTTAATGGAAGCCATCAAGATTCCAAACCACCATTAATGGCCCACATTTTGCAAAGTTACAATAGGCCCTTGGAGTTATACTTCATATTTCTCATTTCAGATACAAGAGTGGTACATTTATAGAAATAGGATGATCACACTCAGTAGATTATAACCTTTGTAATGATACCTTACAAGAGACCTTTTGCATGAAGCATATTCCAGTTACATTATATTCACTCATTAACTTATTTTTATAAAACCATATAGACTGCAACGTCACACCTATAACTGCCAAACTGGCCAAAATGGACCGTAAATTGGGTAGGGCCCTACTCATAAGTCCTCCAAATATGACTGAAGTGGGCTACAAGAAGTGAGAGGCTTCATGCTAGTCCTGTGTGCACAGGGTTGCATTTCACTAAAAAGAACTTTCTGTTTGTCAGGAGGCTGAGTGAAAGAAAGAAAGAAAATCTTTAAACAGTCTGACTAAAATTCCTCCCCTTCATAGTTTGCTGAGGTTTCATCCTCTTACCTCTTGGGATGTGACTATCTCTCAGGTTCTTCAGTTCTCCAAAGATACCTCCAGCAAAGCAGGAAAATCAAGACCTGATATTTATAATGTTAAAAACACGTGCCAAAAAGTGCTTTTTGGACATTCTTTATACATCATTTAAAAAGGAAACAAGTATTAGATTAGATTAGATTCCTTTGCAGGTAACCTTTAAAGCCATATCAACCCTTAGAAAATTATTCCAGGTGCTTCACAATAGAGATGCAGTGTTCCTGCTTGAAGTGTCCATGTACAGCCAGTATGACTTCAAACTCCAATGGGCTGAACTCTGCTTCTTCTGAATGGCCAAAACTCCAAACGATCAGATGTGTTGTGAGGCATCTGGAAGCTCAGTTGTGCATGAAACTACCCACATATGCTGGATGTGTATTCATGTGCTCAGACAAATATATTCACAAATCTCCAGGGTATTCAAAATGGAATTACTCAGGAGAGAAAAAAAAATTGTGAACAAAAAAATGCCATTAAAATAGTTGGAGGTGACTTCAGGGTACCAGACAGTTTATCACTCTTTTGGCTAGTGATGAGCATGGTCTGGTTTATCACAACCACATTCTATTGACACTGGAAAGACAACTGGCAGACTTAGAACACACCCAACAATTTAACGTGGGTTGCAAGCTCTTGCCATCACTACGTGAGAACCATAGTTGAGAATCAGTTATCATTGTAGAGAATCAAGATTCCAGGGTATGAATATGCATATGTGAATATTCTAACTGTCCCTTAAAAATTACTGATTACCAGAATATTCCTGCCAGCAAATCTGTTCAACGGAGTACTAGCGGAAAGTGAACACAAAAGGGTTGTGAATACAGTTGATGCAAGTTCATTTAAAAAATCATCAGTGTGTTGGCAGACTACTCACTGGACTATTTGCCCTCTCTTGGAGCAACTGGAGTTATTTATCCCTTTCCTTGACTTGGGTTTAACAAAGAATTAAAATGAGGAGTAGCTTCTAGAATGGAAAAAGCTATGCATTGTGTGAGATGATACTATCATTCCCTTAGAGCAGGGGTAGGCAACCTTTCAGAAGTAGTCTGCCGAGTCTTCATTTATTCACGCTAATTTAAGGTTTCGCGTTCCAGTAACACATTTGAATGTTTTTAGAAAGTCTCTTTCTATAAGTCTATAATATATAACTAAACTATCATTGTATGTAAAGTAAATAAGGTTTTTAAAATGTTTAAGAAGCTTCATTTAAAATTAAACTAAAATGCAGAGCTCCCTAGCCCAGTGGCCAGGACCTGGGCTGTGTGAGTGCCACTGAAAATCAGCTTGTGTGCCGTCTTCGGCACATGTGCCATAGGTTACCTACCCCGGCTTTAGATTAATGAGTGCACACTGCTCCAAGAAGAGACTCCTTTCATTATCACTACCTGTAACACTATTTCCCCAAAAGTGCCCTTGGCACTGGGGTTGCCTATGCCAGCAGCTGGTGGCAATTATTCATGGGGTGCGGTGGAAAACAACCATCCATTGTGGCGTTAATGGTCTGAAAAGAGTTGCTTTTGACAAGGCCATTTAACACCATCAATAAATAAATAATGCGAGGGTGAGGGAATAATTATGATGAGGAGGAGGAGGCATTGCGGTGACAGCATGGGCTAAGTGGAGCCTGGGTCAACTTCTTGCATTGCACCTCTCAACTTCTTCTCAACCAGCAGAAAAACATGCATGTGTGACCTTCTGGATGTGAGGTGGTCAAGCTGTAGAAGGTGGTTTTGGCTTGGGCTGGTGGCACAGCAGGCAGAAGAACTGAGGAGAGAAGTCAGAAAAACACATACTGGAAAAGTAACATATTTTGGGGTGGGCGATGACAGATCTCCTCTGGGCAATGGAGGAACCATGATCATGCTGAAGTGACTGTCTTGCCAGCTTGAAGTGGAAGGAAAGCTTAGAGTGGGGGATAGCAGAGGAACTTTCTGACTTCACTTGCATCAGAGTCTTGGCTGGTTTCTGTGAGTTGAGACCACATTAAAAAAATCGTGCTTTAACATGTCCTTGTGTAAAATATGTTTGCTAATTATTTATACATATCACAGGGGACTCGAGCACTTAAATTACTGGTGAGATGCCTCAAGAAAAAGTCTTTGCAAGGACAAAGTATCAATTCATAGTTAATAAAATAGTATTCACTATCTAGACTTGGTGGGTATTTTCACATCTGGTTGGATGCGGCTGTCAAATCCTTCTCTCGGCAGGTTATAGCCAGACCATCTTTGAATACAATGGTGTTTTGCAGTGTTTTCCTCTACTGAATATATCTTGGGAACATAATCCATTGCATTAATATAGAGCCTTTTGAGTTTTTCAGCTAAAATTAGGAAGTAAGATCAAATCACATTTCAGTTTAATCTGCACCAGACATTCTGTGATTGGGAGGCAAGGTCCTAACTAGACACAAAGAAAATATTCACAAACATTTGTTTGAAAAGAAGCCACAAACCCACTTCAACAGAATTTGAGACTTTTTATTCGCTTTCCATGAAGGTTGTATTTTGTGAAAAGAGAAAACATCAGATATATTCCTGTAAGTGTATTTGCATGAACACTGACATGACAAGAGTTCAGATAGCCATCTGCAAAGATTTTTCTGGGTTTAGGAATTATCCAATCCAGGAGTATGAATGCTACTATGTGTCACAACAATAATCATGAGGAAGTTTGCAAGATTTATATATGTTCATGTAAACCACTGGGTATATTATGGATGGATATCAATGTGAGTTTTGCTCTAATAAGCCCTGATCCAGTAAAGCACTTAAGCACATTTTTGCTTAAAGAATGTTCTAAATTCACCCCCATTCATCAAAGCATATGTCTGATTTTAAGCACAGAGATTTTAATGAGACTTAAGTGCTTATGTGATTTTGTAACTCAGGGTCTTCCACAAATATATAGCCATCAATGTATGAGCCGGTGGAATTACTCATGTGCTTAAAGTAACACATCTACTTCAATGCTTTACTGCAGTGTTTCCCAAACTTGGGATGACACTTGGATAGGGAAAGCCCCTGATGGACCAGGCCGGTTTGTTTACCTGCCACGTCCACAGGTTCAGCAGATCACGGTTCCCATTGGCCGCGGTTCGCTGCTCCAGGCCAATGGGGGCTGCAGAAAGTGGCCTGGGCCAAGGGACATATTGGCCGCCATTGCTGCAGCCCCCATTGGCCTGGAGTGGTGAACCGCAGCCAGTGGGAGCCGCGATCAGCCGAACCCGAGGACACGGCAGGTAAAGAAACCAGCCCAGCATGCCAGGGGCTTTCCCTACAGAAGCAGCGTCCCAAGTTTGGGAAACACTGCTTTACTGGACCAGGGCCTTAATGACTACAATATGTAGCTCTATTTAGTTTAAGAATAAAATTAATTTAAAAAAAATTAACAAAAAAATTGACCATTTCAAGAGGCTAAAAGTGAGACTAGACAAAATCAGAGATCAGATTCTACATCCTCTTGGAATCTTAAATGAAATGTGGTATATATACTGTGGCTTTTCGAGATCCTCAGAGCAATTTTTAAATCACATTATCTTTTGCATTTATCAGATAAATAATTCTATCAGCTGCCCAACATCAGCAGCAGCCTCAGGAGGCTCTGCAAACTGGCTGCTGAATAAGTGGTTAAATAAATCTGTTACAATTATACCGGTAATGAAACACTAAAGTGACATCATGTCTTCTCCAATGTAAAGTAAAATCCTATTTGCTGATGCTTTTTTGGTGATATTATATTTCTATAGTAGCCGAGGATTTATTTGTGGGGTGTAATTGCAGAGCCCAAAATAGCTCTAGCATCTTTTCTGAGATAGAATCTTAAAAAGCCAACATTCATACAGCAGAGTCTTATCATAATGTGACATTTCACTTAAGGAAACACAAGACTCAAACATCCCTAAATTTATAGACTCTTTGTGTGTTAAGAAACAGACATGAGCTCAGACTTTGACCATAATGAATAGGAGCAGGAGCATGAACACCCAGCTATTTATATGAAGGCCATGTCTCCACAAGAGGCTGCAAGGTCTTTGGGTCAAGTTCTCTTCCAGCTGATGTTAATGTCTCTTTGCCTTTTATTGGAAATAGGATTAAAACACAGCAAGGTGCAAAATGCAGCAGTGAAACTCAACTGTTCAATAACTCTGTAACATAGGATGCATTCCAGACAGCCCCCAGCCATTTGTTTGGAAGAAACAGAAACATTAGAATGTCTCGGGCAAGACATCTTTGCAGTTTAGGAGCCAGCTAGTCACCCCATAAGGAAGAGGGGAAAACAGGAATTCCAGTATTGTAAAATCTGGGCTGCCCCATCAGTGTAACCAGGCTAATCTTAAGAGTTGAGTAGACATAGCTGTAGTTTCTGGGTCCTGTGAGCCACGGAGGGCTACGTATTTTACAGAAGGGGCATGAAAGAGAAAGACTATTTGCTGGCTCTTGCACAGGAATGGCCCCTAATCTGGAAAGATGCTAGAGACCTATAGACCTTTGTGCGTCCAGATGCAGTGCCTGGGCACATTTGCTGTTTAAAAACCCAATCCAACGTCTGTTGATATAAACGTGGGTCTTAGCATTCCTGGAAAGCTTCTTCTAGAATGTTTTTTCCCCACATTCTGAATTGCATTTTGAGTCAGCCATGGCCACTTGCAGCCACTATAGCTCCACCCTGCTCCACCAACACTCACGTGAGCAGTGTTCCATTTGGGTGAATGTGCACGGCGAGCACATGCTGGACCCATAGCCTTGATTTGGTGAGCCTCCAAGCAAAATCAATTTCACAAGGAAATTCACTCAGTGCACAAGCCATTTACAAAGGGCAGCTCCTGCAATCAGAGGACAGAGCCAAGGCTGAGGCTACACTGCGCACCTCCTGTGGTAGCATGTGGGGTCCACACTGCAGAGTGTGGCTACAACCTCGGTGAAGGCTCTGGCAGGCAGGAGGCAACGGAGAAAGGCTCAGCATCTTTCATGAACCTTTCCCAGCCTCACAGAAAGACTCCTGCAGCAGGGAACTGCAAGCCAGCAGCAGAGAGCTGTTGGAGCCTTTTCCTCCTTCCTCCCTTCTGTCAGAGTCTTTCCCTGCTGGCGAAAGTCTCCAGCAGGTGGTTGGGGGTGGGGGGAGAAGTGCACACTACACTGCTAAAAATAGGAGTGTAGATGAGGAGAAACAGCTTGGGTCAGAGGAGAGCCCTGTAGGGTATATACACCAGTGTATATACACAGGTGTCAGATTCAGGTGTGTATTTACTCATCTAAGTAGTGCCTCCCCATATAGACTGCCGTTTATACTTGTGCTAGGGGGACTACACTGTGCATGCCACCAAAAGGAGTGTACAGTATATGTGTACCCTCAGGAGTTCAGTCACTTGGCTTGGGTATCATATTTCAACTCACCTATACTTGAACGAATTCTCACAGCAAATCCCAGTGGAAGCAGACCACAGACTGAAATGTGCTTGAAAAAAGTACTTGTCAAACAATTTCAGATCACAAACCACCACAAAAAATTGTGATAGGCTCGTGGACAATTCACAGAGTGAGGAAATAGCTCTAAACTCCACGGATGAGTACCAGTGCTAACACAGACAAAGGCTATTGTCCCAAGAATGGAGATACCTGGACTCTGAAGTCTCTGGAGGTATTTTAGCTGGTGTCTCACAGTCATCCAGCAACACAAACTTTCGAATAGTAAGTAGCAAATCATTCCAGCTGGCATTTGCTCTACTATTACCAAGGTCAAAACATGTCTATTTAGGAGCGTAAGAGGGTTGATGTTGATGCATCAGTGTCCACTTGACTAACCCTGTTAAATTCTGAAGCAGCAATGACATATCTTCTATACTTAAGCTTTACAGAGGAAATCGTGGCCCTATTGAAGTCAATAGCAAAACTCCCAAAGACTTCACTGTAGTCAGGATGCCACCCAGATCTGACATAGGTTTATGAACATCTAGTGAAATATCTTGAGATGCAGAACAGAGCTGGTAAATTGATCAAAGGAGAGTCTTGGCTACGATGGGCTGAGTGGGAGAGAGAGGTTCCATCCTTTACAGTCTGCAGAAAAGGTGGTGTTGGGGATCTTATTGCAGAGTACAAAAATACTAAAGAGGGTCGCAATTTCTCAGTGAGTAGGGTAAGGATCTGTTTAAATTCAGTCTGAAGACCCTTGGGCATAAAAAAACAAACAAGCCGAAGTTTGGATAAAAACACGGCAATTTTTATTTTGTTTTTTGGTTGTCTTTTTCCCCCTTCCTCCAAAGGTAACCCATGTCAGCACGGTGGGGTGGGAACTAGTACAGATGTAAATTAAAATACAAACACAATATTCCTTACAGGAAGCTTTGGAAATATTGTAAATGAATTCAAGAATTGGAGGCGTCATTTGTTTTGAGTGGATAATGTAAAGCTGTGAGGGAAGAGGAAAGAAGGGAGTTGGTGCATTTCAAAGCATAGAACGGGCACAGTATGAGAACGAAGCTAGACAGATTTGAGAGGTAGCAGAATTCTGCCCTGGAGATGGCTGAATTTCTTTGAGGAATGAACTAATTTTTGTACACACACACACACACACACACACACACACGTAGAGTACTCTCACACAGGGCTGCCGGGGGGGTGGCATGTGGGGCAATTTGCCCCAGGCCCTGGGCCCCACAGGGGCCCCCATGAGAATATAGTGTTCTGTAATATTGCAACTTTTTGGGGGGAAGGGGACCCCGAAATTGCTTTGCCCCAGGCCCCTTGAATCCTCTGAGCAGCTCTGCACTCACACACAACAGACACACACAGTTTGTAAAGCCCTTTGGAATGAAAGGCGCTGTCTATAAATATAACATTGTTATTGCTTATTCAAGATTTAATTCATGAATCGTTTTGCAAATGGAGCTAATTCCCACAAAGATGCAACTTCATTTCAAGAAAATTGATGAAATTTCAAACAGAGCCAGGCAGCGTCTGAGAGGGATAACCTCACCTCTGGAGGCATCATGTTGACACACGTCCTTGTCAGAAAAAGAGAAATCAAAGCAAGTGCCCATCCCCAGAGGAGGTAGCAGATATCAGCAAAAGGCACACTGCCGTGATATAAAATGGTGTATAAAATGTCACCCAGCACTGAATGCCCCCAAGTGTTCTTCTGTAGAGACAAACACAGGGAGGAGGAAATGTCTCAAATTGTGTGAAATTCTCTGTTCTGAATGAAAGCCAATGATGGTTGGGTTTTTTCCTGTGATTACAGTCGGGGTTTGGGACACAAGTGACGCGAGTTCGGATCTTGATTCTGCTGCTGATTCAGTTTGTGAGCTCAGGCAAGTCACTTGACCTCTCTGTTGCTCAGTTTTCCCATCTTTAAAATAGTCACTTAATTTGTTAAAGGCACTCAGAGCTCCTCAAATGTAGGGAATAATAAACAAGTAATACATTTTATTATGTATGCATAATTTTGTTACTTTCCTAAAATCTCATCCACAGCTCACTGAAATCGATGGAAAGACTCTCACTGATTTCAATGGACATTGGATCAAACCCCTAATCTATGTATTTTGAAAAGACTAAATTGAAATAACAGCAGAATTCAGATAGATGGCTATGTAATCATGGCAAAGATATTAATTTCCCTTTTTGATCTGAGTATATTACACCAATGGCCAGGTACTAATTTGGACCATTGCAGGTCTAACATCTAGCAACAAGTAGAAAAATGGGTTGTATTTCATTCACTAGCAGCAGCTGTAGAGGGATGCTAAACTGTATTATTCAGTGCAGCCACTAGGTGTGTAAAATACCTGATTTAAATTAACCTCAGCCGTACCTGGTAAAGCATTAAAGGATCCTTTGATGAACACTTTTGGTGTGTATAATAAGCAAGCTTTGCTACCAGTCCATATCTGGTACAGAAATACATGACATGGTATCAGGAATAAATGAAGAACAGGTACAGAGAAGAGCTACTAGGATGATCTGAGGAATGAAAAACCTAGCTTCCAAGAGGATACTCAAAGAGCTTGGCTTGGTTAGCCGAGCCAAAAGCAGGCTGAGGGGAGATACGATTGCTACCTATAAAGACATCAGAGGAATAAATACCAGGGAGCAAGAGGAGTTATTTAAGTTAAGCACCAATGTAGACACAAGAATAAATGGCTATAAACTGGCCATCAACAAGTTTAGGCTTAAAATTAGGTGAATGTTTGTAGCCATCAGAGAAGTGAAGTTTTGGAACCATCTTCCAAGGGGAGCAGTGGGGCAAAAAAACCTAACTGGCTTCAAGACTGAGCCTGATAAACTCATAGAGGGGATGGTATGGTGAGACTGCCTACAATGGCATGAAGCCGATCTGCAACTGCTAGCAGCAAATATCTCCAGTGGCCAGTGATGGGACACTAGATGGGGAGGGCTCTGAGTTACTACAGAGAATTCTTTCCCAGGTGTCTGGCTGGTGGGTCTTACCCACATGCTCAGGGTCTAACTGATCACCATATTTGGGATTGGGAACAAATTTTTCTCCAAGTCAGATTGGCAGAGATCCTGGGTTTTTTTCACTTTCCTCTGCAGCATGGGGCATAGGTCACTTGCAAGTTTAAACTAGTGTAACTGGTGGATTCTCTGTAACTTGAAGTCTTTAAACCATGATTTGAGAACTTCAGTAACTTAGCCACAGGTTAGGGGTCTATTACAGGAGTACGTGGGTGAGGTTCTGTGACCTGCAATGTGCAGGAGGTCAGACTAACTGATCATGATGGTCCCTTCTAGCCTTAAAGTCTATGAGTCTATGAACAGCAACAATGGTTGCAGACACAAGGAACAACCACAGAGGTGGCAGGATCTCATTAACATGCCACTCTTTAATGCCCCAGAGACCTTCAGCTTTGACAACCCTTCAGAATGGACAGACTGGAAACAGTGCCATGCAAGATTTTGCACTGCTACCAAGCTGCGCTAAGAAACTGGAGATATGCAGGCATTGTCTTTAATTTATGCTGTGGAAAAACAAGCAGAGCATATCTTTAAATCCTTTGACTTTGCTGAAGACTGTCACAAAGATGACTATGAAATGGCTCTGTTTGATGCATACTTTATACCTCAGAGAAATTTGGTTTATGAAAAAGCATGTTTGCATCCTAGAATTTAAGAACTAAGGGGGAAATATTGACTGTTGCATAAGCACTCTGCATACGCTGGCTGAAACCTGATCTTTGGAAATGCAAAACATTAAAATATTACACCCATGTTATCTCTTTAGGGGCGATAAGCAGACACTAGAGTGTTAGAAGTCATTATCATAAAACCACGAGGAAAGGGGAGATAACTCCTGGGAAAAGAGGGACAAATTCCAGCCTACATGCCTAAGGTGTAGAAAAACTTACATCCCACAAGATGATGTATGTCCAGCCAGAGGTACGCAGTATAATATATGCATAAAATATGCACATTTTGCAGCTGTTTGCCACATCAAAGCAATCAGGGAGTTGACTCATATTACAGACATTCAAGAGCCACTGTTTCTGGGATCTATCACTTGTGATGAGATAGAGCCTGCCTGGAGAGGGAAACTGAATATTCCTGGCAAGACTATTGACTTTAAAATTGAGTCCGGAGCTGATGTCACAGTCATCTCAGAAGGGATTTACAATCACCTTCATTGCTGCCAGAGCTGAAGTCACCTGAGACAGCTCTAACTAACCTTGGAGGTGTTCTGCACTGTATGGGTCAATCCACCCCAGAAACATCCTACAAGGACAAAAGCTATGCAGTCAGAGTGCATGTGATCAAAGGATCCAAGGCCAATAACCTTCTCAGCTGCAGCATGGCAGCCACAATAGACCTAGTGAGAAAGGTGGAAGAACTCAATGGAGAATTTGATGGTATAGGACTTTTGAGAGGCGATCCAGTACAAATCCATTTAAGAGACAATATTGAACCATGCGGTGTACAAACACCTCCTCTACCTGACAGAGGACATCTTTACCTGGTCATCATGAACTATTTTTCCTTGTATATAGAAATAATGTACTTGACAGACATAACATATTGCTAAGTTATCAAGAAACTGAAGCACACTTTTTGCTTACTTCAGTATTCCAGAACAACTGGTGATGGATAACAGACCACAATTCACTGCAGCAGAATTTAAGTCATCCCAAATGAAATATGATTTTGATCACATTACTAGCAACCCACATTACCCACATGTGAAAGGAGAGGCTGACACAGCTGTACAAACAGCCAAGAAAATCCTACAGCAGGCAGATCAATTCCTTGCTCTTCTGAGTTATAGATCAACACCAATAGCAGCCACTGGATATAGTCGAGCAAACTTCCTGATGGGAAGACAACTCAGAACTACTTTTCCAACTTTGGAAAAAAACCTGTTTCCTAAGCGACCGCACATGAAGAGAGTAGCCAAACTGGATCAAAAGGTTAAAAGAGCTTATGAACACTTTTAGAACAGACATCACTCAGCTACAGAACTGTCACATCTAGAACCATGTTTATGTCAAATTGGATGGAGAAAAAAGATGGACAATTTTCACTGACGTAAAGAAAAAAAATTCAGTGCCCAGATCATATATGATCAAGTCTGACAGTGAAGAGTTGAACAGAAACTGTCGACATCTACCATGTGTTCCTCAGAAAGAACAATCAACAGAGCAAACTCTACAGATGACAGATGAAGAAGAAGTCTCAAGGATTCCAAGCCAACCGCAGCCAGTCATTGCAATTAACAGAAAGTCAGGTGACCAAGTGTTACATGTTCTGGTCATGTAATTAGAAAACCAGTATGATTCACAGACACTTAACAGACTGATACATACTGAGCTTCAAAGACAGCATGATAGTATAATATTGTAAATGGTAGGCATGTAGACCTTAGAGGGGGAGAAGTGGCAGAATGCTAAACTGCATTATACTGTTCAGCCACTAGACGGCACTGTGTAAAATACCTTATTTCAGTGGTTTTCAAAGCCTGTCCACCGCTTGTGTAGGGAAAGCCCCCAGCGGACTGGGCTGGTTTGTTTACCTGCCGCATCTGCAGGTCCGGCCAATCACGGCTCCCACTGGCTGCGGTTCACTGCTCCAGGCCCATGGGGGCTGCGGGAATCAGCAGCCAGCACATCCCTTGGCTTGCGCCGCTTCCCGCAGCTCCCATTGGCCTGGAGCAGTGAACCGCAGCCAGTGGGAGCCATGATTGGCCGGACCTGCAGATGCGGCAGGTAAACAAACTGACCCGGCCCGCCAGGGGTTTTCCCTACACAAGCGGCAGAACGGCTTTGAGACCCACTGCCGTATTTAAAAGAACCTCAGCTGGTCCATACAAAAGGAAGCTGCAGGCCAGAGCAAGTCAGGAGGGGACTGGCTTCCCAGAGGGCTGCAGAACTAGCACAGTGAACCAGGCTGCTTAGACTTGCAAGCCCAAGGCCCTGGGAAGAGGGTGAAGGAGCCAGAGGCAAGAGCTGAAGGTGCTGCAGCTGCGGGGAAGTGGCCCAGGGGATTGAGACTGACTGATGGAGAAAGAAAAGAGGGACAGCGGGAATTCCCAAAATGGCCAGCAGGAGGTGACAGTGTGGTGAGTGACTCCATGACAGCTTGATTGGGCACTGCATTGCTCCAGTTTTATGCTGGTATAACTACTGAGTTGGGTGTAAAACTGGAGTGACACAGTGGTGAATCAGGTCTGTTGTTTCTTAAAAGCTAACCTTTTCCACAGAAGGAAGAACTGGAGGAGACCTACAGTATTAGATATTGGATCAACTCTCAACTGTCTATTTCTACTGCTCAGAGTGTAACTAAATTATAAACAAAGGGGGCATTATTTGATTGGTTTAAAACATTTCTCCAGGAAAGAAGCTCATTTCCAAGTGTGTCATCCTGGGAGATTTGCAAACCAGACTGTGGAAATCAATCATTTTACCGTTCTAAAACCTGCTGTGCAAGTCCACACCACACTGCACCTTCAAAGACTAGGATCACTAGGGATGGGCAAAGCCATTCTGAAAAATAAAAACAAAGCCAAATCTTAGCCTGATCCGGAACTCTTTGAATCTGAATCTTTTTGAGGTCCAGGTAGACTCTTCCTTTTTTTATTATGTTTCATTGCAGCCTCGAAACTTCCCATTTCCATTAAGGAAAAAGAGGGAAAGTTGTTATTATCATCATTTATTAGTTATTGTGGTAGCAACTAGAGGCCTAAAATCAAAGATCAGGCACTGAACACAAATAACAAAAAGATGGTCCCCCTGCTCCAAAGAGCTTACAAGCCAAGAACGGAGCAGAGAGAACAGCTGGATGCAACAAACAGACCAAGGGGAGCACAATGTAAACAGAGACGACAGCGGTTAGGGTAGTAAGCAGTGGCCACTGTGCTAAATACCATGAGGGGACCTGTTCTGGAATCCAGTTAGACCAACAACGACTTGAGAAGTCTCATGCCAAAGCCCTGCTATTTGACACTCCTGAGAAGAACCGAAAGATTTGGCCATTTTTCGAAACTAAAGCAGATTTTTTGAAGCTCACGGCCTCTCACGTGTCAGCCATTTCCCCTTCGCACTGCTGTTTTACTACAGTTAGATGAGTTTAAACTAGAGACCTGCTATTTTATTCATTGTGTTATTCTAAGGTGACTAGCATTTTCAGCCCTAGTTGCTTCATCTCAGTGAGGAATTAGCAGGGAACAGCCCATTAGAAGACTCAACAACTGCAAAAATGATAATTTTGAGATTTTGGTTTTATCTTTGGGTTGTAGGGTTGCCAATTTTGGTAGGACATATTCATGGAGGTTTCATCACATGACATAATCTTTAATTAAAGATTAATCTTTAATTCCTGGGGACTCCAGGACAATCTTGGAGGGTTGGCAACTTTAACAGATTGTACTCCCAGTAATTCTTGGTATCACCCTACTGCTCACACCAGGAGCATGATTTAACTACCATTTGGAGTATGCTAGCTCCTGGAACTCCAGACTGAGCCTCTAGGGGGTCCTGCCCTTTGGACTACAGCACTAATGGCTACCAATCCAGAGCCCTCTGGTACCACTTCATACCATGCTTGGAGTCAGGGATTGGGACAGGACAGAATGGGCTAGAAACTCCTGCTGAGGCCAATAGGGAGGCTGCTGCATGGAAGTGATAAGATCGAGCAATTTGCTGGGCCAATGATGAGCCAGGGCTGCTCAGCCCCTTAGTGGGAGGAGTCAACCTGATTTGGAGAAAAAGAGACTAGTTTAGTTGATTTGGAGCCAAGGGAGTCTCTGGTTAACTCCACCTTCCTATGAACGGAGTCATTGAACTGCTCTAAAATCTAGTGCATGGCTCAGGCAGCTCCAGCTCTGCAGAGACCAGCGTCCATAGTGGCAATGATCCAATGCGGTGCCAGCTACTGAGAGCCAGCCAAGCCTCCATAGGACTCCAGACCATGGAGCCAGGAGAGGACCCTACCCACCTAAGACACAATGGGGGACATATTTGGTTAAGCTGGCCAACATTCACAGTGCTGCAGCACTCATCTCTGGACTCATCCCCAGCATACCGTCTCCCGAGGAAGGTGCCAGGGAGGATGTTGTGGATGGGGAAGAGGTGTGAGTATTGGGAGGTGGGGAATTGGTTGATTTGTTGATGTTTCATACTTAGTATTTAACCCTAATTCTTTCCTTCCCCAGATCCTATTTTCCTGCTCCCATAAAGTCACCCTTTGTTGTTTTATTTTGGGTGTGTCATTTCTTTGCTGGGGTTTAAAATTACAGTACACAGCAATGACAGCCTGCTATAAGTTCCAGCCAGTGACAGTCCATTCTGTTCCTGGCCATCCAGAACCCACCTTCCCAAAATGAAGTTGGAAGCCAAGAAACAACAGCAGTTTGACCTTGGTTCATCCAATATGCACTTGTGAAGGGGCACATGGCTTCTATAAGCTAATTCATTTCACCCATCTGTGTCCGAGATTGTAAGGCCATGCTGCAGCCTAAGCCACAGAGATCCTGAGATTTTAAAGTCGCATGGGAGACATTTAAAAAAATGTTGTACATGACAATTTGGCTGGAAGTCTGTGATCCCTGATTATATCCTTTGCATGGGCATGGTCCAAAAACCACTGAAATCAATGGGCACCTTTACATTGATTTCAGTAGCTTTGGGATTGAGCCCTATCTGAGGAATGTATTTATTTGCATGGGGGGTGAGTTAAAAAAATATCAGGAGCCAGGGGGGAGTTTCATTGCAAAAAACGTGTAGGCTCCCAAATATACTAAAAAAGCCAAGAGAGATGACACATTTGCAGATTATTTATTAACAATAGGACATGAGCTATTTTAGGAGCATATATTTAGCCACCATTAACAAGAGTAATTTACTCTCCAGAGTGCCCTTTCAGGAAACAGTAGGAGCTAAGTAAACCCCATATATCACTTAGATGCAGGAACCTTTCTCATTGTTTTCTTTCCTAAAAATATTTCCTTCCTCAGAACTTTGTCACTACACGGTCAATATGGAAGCAAAGTAACAGATCTGATTGCTAATTTAAAAAAAAAAAATCTAAGTTTGGGAGCTGTGCCAAACTGGTGACATTCGTCAGTCACCTAATTAGGAGAAACTGTTTGCCATCTTATCCAATGGGAAAATAGAAAGGAGACACTCCACATCTGTTCTAGCGAATAAGGGACATCACTGAAATGAGATCGAGGGGTAAAAAATCAAGCATCCATTTGTGCCTCATGCTTGCATTTTACAAATGGCTCCTTCTGTATCTCTCTTTGGCTCCTCAGCTCCTGTTTCTTACACCAAGCATGTAGCAAACACTATGTAATATATGCAAAGATTTGCAAGAAGCCAGAATAATATTTTAGTTATAGTTTTTTATTATTATTGTGTGTCATATTTGCTATTGCCAAAGAGCAAGTGTTCCAGATGAAAGGAAAACAACATGAAAAAGAACAAAGGTAAAGTCTCAGGAAAAGCGATCGCAGTGTTTGTGCATGGGTGAGTGAGTGTGTGCATGAAGCTGTATTCTGTAACAGGCAGTATCTGAATTGGAAACAAAATGACATGTGCCTCCAGCAAAGGTTGAACCACGGGCAATGTAAAGGTGTGATAATAGGCAAACAGTGCATACACCAGGGTATGCATTTATCATTTAAATATTATTTTATTCTAAATGAAGTTTATCCCCACCTAACTAAAATCAACCAAAACCAATTTTTTTTTGCCGAACTAACATGATCACATTGTTCCTCTGCCTGTGTGTTCTACCCCTTTCCCCTACCTGTGTCTGTCTTGAGATTGTAAGTTGTTTGAGGCAAGAACTGCCTACTGTTCTGTGTTGGTACAGCTCACAGCACAACAGGGCCATGATCTTGGTTGGTCCTTAGGTGCTACTGTAACAAACATGATTCATAATAATGCATCTAAGGGGAATTTTCACTTGAATCCTCAAAATAGGACTTAATCCAGATTTAAGTAGTGCATAGGCCTTGGGCTCTACAGGGGTTAATTTCATCCAAATAAAATTGGGCTATGTTACTAGATAAATGAAAATAATTATTACCTCCAACCTTTTAGTCATGAAGGAGAGTCCATTTCACTGCCTCTCCTCCTCTACCCTCTGGATACCCTCTCTGTACCAGAGACGTATGTACACTTTAAACTTACATGGACTAAGGATGTGCAGTATTGTATTGTGAAACTCAAGGTCACTTGGAACAGTAAGACTGTAAAGGAAGCCCATCTACCAGTTTCTTTTTATCTTCTATAACTTACCAGAAGATTGATTTTATTTCTACATTTGTCAGGAAATAAAAAAAAATGACTGCTTGGACTGAGGTTTTATAACATGGAAATGTGCATGCCACCTTCACTGCTGCATTCCAAAAAGCACTGCTATAATTCCTGGAGATTGCAGGGAAATGTAATGGAGACATATAAACCCCAAGAAAACCAGGCAGTATGAATCAACAGCACGTGGAAATAGATGATATAAAACTAATGGAATCCGCAGAGGAATGGCATTGCTGCAGTATTACAAATGATTCCCGAAGCAACATAAACCACCAAACCGTTACTAACAGGGTTTCTGTTAACTTTGTCTCTCTCCAGTCCCTCGAGCCTTAGTTTCATTTCCATTTTTCAGATTCTGGTTTTCCCACTACTCCTGTGCTTCTCTGCATGGACTGAGTGAGTCTGAATCAACACGCTCTCCGCTGCAGCTTTCAGCCACAGTAGCTTGGGAGAAGCACCGTTGCAAGTGGAAGAATCAAACTTTTTTTATTTGCAGTTACATATGACTGCATACATGAAAACTCCTTCACTAGGGCCTGATAGTTTAGCCTCCTGCAAATGGCTGACTATCTGTTGAGAGGCACTGAACATCCTGCATTCACATGGACTTCAAGTCCACTGCCTCCCTCCCTCCAACCCAGGATTTCCTAGCAGCAGCCAATAGGGGTCTCTGCAAGTGGCTGCCCTGAGAACCTCCCTTCTAATCCTCACCACGGAAGGGAGGGGACAAGAACAAACAATTAGCATAGCCAGGGTGTGAATTAACTGTTCAAGGAAAGCTCTACTGGGAACAGGGAAGGAGAATCTTTATCATACCCCTCAGCTTGGCCTCTTCCATTTCTCCCATCCCTAACCATCCTAGATCCCCACACCACCTTAATGAATTGACACGGCACGAGATCCAGAGTAGA
Organism: Chelonoidis abingdonii; assembly: GCF_003597395.2. Taxonomy (NCBI): domain Eukaryota; kingdom Metazoa; phylum Chordata; order Testudines; family Testudinidae; genus Chelonoidis; species Chelonoidis abingdonii. The sequence continues at coordinate 74,506,829 of NC_133777.1, read as the reverse complement.
GAGAGTCCCAGCAGAACCAAAATGAAAGACGAGCTGGGATTTTAATTTCTGTGAAGATTTATTGGTGCCAGCTCAGATGATAATGACACTCAACACTTACATAGCACTGTGCTTCTTCAAAGCTCTGCGCTAACATTAGCTAAGTGCTACAGTAAGATAATGAGTGTTTCCCATAGACTAAGGATTACAAGGGTCACACTACAAGGATCTGCTCCCTGTCAGCAAATTCAGGTTCAAAATCTCAGAAAACAATGGCTTTGGTCAACGGTTTCAAACCTCGAAAACCAGAATTGTTCATGTTGAAATGAAACTTGGGCATTTTGAAAGTTTGTTTTCAAAATTGTAAGTAAAAGATTTTGTCAAAACTGATCTTTTCCTAGGGACAGTTTCAGTTTAAATTAATCATCATTTTCTGACCAAAAAAATACCCATTTAGTTGGAAAAGCTCTACTTTTCACCCCGAGTAATTCCATTGAAACAAACCGCCAATCATGTCCAGTAGTCAGAGGCCCAGATTGTAAGTTGCTTTGTCCTGCACCATGGTGCAAAGCAGCTTTAGAGTCAGTGCAGCCACCTATAGAAGATCAATCCATTGCAGATCCCCAGCTGCTGTATCAGTCCCTTGAGGTTTCAGGCTACGTCAACGTATTTTGGGGGCCTGACTTGATGCACGGCTGTCTTTATGACTGGGGGAATACAATGGTAGCTTTACAGCTACCATTGTACATGCCCCACCCCACCACCACTCCTGAGTTGCACTGTGTGCTCCTTGGTTGTAGCCAATGATCTGGGGGAAGGGTTTGCAGGACTGATCCTTCTGCTAGCAACTGATGGGACCTTTTTAGCAGTTAGAGGCTATTAAATGTAGATTTACTTTAAGTATTTGACTTGTGTGATCATTCCCATTTTTAATGCAATTAAGGAGCAGAGGTTTGACGGTTAAACAATCAGGGAGCCTCTGAGCCAAAGGAATTTGCATATTTTATAAAATAGTAGGTCAGGCAAGGTCAAATAAGAACTGAACTAACCTGAACCTTCACTCAAACCTCCACTTTTTTTTAATAGTAAAGGTCGTTTTTTGTTCTATTTGGTCACAGATGTTGTCCTTTCCGAGTTGGAACTTTGCATTTCCTACTGTGGTTAGAACCACAAGTCCTGGAGTACCAGGGAAGATGCATCTCTTGTGGTATTCAGTCGGACCCAGAAAATACTGGAAATCTCATAGAAGAAAGCCTAATCTTGTGACTTTTCCAGCCTCCTTTCTCAACCAAGCAGACTGGAGAGAAGCATCTGAACTGATCCCTGATGCTTATCGAAGATGGAGGTTTGGACGTTCATTTGTTACATCACTACTCTGTGGCAGGAAGATACTAGGTAGTCCAGCTTTCCCTAACTAATTCTAGCTCCATTCATGATTCTGTTGAGGAGATTTAACTCTTCGCACAGACTGTAACAGAGACACTATTAAATAGTGCAGGCTCGACAGTGCAGACTTAATAAAACTCACGTGTCGTGTTGTGTTTGGATTGATTTTCTTACTCGAGGGCCACGTTAGCAAGCAAATCAAAAGTGCTTTGTGTGGGATCTTTCAACAGGATGCTGCCATTGCCTGCGCTTCATTCGGAAACAGATTGATGGGACAAGGTTTGTGTTGGGTCAGTATGTAATGGCCTCATCTCAGCGGCCTGAATTATTCATGAATGCCATGGTGTTTCATGGTTTTTTAATTGATGAGTGCGATGGAAGGAATGTCACAGCTGCAATCCCAGCCTCTTTTCTTGACAAAAGTTTGCCTGGAAAAAGGCAGTTCCCTTTCATAAACGGAGATGGGCTTATTTTGGGGCCGTGCCCATCCTTTCCAAATGGCAGGGCTGCTCTGGAATGAGGATGGCAACACCAAAAGTCACTTAGTTGATGGAGGTTTGTACTTTAACAACTATGTCTTCCCATTTATCTTGCATCTTTCATCCAAGGGTCTCAAAACATTACAAAATTAAGCTTGATATGTATAACGCCCATTTTATAGCAGTTTTTAAAAAGATCACTAATTAAGAATTAGGTCACTAATTAAGTCTGTAACAGACATGGGAATAGAATCCAAGAGTCCCAGCTCTCAGCCATCTGCTCTAATCACTAGATAATGCATCCTCCCATTTAGCCTGGCTGTTGATTTTCACTCATTTGATTCTCATATAGTTCCTACAGTGCAATAAGAGTTGGAAGGATAATTTTTTGACTAAAGCCCTGTAGGTTTAACCCTTCTGCTCATCTGAGTTGGCAGCAACAAGGGCCGGGTTCAGTATCTAGGGGTTCCGTTTCAATAACACAATGCAAAGCCAGCTCAAGCCCCCATCCAGTGACCTGAGACAATTACATACCACCCCGTGGGCGCCTCGCAAGCATGTAGTCTGATTGTAGCAAAATCCTTTTAATAAAGGATGGAAACAATGTGGCATTATGTTGGGGAAACACCACAAACAGGATTCATAACACAAATCATGAGCAAAAGACCCACCCACAAATAAGTTTGGCAGTATCCTTTTCCCCTCAGGGTCTTAAGTCCAGTAACCCAAAAGATCACCCAAAATCCCAAAAGTCCAACACCCCAAAAGTCTCTGTCCCTGGTCAGTGCAGCCCCAGAGTTCAAAAGTTTATTGCAGAGTTTTACCTCCCAACCAGGGACCGGGGGGCACAGCAGTGTTAAGGGGCACCTTATGTGGTCCGAGGCTGACTGCTCTGCCTCTCCATGGGTTCTGCTGCAGCCTTCACCACAAGCCTCTCTATGGGGTTCTGCTGCAGCCTTCACCACAACCCACTCCACCAGCCCCCCCACTCCACCAGCTGTCCCATGAGCCACTCCAGTCATTCCACAAACTGCTCCACTCTACCAGCTGCTCAGCAACATAGCTTCAGCCCCTCCACCCACCACTCAGTGATCTCAGCTTGTAGTATGGGAGTCTCAGTGCTAGTGCACCACTGCCCCAATGTGAATTCAGTTCAGCAGCCCATAACTAGACTCCTAATAGAATTAAAATTAGCTCTGATATTCTACAGCAGCAAGAAGGTGCAATTAGCATTTCAGACCCTCAAGAGGCACCCATACCATCAGGTACAAATACCTGTTCCCAATCTCTCTCAGTTCACTAGGCGTTAGAACCCATGTCCCTTGTCTAGCGAGTGCTACTTAGTTGATGGTGAGTCCCTCTGTCATAAAACAGTTTCATTGTCCTTGATTCACATAATCAGGGTAACAACACTTTATTCTTCCTGCCCCAATAACAGAGAAACTGGGGATCCAACAGCAGCCAAAGTGACCATTTGGGCTGCTGTGGGTTCATGCTAGGCAGGGTGGGTGTGCCTATGCAAATATGATCAGCCCCTGAAGTTCTTTTCCACAACTCACCACAATTCACCACCAGATGTCAGGGTAGAGCTCATCCTGACTCTGCTTACATAGGAATCAGGAGATCTCTGTTTTGAAATTCCTGTGTGACCTTGAGGAAGATGTTTCATATCTCTGTGTCTCAGTTTCCTGGGAAAATGGGGATAATAGATAAAACACTTTGAGATTGGCTGATGGAAGGATCTTATTGTGAAAAAAACATTTTTTTCCATACTAACAATGCAACACTCTCTTTTCTTCCCAAGCTTTTCTTATGAGAACCCCCTTTGAGCTTTGGGGACATTAAAGATGCAGTTCCATGTAAGGTCCTATAGAAAGGAGTAACTAGAACTGACCTGGTATGTGCTGAGTTGTTCTGAATAAAGAATGTCCAAAAATTCTAGTAATTGGGTTGGGAAAGGCAGGGAAATTTCCCTTAAGATTAATTACCCTACACATGGTACTAATAGAATGTAACAGGCTGAAATCCATTTTTACTGAATAGCTCTTCTCAATGACAATATAAGGTCCTGATCTTAAATGGTATTTAGGGACCTGACTCCTACTGAAATCGATGGGAGGTAGGCACCTAAAACAGAGTTTCCCAAACTTGGGACGCCGCTTGTGTAGGGAAACACCCTGGCAGTCCGAGCCGGTTTGTTTACCTGCCACATCTGCAGGGTCAGCCAATTGCAGCTCCCACTGACCGCAGTTCACCGCTCCAGACCAATGGAAGCTGCTGGAAGCGGCAGCCAGTACGTCCCTTGGCCCGCGCCGCTTCCAGCAGCTCCCGTTGGCCTGAAGCGGTGAACCGCGGCCAGTGGAAGCAACAATCGGCCGAACCTGCAGACATGGCAGGTAAACAAACTGGCCCGGCCCGCCAGGGGCTTTCCCTACACAAGTGACGCCCCAAATTTGGGAAAACTCTGTCCTAAAATATATTTCAACATCTGACCCGAAAGGCCTGATTCTCCATTGCCTTGTGTGTTGTATTGCCATTTGCACCTGAGGAAACTGGATGTCAAAAGCTATCGGCAATATGATTGAGTGGAGACTTCCAGTTCAATAGCAATCCGCACCCACTTTGCACAGCTGCACAAGGAGCACAGCAGCAAGGTAGCAGGCCCGCAGTGTGATACAGGTGCCTCCTAGTTCTTGGCTTAATGTACATGAGCATCTGGGTGCACAGCGCCTTACAAAAGGTGCTTGGCATTTTACAGGATCTGGCCCAGAGATGCCATGTGGTGGGGAGGGTGGGAGTTGTCCAATCAGTGTCTAAAGGTCTGTTTTTCAGAGGTGCTAAATTCCTGCCACTGGCCTTGAGTAACAGGTGTGTCATGTTTGTGCAAATCAGAGTCCTAGGCCAGCGTGCTGTGACACATCACAGCTAGACAGCCACATTGCTCGCTATCTGATGCAATGTGATAAAAGACGGGAGGTGACACACAGCAATGCAGATGGTGTCAGTGGGCCTTGTCACCAGGAACACAAATAAAATACCATCTTCTTTTCTTCTTTCCAGGTCTTACTCACAGCTACATCAGCTCCAAAATCACTTAAATAAACAAAGGAGTAAAGACTAAAATGAAATCAATGTTTAATGCTATTAATTATACCAGTGACATTATGTAATTGGAAAACGCAAATTACTGAAGACAGAAGAAGGACTTATGATCTGTTCTGGTGATCCACATTGAATTTTTAAATGATGGATCAATTATGTATGTAACTGCAGCAAATTTAAATAGGTTCCCATGGTGTTGCGTTTTCCCAGCTTAGGTCCAAATTACTTAGGAGATTTTCATCAGTTTAATACAATATATTTTGTCATTGAAATAAGCAGTAAGGTGCTCTCTCTAGTTCCAGGCCCATTAGTATTCTCTGAGCATCAGAGCAGATTAACAAGTGAAGAATGCAGCAGGTTTAGATTAGGACTCCATTCACAAACCACAATAATTAAAAGCCAAAAAATGTGATATGCGGTATCATATTGGTCGCAGTAGCTGTAACAGCCAAAGGCCCAAACTAAAGAGTAAACAAGACGAAAATGGTAAGGATTCGGGGATCCTGTGCCTTGACAATGATATAATTATGGATTGCTGGTCGAAATTGTTTGCAGTTGCAAATGGGTTTTAGTTTTTTTTTAAATTTAAAATCAGTGTGGATAAAATTTTCAAAAATGCCTAAAAGATTTAGGAGACTAAGTCGCATTTTCACATATGTTTTTATCACATCTGAAAAATGGGATTTACATACTTTTTGGAAATTTTTACCCAGCATCTATAACACATTTTTAAAAATTATCAGTAAAAAGAGGAAGAAAGAATCATAACCGTAGGTACAAAGAGCCTAAAGTTTGGAGCAATTTGGATCTAGAGCCAAAATCCATAGATTAATAGATTTAAAACCACTAGGGACCACTGTGACCATCTACTCTGCCCTTCTGCATAGCCCAGGCCATAAAACTTCCCTGAAATAATTCCTGTTTGAATGTGTGGCTTGGATGACACAGAATGATAAGATAAAGACCTTTACCCTAACTCTGTCGCTGCTATATCCCAACATGCTCCCTACACTGGGATGAAGGGAGCAGGTTGCATAAAATCAGCTTTATGCCAGCTCTGTGTTACACTCAGGTAATCCCCAGCAGCCACTTTTGCGCTGATTTAAGATCCTTTGTGGTGCTCTGGCAATCCGAAAGGGACCTTAGCAGGGAGCCAAGGATGTGGCCCAGGGTTTTCAAAGTGACTTTTATATAGGTTTCTAAACAATCGGCAGCTTGGAAGGCCTCTATTCCAGTAGCAGCAAGAGGAGAACGTGGAGGGGTGGATAAAAGAAAACCCCTCCTTCTGCCACCTTTCCCTGCAGCAGTCCCAGAAAGTGCTGATATCACACATTTGTCAATTCTTTTATCTGCCTTGCTCTTCATCCATCTCTTCGAAGACATTTGGAAGACAGGGAGTGAATTAAGGCTCCTTAAAGTTCCGTGTATTTAACCCATAATAGAAGGGTGTGTGTGAAAAAGAGAAACCACCGTGAGATGCACTGTAATGGCTCATAATCTCCCTACATAAGGTCTCAGTTCCCCATTGGAGAACAATGTATCAATGGTTTACATAAGAGGGGAATGGCTATCAAAGCCTCATAATAGCTATTCAAGGGGGTGAAATTCATCCCTGTGCAGAACGACTTATGGTAAGTGGCTTGTGGACCTTGCACGGAACCTCAGGACAGAAAAAAAAATCACCAAGAATCCATAAATAGTCACAATAGCAACAATGACAAGAAGGCTCCATGCTGTAATAAGTCTAAAAAAAAAATAGTCAGACCAGCTTTTCAGCTGCAAAAGGGATGATGGGCCAGTCCCTTAAGGGGAGGTGCAGCAACTCCATATAAGGTGGAGAGTTGTATCATATATTCATTAGCACATGCTAAAACTCTAGTTTAACAAGGCAAGCTGAAATTCTTTGAAATGCTTTCTCAGACAGGATGAATGGAGATGGGCCGTCCCTTCATCGTAAGTACAGACATCAACTTGCCGTTTTATAGTGGGTGAACTTTTTAAATGGGAATGATGAGGAAAGGCTCTGTGATGGACAGCGTACCCTGACTGAATCCAGGAGGACTCAGAGCATGTACTCTGTAAGCTTCACCACATTGCTGTGCACACTTTCTATCTCTCACACCAATTTTCCTCGTGCATCTGAATCGTGATCTCTACCCACTCCAGTCTAAGACCTGAGCCAAGCAGAGCATCCCCACTATTCCTGATCATGTCATGATTCTTCAATTAGTATGTAATTTTTTCAGTACACAAAAGTGAGGAACATATAGAAGATGAAGTCCCTGCCCCAAAGAGCTTACTAGCCCATATGTTGGGTCACATGGCAAGTCTAAGGCCTGGTCTACGCTATGCGTTTAAATCAATTTAAACAGAGTTAAATCGATTTAACGCTGCACCCGTCCACACTACACTGCTCTTTATATCGATTTAAAGGGCTCTTTAAATCGATTTCTGTACTCCTACAAAACGAGAGGAGTAATGCTAAAATCGATATTACTATATCGGATTAGGGTTAGTGTGGACGCAAATCGACATTATTGGCCTTATTATTTTACAGTAGCTACCCACAGTACACCGCTCCAGAAATCGATGCTAGCCTCGGACCATGGATGCACACCACCGAATTAATGTGCCTAGTGTGGACGCGCACAATCGACTTTATAATATCTGTTTTATAAAATTGGTTTAAGCTCATTTGAATTTATCCTGTAGAGTAGACGTGGCCTAAGTTTAATCTTAAAGATGGCAATGATACTGAGCAATAGGTTTTGACATCTTTAGGTGGAAAATCTATAGAAGAGCTAACACTAAAGAGTTCAGCCTCCTACCACCTTTGTGAAGTAGGCTTATCCCAGTTTTGGAGATAATGAAGCACCAAACGCCCTACCCAAAGTCATGCTGGAAGTCCATGGTAGAGTTGAGAACAGAACTCAGATCTCCTGAATGACAGGCATGCTTTGTTAGTTTTAGCCACAAGATCATCCTTGCCCACTGACAAATAATCAGGCTGGGCAAAATTCTATTTTTTTAAATAATTTTGACAGACAATATTGGTGTTTATTTGTAAGTGCACAGAAGGAAAAAGTAGCAAACAATACATTCACCACTATAGTTTTAAAATGTATATTGACCTCTTTTTGCTAGCAACCCAGCATGCCCATACGTTCTTACACTGTGTGGGGATTTGCAAGGAGGGGTTAAAGGAGTTCCCAAGCTTGTGGTTTTCTGTCATGTTAGATCGTAATTTCTGCAGAGGACAGCTTGCTAACTTACCAGATCAGCAGTCGGGGGTCACCAGTGTGGTCAGATGTTTGGCTGCATGTGTGTGTTTTCCCTGTGTGCTGTCCCAGCTCTGCGCAAACAGTTGGCACAACCTACCTCAAGTAAACTGCCTAATGACCACAATATTTGTTAAGGTACGAAGGCACCCAGCCAGGTTTATTGTTGACGAAGCCCAGTAATGGCACCTGACAGACGTTACGAGGATACTAAGGCATGTATGCCCATGACAATGGATGCAGCTCAGTTAGTGGCAGGACTTTTCACTGCCCCCTAGGCTGGCCAGAGATACTCCCTCTGAGATACATTTTTATGCCTCAATATAAATAAGTTACGTATTAGCATCCTGACCTTATCTTTTAGGTGGGGTCAGTGTGCTTTTGTTATCCTTGGGGAATGTTTTTGTACCATCCTTGATATTTTATCCTTGGGGGAAGTTTTGTTACCATTTGATATCAGGATGTGTTTGTGTGAGTACTTTGTGCCTAACACCTCTTAGGAATGTGTATTTCTGCAATATCAGCCCTGTTCTTGCCAGATTCTGTGAGCAAGTCCTGCCTCATACCAGGCCTCTAATACAAGGGCTTGTCTCAGATTCTCTTCCTACTCCAGCACTTTTTTAGATTTTTATCAATGTAAGTTTTCACAGTTGCAGAAAACTGAGTGGAGGTCTATGTTCAATGTCAAAATATACAAAGCAAATATCCTTAAATCAAACTCTAATAAGTTCCCAAGCAGCATCTTTCTTATTTTGCTTGTCTGTACAAGTGAATTATTATCAATGGAAATATTTCTTGTTGGTTTGTGTGTGTATGGTGAAATCAACATTTGCCAACCTTTACTGCTAAAAAGCGAATCCTTCCAAGCCTACATATAACATTACAGCAGCTTTCTATCTTCATGTAACTTCAGAATTGATCTCATTAGCTATTCATTATTCATAATTTCTAAGTTTCAGTTTATCATTTCTGGAGTTCACTGTCTATACACTTGACCTGCTCCAGGAATTCATGAATAGATACAAAGACTCAGGCCCATCATTAGCCTGTATTTTCCTTTTTCTCTCTTTGGTTTTCATACATTACTAATCCCCCTCTCTCACAAAACCACTCCACCATGCATGTAATTTACAGCTAAAGTCATTCAGAGATTGAAAGTTTAATAACCTCAGACCACAATTCAGGAAAACATTTAAGCACATGCTTACCTTTAACCATGTGCTTTAGTTCCATTAAATCAGAGAGGTTTAAGCACCTTTCCTGGTACTTGCATACATATGCAATCACTGACTGTGGCCTGCTGAGAGCTGAATATGTGCAGATTGGGAAGGATGCAAAATAGTAATTTGCTTTGCACACTTTTGTTTGCTTTTACAAATTAAAAAAAAAACAATCTTACTATGTACAAATATAACACAGCTTTTCATATCTGTTGTGCTGCCAAATGTTACAATAAATAAAAAGCTGGCAATAAAAAAGCACAGATTAACCAATGTGCATATCCATTTCCTACAATGTTTACGATTGTCACACTGGTCTATCCTATTTCAACATTCCTGAGATTGAGCCTTTATTTCCCCTCCACTGATCTTGAACAAGTTGCCTTAGCAATGTCAACCTAATGCAAGTTTTCTAGTCAGAATCTGTAGGATTATGGATTCAAAATATTACCAAAATAAATACTTTCAATTAATACAAATAATTAAAAAAGACAGATACAGCTTTTCTAATACTTAGAATACACCAGTGAGAACGGAATAAATAAACTCTAATGGGATCAAATGAAACATCAAAGAGGAAAGCAGGCAAGATATTTGGCATGAAGGGAGCAGTAGCAACATGTGTAACAAAGCAGAGAAGACAAAGGATGAGATGCACAAAGAAAGCTGGAAATACTGGAAGAAATATGGATGTATCTGTTGGGTCATGAAAGACCCTGACGAGGAAAGGAACATAAAAAAAACCCTATGTCAATGTGAAAGAAACACCAGAGCAGAAAATAGAAGCTACAAGAAGATCAGAACAACTCATCATAGGGTGATAAGAGATGGTCTCCTGAAGGACAATGATGGGACCATAATTACTTCAGCGAAGAAAAGAAAAGATTTATCAGTGTCTCTACAAGAAAGGATCTGAAATTGCATGACTAGAATTATAATCATCCATGCAGTCAAAGCCAGGGAACCATGGGGCAGATTAACATAAACCCTGTAGAGACTGAGTCAGCAGAAGATAAAGGAAGACAGAACATCTAGTGAAGAAAGTGTCTGCCACAGATGGACCCAGCCCATTTGGGAAATGTAGATGTCTCCTATGCCCTGCACCTTTTCCTCTCCCAAAAATTATGTAAATTCAGTACTATAACCCTAAATATGGTCCCAATTCCACAACTGTATCCACACACCAAACCCTGCTGAAATAATGGGGATTCACAAGGGGTCTGCCCACATGTATGCAGTTGCAAGATCAGGGTCTATATTTGTATGGGGGGCAACAAGGCTTTTCAGCTTAACTTCTGTACCAAGAAAGATAATGGAGCAAATAATTAAGCAATCAATTTGCAAACATCTAAAAGAATATAAGGTGATAAGTAACAGCATGGATTTGCCAAGAACAAATCATGTCAAACCAGCCTGATAGCTTTCTTTGACAGGAGAACAAGCCTTGTGGATAGAGGGGAAGCAGTACACATGGTATAGCTTGACTTTAGTAAAGCTTTTGATACTGACTCGCATGACCTTCTCATAAACAAACTAGGGAAATGCAACCTAAATGGAGCTACTGTAAGGTAGGTTGCAAAACTGGTTGGAAAACTGTTCCCAGAGAGTAGTTATCAGTGGTTCACGGTCATGCTGGAAGGGCATAACAAGTGGGGTCCCGCAGGGATCAGTTCTGGGTCCAGTTCTGTTCAATATCTTCATCAACGATTCAGATTAGTGTTTCCCAAACTTGAGACGCAGCTTGTGTAGGGAAAGCCCCTGGCAGGCCGGGCCGGTTTGTTTACCTGCTGCATCCGCAGGTCTGGCCGATCGCGGCTCCCATCGGCTGCGGTTCGCTGCTCCAGGCCAAGTGGCGTGGGCTGAGGGACTTACTGGCCACCACTTCTAGCAGCTTTCATTGGCCTGGAACAGCAAACTTCAGCCAGTGGGAGCAGTGATCAGCCAGACCTGTGGGCATGGCAGGTAAACAAACCAACCCGGCTCGCCAGGGGCTTTCCCTACACAAGCTGCGTCCCAAGTTTGGGAAACACTGATTTAGATAATGGCATAGAGAGTACACTTATAAAATTTGTGGATGATACCAAGCTGGGAGGGGTTGCAAGTGTTTTGGAGGATAGGATTAAAATTCAAAATGATCTGGACAAACTGGAGAAATAGTCTGAAGTAAATAGGATGAAATTCAATAAGGATAAATGCAAAGTACTCCACTTAGAAAGGAACAATCATTTGGACACATACGAAATGGGAAATGACTGCCTAGGAAGAAGCACTGTGGAAAAGGATCTGGGGGTCATAGTGGACCACTAGCTAAATATGAGTCAACAGTGTAATGCTGTTGCAAAAGAAGCGAACATCATTCCAGGATGTATCAGCAGGAGAAGTATTTATCATGTATTACATGAGTAGTAATTATTCTGCTCTACTCCATGCTGATTATGCCTCAACCAGAGTATTGTGTCCAGTTCTGGGTGCCACTTTTCAGGAAAGATGTGGACAAAGTGGAGAAAGTCCAGAGAAGAGCAACAAAAACGATTATAGGTCTAGAAAACATGACCTATGAGGGAAGAGTGAAATAATTGGGTTTGTTTAGTCTGGAAAAGAGAAGACTGAGAGGGGAAATGGTAACAGTTTTGAGGTACATAAAAGGTTGTTACAAGGAGGAAGGAGAAGAATTGTTCTTCTTAACCTCTGAGGATAGGACAAGAAGCAATAGGCTTAAAATGCAGCAATGGAGGTTTAGGTTAAACATTAGAAAAAACTTCCTGTCAGGGTGGTTAAGCACTGGAATGAATTGCCTAGGGAGGTTGTGGACTCTCCATCATTGGAGATTTTTAAGAACAGGTTAGACAAACTCCTGTCAGGAATGATCTAGATAATATTTAGTCCTGCCATTGAGTGCAGAGGACTGGACTAGATGACCTCTCAAGGTCCCTTCCAGTCCTATGATTCTATGGTGATAGCGGGCCAAACCTGACTTTAAATATGAGATTGTGTGCAATGAAATTGGAAACAGAGGGATGGGGATGGGGTTGGAGGTTGGGGCATCACTGAGAAGGCAGTAGGCTCAGAAGAATTTTAGTAGGTGCCAAACTCTTGATCAAAACCTTGTGGATACTAGGCATCCATAAAAGACACAATATTGACAGGCTTTCTGGTATATCTGCAGGTCTCTGAGATATTCTTTTTTAAAAAGGGGGATGCAGTGAGGTTTGAGGTCTGTTTGGGGGGATTATTAGAGAGACATCTTTTTGTTCTCTCTGGTATGGTAAACCTCAAAGGTAACCGAGAATGAGAGAGATGGAGCAAAGTGAAGCCAAAAGGAACAGTGACCGACAGGAAAGTTTACTGTAGCTGTCTGGAGAGACTGTGCTTTGATTGCCCCAGCTGAAGGATATCAGGGCTTTTATTTTTTTGTTATCAGGCTCCATCTCTATGAATTGCAGATTATTGTTTGCCTGCCTTCAGCACAAAGCAAATATCTCAGTACAACAGGAAAACTGCATCACACTGTATTCTCTGTGCACCAAATTTTCATTTCATATATTATTCACAACACAGCTTGCTGCAGTGATTCCAAGAAGATCCTGAGACGAACCTTGTCCTACACTCGTTAACGGGGAAAATAAAATATGATTTCCCATATGGACAGTCAAGAAAGTGGAAGGTCAAAGACCCTTGTCCTTCCTCCTATCCCCAAACACAAACACACACAGAGTGTGTTGTCCTAGTACAGTAAAATCCAGGAGGTGGTTGCAATTGAGAAGATAATTCACCCAATAATGACCTTAAAAAAATATCAAACACAGACCAGCATTTGGAAATCCAACTATTGTCTATGGCATTCTCAGCCATGGACTAACTACCACCTGTAATAAAATCTCTCTTTAAAGTATAATGATTCTTTAAGTACTAATTATTAGGCAAGGGATGGGCATATTTTCATACGACTCAGAACACGAACTAGAGCATGAGAACACTATGTTGCATTTGGATGATGAGTCATGTAATAAAAAGATTACTTCATCACTAAGCAATGTCCTGATGGGAATCTGTCATGTGATGTCACTCACTATTAGGTATCAACAATGATCATGCCATTATTGTTGGTGGGGCTAAATCTGCAATAATGGTTCTCCCTCCACTCCCCATCAATTGTCTTAGTAAACATTCCTTAAAGCAGTGGCTCTCAAACTAGGGCTGCTGCTTGTGTAGGGAAAGGCCCTGGTGAGCCGGTCCAGTTTGTTTACCTGCTGCGTCCACAGGTCCAGCCGTTCGTGTTTCCCACTGGCCGCAGTTCGCTGCTCCAGGCCAATGGGAGCTGCTGGAAGTGGTGTGGGCTGAGGGACGTACCGGCTGCCACTTCCAGCAGCTCCCATTGGCCTGGAGCAGCAAACCGCAGACAGTGGAAGCCGTGATTGGCCGGACCTGCGGATGCGACAGGTAAACAAACCGGCCCGGCCAACCAGGGGCTTTCCCTAAACAAGTGGCGTCCCAAGTTTGGGAAACATTGATTTAAAATATTATTTATTTGTATTGTGGTGGTGCCTATAAGTCCCAGCTGAAATCTGGGCCCCATTTTGTCAGGCAACATTTATATACCTTGCAAGAACTGTTGCAAAGAGCTTTCAGTTTACAGGGACAAGACAGCAAAGATGATGTCGTGGATGTCATGCACAATAAGATAATTATATCATTAATAATAAAAACTACATTCAATAAAAAAAATCCCTGAAAGTCAAGTGAAAAAACAAAAATAGGCATAAGTAAGGACAGTTGCAGCATGGGTGGGTAGTAACAACCATCAAAAGAATAACAATACCACAATCAAGGGCTCTATTGTGCTAAGATTTGTACCAAATAGCAAGCAATGGTCCCTGCCTCACAAAGCTTACAATCTACATAGTCAAGAGAAAGAGAGAAAGGGTGGGAAAGGGAAGGAGTGGCACAGAGAGATCATGGGCAGAGCTAGGAATATAACATAGGTACCCTAGCCCCCACTGCAGGGTTCTTTCTACTAGGTTCCACAGCTTCCCACAGGTTACCTAGTGAGGTGGTGGAATCTCCTTCCCTAGAGGTTTTCAAGGTCAGGCTTGACAAAGCCCTGGCTGGGATGATTTAGTAGGGGATTGGTCCTGCTTTGAGCAGGGGATTGGACTAGATGACATCCTGAGGTCCCATCAAACCGTGATATTCTATGATTCTATGATTCTGCCTAAGTAAAGTAAGTAAGGGGTCTTAATTAAGCACGGGTGACAAGATGACTATCTTCCCTCTTGCTGTTGATTTGCAAGCAGTGAATACTGCAGGCCTTGGTTTGGCAAAGGCAACACCCAGGAAGTCCTAGCTCCCACACACAGCACTAGGCATTAGAACCTGTTTTACTGAGAGGGGGGATGTTGGCCAGGACAACAGGGCTCCTCATCTTGCTTTCTTCCTGAGGTTCGTTAACTGACATCTGGAGATATGGGCAGGAGCAATGTCCATTTAATGTCTCACCTGAACAGCAGCAGCACGTCTAACAATGCAGCACCTCTACCCACCTAGTGTAGCAATGCAACATCAGCACTGGGAGTAAACTAAAGTCAGGCACGAGGTAGTTGAACACTCTGGCCTGGAAGTGAAAGCACAACCAAACAAGCTGATACTGAGCAAGGCCCATAGCAGAGCTGACTAGCTTAACTCTCAGAAATACGAGGTGGGAGGGGGAAAATCCCCCTGAGCCTAGTTATCAGAAAATAGGCTCCTTTCCAACATTTGAGAACAAGGCCTCCAATGTTGTATTTTAGGAAATTCATGTAACTTTTATTAAAAGGAAATATAAGGCCTCTAATGAGGCTGCTGATGAAAATGAATGACCAATTTTCCACCAAATAGAACACATCCCATCGGACATAAATTTTTTATCATCTCAGCAGTGACAGATTGCTTCACTATACGGGTCTTGGTGATATTAGAAATTAGGAACATGGCATTAAGGTTTCTAAACTGATTAACATAATTACCATTCATTTGATCTTGATTGCTTTAGCAGGGCCTCCAGATTAAGTCTGTCTGCCCCTGCAATTTCTGCAGATTTTCTGCCGTGCTTAGAATTTCATGGACCCAATATTTCAGCCTAGTCTTCTCCTTTCTGCGACTAGCCTTGTCCCTTTGCTTGGAAGGGTGAAAGCTTCAGCAATTAGCACTGAATTAACCCACTACAGGAACGGCTGTTCTCATTCAGAAAGTAAAGACATTGATATGCAAGTTCCTATTTGATTAATTGGGTACATTTCTTACCTAGAGAGCATACATTTAACAGAGTGGATCTGCTGAGTCTTAGTACCATGACCCCACTCTCAGCCACTTGTAATGGCTCCGGAGTCACATAGATCTCATGGTCATTGTCATCATAAGGGATAAAATTCCAGGTTTTCTACTGTATTACTTGAGCTAAACAATAATTCCCATTAATACAAGGGTTTATCTTACATGTGAACCCGTCTTTAGAGGACAACATGATCATATGAGGCAAATGATAGTGAAGTACCCACTACATCATACACTTGCAATGGGCCCTCCTCAGGAGTATCTCAGAATCCTCTTGGCATTTAGGAAGGCTAACGAATAGTGACTGTATAGCTAGAACTCATGTTACTACTATGTAAATGAGAGAATATAGTGCTAATGCAGGAGTGACTCTGAGCATGCTTAATGTGAATGCTCTCTTTCCAGAAGACTGAGCAGGCTGAAGCTGGATTGGCTGCTTGTGTAGTTAATGAAAGTTCTGCGCCTTCACCCCTGACAAACCTAGCTATCTCCTGAGTGCTTATTAAGTATTACAAGGACTGAGAAAAACTTGCTTTGCTGGAAAACCTGTCTGAAAATAAGAGCACATAGCCCACACCTCAGATCTTCCCCGCAGTACTCCCCACAGCCCAAGGATTCCGAGAAGTTCCCTTGGAGGGTCCAAGCCTCTGGCAGAACCACATGAATGTTAATATTGACTGTAATCTTGGTTTATAATGTAAAATGTCTGCCACCATAAGAGGAAATCCTGGCCAGCAGTAGGGGAGTCTTGGCCAGAGCTGCAAAACAGAGTCTGGTGAGCAGCTGGAAGGGCCATTATTCTCTTATGAGCATAGGTTTTGTTGCACTGTTATCATCTGAAAATTTCCAGCCAGGGTCCATTTAATTAAACATTTACCTAATATTCATTTAAATCACCTTCTCCAGGTGGCTTCAAAAAGAGGCCAGTTTGAAGAAAGAGCTGCAGAAAGGTGTTACATCAAATACCCCCCACAACCTTTTGCGAGTTCACAGCTTTCCATCTTGCATAATTCTCTAGGATAAAAATGGAAGCAGAGCATGATTGACACTTATGTGCAGGACATCACACAAATATCATGAATAAATACAGTTCCTTTTTCACTGCTGCACAAACAACACTTTCAACATAGTGCCTTGGTAGTCACCAAGTGTTGTCTGCAGGGTTCCATCCCCTGGTAATTAAATACCTCTCTGTACTCAAATGTGTCCTGATGCAAGAGATATACAAACATTTTGAATAAGTTATGTGTTGGAGTTCCCAGCTGTAATGGGAAGCTGATGCTGCCACAGCTGCTCAGACACCTGATGCTGCCCAAGACCAGTTTTTTATTTCTTGTTAGCTTTTGGACCCATGTTTTAGATAAAGTCATGTCAGACAATTATGATACTTGAAACTCAAGGTGAGGGTTGGAGAAATGCCCTGGTAGGGTCTCATCAGGAGGCCTAATGAGAAAAGGAAAGTTGTCAGTGGCAATGCTGGGTAAAGCAGCTTCCAAACAGAGGACATGGGGAGGTTGGCTCATGTCCTTGAAGAGCTGATCTTAATTACTCTCAATCAAAGGAATCAGCAAGGCCATCAGGTGGCATTTTAATTACATTTTCTTTACATAACCATCATAATGAATAGTTTCATAAGCTAATTAATTTATCATCACTGGACCAGTCAGCTTATTAAACCTACCTTAGATTAAGTTTGGATTCATGTGACCAGTGCTATTAATATCTGATTATTTTAGCTCTCACTAAGCTCCAGGAGCTGAAACCTTGAAGATCTGAAGCACAGTGGTAAGCAAATATTTGAATGATGGTCATAATACTCTCTGAGCCTCCACATTAACCTATTAGTTGCTAGTCCTTCATCATTTACCAGTGAATTCAGCAGCAAGTTAGGCATGTGCAGATACCTAGTACATTCAGCAACATAGCAGGGGTATTTTACCTAGGATGCTCAAGCAGAAGTGAAGTGGCTACTGACTACAGTGTGGCCAAGACAAAATTTAGCCTTTAATGTTACAGCTGGAGAAGCTTGCAGTGCCAATGTCCATGCTGCCAATGTCACCGTTCTTCATTATTGTTACACATTTATTTTCAGATATTGTTACTAGCCTTTCACATTCCTTCCAAATTCATGTATTTGTGGAATTTTGAGGCTCTCACAGCTCTCATTCTCCTGGAGACAAGTAATAAAGTGCTCATTTGTTTCCAGGTGGAAACAACCATTATTTCCTACTTGGTAGCTAGATATATCTGCAACACGTCCATTTGAAGCAAATCCTTGCAAGATTATTTTCCCTTATCAGCTTTTCCTTGTACTAGGGAAATCATATAGCCTATCAAAACCATTTCTGTGATCTTCCTTAACAATGCATTTGAAAGTGATATCAAAAGTCCTGCTGCTGGTGTTACATATATTACAGTAAGCCCTTGATAGCAGATGTTAACATGTTTTATGATTGGGAATGCCGTCTCAAGATAAAAACAGGCAGTCTGCAGGAATTGGCAAAACCTCCTTAATTTCACACATGTATAGTCACTGATGGGTGTGCAATGAGAATAAGTGATGCCCTTGTGGGCAAACTTATCATAACTTTCTCCTCTAATTAGTGTACACGGGGGCTTTACAGAGAGTAAGCGTAGCTGGGCAAGAGCAAACAGTAGCTGACTGCATGGGGAAGCACTTGCTTAGAGCAGGCTTAGCCATTATAATAAAGTAAATACTGTGTATCAGTGCACATGCACTTGGTTGGAAGATTTATAATTCTATTGTTTTAGTGTGATTAGACAACTTCACTGGAAACTTTTAGCAGCCCCCTGATATCTTAGTAACCAAGGGTGGGGGAATAAAGCATATGGTTGATGGAGGCTTCCTATTGCACTAAAACTGTAGTCTGTGTGGTGTTTCCCACTTAATTCACAGAATCACAGGGCTAGAAGGGACCTTGAGATGTCATCTAGCCCAGTCCTCTGTGCTCAAGGCAGACCTAAGTATTATCTATTATCTGACAGATTTTTGTCTAACCTGCTCTTAAAAATCTCCAATGATGGAGAGTCCACAACCTCCCTAGGGAATTTATTCCAGAGTTTAACCACCCTGACAGTTAGGAAGTTTTTCCTAATATCCAATCTAAACTGCCCTTGCTGCAGTTTAAGACCATTGCTTCTTGTTCTATCCTCAGGGGTTAAGGAGAACAATTTTTTTCCTCCTCCTTGTAACATTTTATGTACTTAAAAACTGTTATCAGGTCTCCTCCCAGTCTTCTCTTCAAACCCATTTTTTCAATCTTCCCTCATAGGTCATGTTTTCTAGACATTTAATCATCGTTGTTTCTCTTCTCTGGACTGTCTCCAATTTGTCCACATCTTTCTGAAATGTGTCACCTAGAACTGGACACAATACTCCAGTTGAGGCCTAATCAGCATGGAGTAGAGTGGAAGAATCATTTCTTGTGTCTTGCTTAGAGCACTCTTGCTAGTACAGCCCTGAATGATGTTTGGTTTTTTGCTTTTTGTTTTTTTGCAACAGTGTCAAACTGTTAACTCATATTTTGCTTGTGATCCACTATGATCCCCAGATCCTTGTAGGTGCCTTCAAACTGATTACTTAATTATTTATACCTTTCTGGGTACTGAAGTTAAGCTGATTGTGCTGTAATTCCCTGGATTGTCCTTATTCCCTTTTTTATATATTGGCACTATATTCATCCTTTTCCAGTCCTCCGGAATCTCACCCATCTTCCATGACTTTTCAATGATAATTGCTAATGGCTCAGCTATCTCTCCAATCAGCTCCTTGAGTATTCTAGGATGTATTTCATCAGGCTTTGATGACTTGAAAACATCTAATTTATCTAAGTAATATTTAATTTGTTCTTTCCCTATTTTGGCCTCTGATCCTAGCTCATTTTCACTGGCATTCATTAAGTTAGATGTCTAATTGCTATGAAACTTTTTGGAGAAAACTGAAACAAAAAAGTCATTTAGCATGTCTGCCATTTCCACATTTTCTGTTATTGTCCCCCTAACCCCTGTTGAGTAACAGGCTTACCATGTCTTTGGTCTTCCTCCTGCTTCTAGTCTATATGTAGAATGTTTTCTTATTGCCCTTTATGTCTGCAGTTAGTTTAATCTGGTTTTGTTCCTTGGCCTTTCTAATTTTGTCCCTACTTACTTGTATTATTTGTTTATATTCATCCTTTGAAATTTGACCTAGTTTCCACTTTTTGTGTAGGACTCTTCTTGGGGTTTTAGATCAATGAAGATCTCCTGGGTAAGCCAGGATGGTCTCTTGCCATACTTTGTATCTTTCCTATGCAGTTGGATAGTTTGCTCTTTTGCCCTTAGTAATGTCTTTTTGAAAAACTGCCAACTCTCATGAACCGTTTTCCCCTTAGACTTACTTCCAAAGGGATCTTACTTAACAACTCCTTGAATCTGCTAAAGTCTGCCTTTTTGAAATTCATTTTCTTTATTGTGCCGTTTCCCCTCCTACCATTCCTGAGAATCATGAACTTTATTATTTCATGATCCCGTTCACGCAAACTGCCTTCCACTTTCAATTTCTCAACCAGTTCTCCTCCATTTGTTAAAATCAAATCTGGAACAGCCTCTCCTCTACTAGCTTTCTTGACCTTCTGAAATAACAAAATGTCCCTTATACTTTCCAAGAACTTGTTGGATAATCTGCACCCTGCTGTGTTATTTTCCCAACAGATGTCTGAGTAGTTGAAGTCCCCCATCACCACCAAGTCCTGTACTTTAGATGCTTTTGTTAGCTGTTTATAAAAAGCTTCATCCACCTCCTCTTCCTGGTTAGGGGTCTGTAGTGACCCCTACCATGAAATCACCTTCATTTTTACCCCTTTTCTCCTTGCCCAGAGCCTTTAAAAAGTCTGTCTCCTATTTCCATCTCAACCTCAGTCCAAGTGTTTACATTTTTAATAAATAAGGCAACACCTCCTCCCTTTTTCCCTGCCTGTCCTTCCTGAGCAAGCTGTACCTTAATAGCCTGCCTCTTCCTCCAACAGTGTGTTTCCTGAAGAAAATTCATAACGCTCACAGCAGGAAGTGCTGTACAAAAGTAGACGCAGTATCCTACCTATGATGATGAAGTGGCATGGGGGAAAGGAACTAGAACTGAGATTAGTTTAGTACCTCTGCAAATCGCAGGATATTGTTCTAGGGGATAGTAGCTAAGTACCTTCCCCCTGCCATCGTGCCTGGACAATGAACTGTAAGTTTGATGGGGGCTTACAGTGTATCAGACTGATTTGATCATATTCCTCAAAGAAAGCTCCCTGGAGGGAAGAAATAAAAGGAATGCAGGTTCTTCTGCAAGTGAGGTTCCCAGGAAGGGTCTGAGGACCATATTATTACTGAGGGATTTCTGTAGGGCCAAGAACCTTCTGCAACTCAGTGCAGTAACTAGTGGGCAGATGAGCAGAGCAGAATGGTATCCAGTGGAAACAAATGCACAGGCTCATGTATAGTGCTCACTTGCTTGCAGTATTGAGACTAGACTACATGCTTCCTCTGATGTGGCAAGAAGGGAATGAAACCTAAATTCTATGTGTTTTTGTATAATTCATTTTTTTTAAATGTACACCTTGTTTTTAATCATGTGACAGACAATGAGAGATGCCCAGACTCTGAGTCTCAATCTACTTTGCAACAGCTTTTTCCTTAACTCTCAAAGATGTTTCAGAGAGTCCAGTAACCTGACTCACTCTGAATTCAGTAGCTTGAGTTAATATTCTATGCCTATAAGTAGCTTCCAACTTCTCTATTCTCAACCCCCCAGTTTCTGACAGGATCACTCCAGAAAGAGTGGGCCTGATTCTTCACTGCCTTGTATCTAATATCGCCATGCAGGACTCACTCCAGGTTCCACTGAAGCAAACGGTTGTCTTTCTCTTCACTTCAGTGAGAGCTGAATTGGACCTGTGCACTAAGAGAAAGTGGGTATAAAATGCTACCATCCTGAGCTGGGCATATGTGACAACGCAAAAGGCACTGGACAACACTGTAAATGAATCCACTGGGTGAATCCTGACCTTCCCCCCTCAGCAGTGTATAGCAAGTCTAAAAGCTTGAAAAAGGCCATTTCTTTCCACAATCAAATATCTCTTGGGTAAATGAAAGCTCCTACCTCTGAAATACCCACTAGCCTCTGCTGCAGTTGTAGGGCAATTTTAGCTTCCACTCCACAGCAAAACACATGCTGGACAATGAGAATTGTGTCAAATGTCCTGGTAGAGTAGTATGGGAGGAGTTGGATTTTATTTTATGGACAGTACATAGTTGCTTTTCTTGATGGGCAGATAAGTCCTTGAGAAAGATGGGAGGACTCTTCTTCTTAGGGGCCTACAGCTTTTGGGCCAGAAACGTAGCTTTATTTCTGACAAACAGACAGACCCTTCCTGCTGTCAGAAAAAAGTCCCCATTGACTCAATAAGACATTTTGCCTGAGTGAGGACAGCTGGATTTGGCCTCAGAAATGTCTTAAACATTCTAGAGATGATTAACTCCCTGACAACTTCATAATAGCAGCAGCACACTGATCAATAACAACTATTCTCAGACATATTTTAACTATTAGAGAACCTCAGAGGAGCTTACATTTGCTATTATCATTCTTTAGAAATCACATATTTTAGATTACTACTGCGTTCCTGCACACTGCACTTTTAAAATGAGTGCAAGCCTAATTATCAAAAAAATGGCTCCCCACCCACACCCCCACATTTTTAATTGTATTTTAAGTGCTGTGGTAGTAAACTAGAGTCTATCTGTAAGATACTGGGATATTAATTGCACATTATATATACACATTTCCCAGTAAATTAGTCTCAGGTGTACACTAAAAGCCATTTTTATTATTGTAAGTTAGGGAGCTAAGCACCATGGGAAACAGTATGCAAATTAGCAACATAAATGTGCCAGTTAATAGCTGCCAGACTGAACTCATGAGGGTGGTATAGAAACTACACTGATATGTATAGATGTTTTTTAAAGGCTAATTAAGTCAACCTCAATGTCCCAACCAGAGAGAGTATTACCCCCTTGGATAAGCATGAGTAATTAAGTTAGCATGGCTTCCAAAAAAAATGTGGTATAAGCTAATAATGTCTTGCTCAACTTTCGGAACCTATGGAACATGTGTGAAAAGTATTTCCACTGGAAATGATCAAATCAAGAGAGTGGCATGAGAGGAAGCATTGACCAGATCCAAACAGGCTGAAAGCAAAATGAAGCTTGTGACTGTGATTTTCAAAGTAGGGAAACACTACTGGTGACCCCAGAGTGCCTTCCCCCAGCTGGTTGGTGTGAGGATGAATGCAGAAAGGGAAGGAGAGTCTAGAGCCTGATGGAAATTATACTGAAAACAGACACTGAGGATCAGCTGAGTCTAAAAATGGGGTGCCTGGGTTTCAACCATAGCACCCTCCCTCCATTCCCCATTCGACAGCAAGCTAGCTGGAGAGCTGGCTGAGAAGACCTCCCTCTGTGTAAATCCCAAACAAATAGTTCAGCAAGTTAGGACTGTGCAAAAGATTGAAATTTTGCAAGATACAAATGAGTTAGGATCCTATCCAAGTCAGTTCTGCCCTCTTTGAGGTAGCTATTGGCATTGTCAGCATCAGCTTTGAACAATCCTCATGCTTCCTGATGGACTGATTAGCATGTGGGAACTGGATGGGAGAAAAACCTATTCAATCACAGAAACATCAAATGACTTGTCCAAGGTCTCACTGCAAGTTCTGTGACAGAACTAAGGAGAAAACCTAGAACGCCTGCCTCACGATCCTGTGCTTTTGTCACAGATCAGTCTTCTTTATCATCCTACAGTCAGTACTGTGCAAATTTCCCTCTCATGCTACTGCTAATTTACTTCAAACCTGGCCCCCATCTCTCCTCTGCTGTTCCACCCCTGGTTCATCAACGTAGGTCCACAAGTTATTTATTGTTTTTATTATGGTAACAGAGCAAGCAAGATCAGGGCTCCACTGCAGTAGACACAGGACTTGCACAAAGCAAATGACACTTCCTCTACTGAAGAGCTTAAGTGATTTACTCAGAGTCACACAGGAAGTCTGGGTGAGGCCAGGAACTGACTTCCAGTCTCCTGAGTCCCAGGCCTTAATCTCTAAACCATCCTTACTCTGAAACACTCTGTCACATTACACCCCATATTCTTCATAGAAATATGGTTATTATATGAATATGGCATAACTAAGATATATTTTATTCAAGATGGCTCATGTGAGGTACATTGAAAAGATTATGATCTACTGCATGTGTTTATCCAATTTGTATGCATGTATCATTTTTGTATCAGAAGCCAGGACTATTGATCATGTAACTGTATTTCAAATGTGTTACTTTGGGTGACACTCAGTACTAGCCCTTCAGGTACAACAATGAAAAAATCAGACAGGGCTGATGGCCCATCAGCAAAGACAATAGACTGTAAAAGAACTTGGTCTTCCTGTGGATGCTCTGAACAGTCTGCGAGTAATGGCTGCTATGATCCTGTAGAGGATTGTGACTGAGTCACCTGGCACTGGACTCCACCTTGGAATGCCAGTGTTTTTCCACTGGAAGACAAAGCGTTCCCGCCACACACAAAAGCTATATAAGGCAGGGGAGTGACATCATCATGGTTCTCCTCTGCCTCCCCACCCAAAGAGACACTGGGAATCACCTGGAAACAAGACCTGAACTGGGGGGAGAAGAGCTGAGCCCAGGCTGGGAGGGTGTCTATCCTGTGAGTAATAATACTTGAAGTTTCAAGCTGCCTGCCAGTGCAGCTGGCTTTCAAGAAACTGCAATCTGCCTGAAACAACATTTAGGGTGAGAAATTACTATTTGTAGCCAATTTCTTTAGTGTACTAAGTTTAGTCTAGTATCAGAGGGGTAGCCGTGTTAGTCTGGATCTGTGAAAGCAGCAGAGAATCCTGTGGCACCTTATAGACTAACAGAGGTTTTGGAGCGTGAGCTTTCGTGGGTGAATACCCACTTCGTCAGACGCAGGTAGTGCCACTACCTGCGTCTGACGAAGTGGGTATTCACCCACGAAAGCTCACGCTCCAAAACCTCTGTTAGTCTATAAGGTGCCTCAGGATTCTCTGCTTTTTAAGTTTAGTCTGCCTGTTTTGTTTTATTTGCTCAGTAATTTGCTTTGTTCTGTTTGCTAGCTCTTATAATCACTTAAAATCTGCTTTTTATAGTGAATACATTTGTTTTATTTATTATTTAACCCAGTTTGTGCGATTTCTAACTGGGGTGTGGGGGGGTGCATATATCTCTTCACATTGAGGGAGAGGATGGATTTTTATGAACTTGTGCTGTGGAGATTTTTCTATATAGTGCAAGACAATGGACCTTTGGGTCTGCACTCCAAGGGAGGTGAGCCCCTGAGTGGTAGAGCAAGTACCTTAAATTGAGTCTTCCCAGAGCTGATCTCAGTGTCTGTGTTTTTCTGCAGCTGGGTTTGTCCCTGCCTGTGTTTATGCTAGAACAGTGGTTCTCAAACTAGGGCCGCCACTTGTTCAGGGAAAGCCCCTAGTGGGCCAGGCCGCTTTGTTTACCTGCCGCATCTGCAGGTTCAACAGATCGCAGCTCCCAGTGGCCACAGTTCGCTGCTCCAGGCCAATAGGGTCTGTGGGAAGCGATGGCCAGTACATCCGTCAGCCAGCGTCGCTTCCTGCAGCTCCCATTGGCCTGGAGCAGCGAACCGCAGCCACTGGGAGCTGCAGTCAGCCAATCC
The DNA here is from genome assembly GCF_003597395.2 of Chelonoidis abingdonii. Classification (NCBI taxonomy): domain Eukaryota; kingdom Metazoa; phylum Chordata; order Testudines; family Testudinidae; genus Chelonoidis; species Chelonoidis abingdonii. The sequence continues at coordinate 74,481,310 of NC_133777.1, read as the reverse complement.
TGCAGACCCGGCAGCTAACCAAACCGGCCCAGCCCACCAGGTGCTTTCCCTGCACAAGCGGTGTCCCCAGTTTGAGAACCGTTGTGCTAGAAGAGGTTTAAGACCCTGGTTCAACAAGACAGGGTAAAGGGGGCCCAGACTGGCAGAACAGGCAGGTTCAGTGATATCACCGTACAGCAGGTGGCACTTTAAAGTGTGGGGGAGGCAACCAGTCACACACTTCCTTCTGTTTTAGCCCTGAGTCTCTTGAACTGCAGTTGCCAGGTGCTCTGACCTGTGGGGCCAGTGGACCAACGAGCTCTGAATATAATTTTTAAAGTGACAGAGCGTCTTGTGCTCAACCCAGCTGCTGACGCAGATGAACAGCTCTTGTGGGGGATAGTGCACTGCACTGTTGAGAGATCTTGGGTCAGGCCACCTAAAGCTACAGATAAACACCTAATGGTATATTCAAAAATGCCTATGTGCCTAAATCCCATTGACTTCAATGCAAATTAGGCACTTTTGAAAATCCCACTAGGAGCCTATCTGCACCTTCAGGCACCTAAATACCTTTAAAACTCTGGGCCCTTGTTCTGAAAGCTTTGGCATCAAGACAAGGTTCCTTCTCCCTAACTGTGATGGGCACAGGGCCACCCGGAGGGGGGGAAGTGGGGCAATTTGCCCCGGGCCCTGCAAGGGCCCCCACGACAGTTTTTCGGGGACCCTGGAGCAGGGTCCTTCACTTGCTCCAGGGGCCCCAGAAAACTCTCGCAGGGCCCAGGTCCCCGGAGCTTCTTCCGCTCCTGGTCTTCACTGGTAGTGGGTCCTTCCGCTGTGGGACCCACCGCCAAAGTGCCCCAAAGACCTGCGGCGGGAGCCCCCCGCCACCAAATTACCGCTGAAGACCCTGCTGCACTTTGGCGGCGGGTCCCGCTTTGGCAGTAATTCGGCGGCAGGGGGTCCCCGCCGCAGGTCTTTGAGGCACTTCGGCAGCAGGTCCCGGAATGGAAGGACCTCTCACCACCGAATTACCACTGAAGAGGGGGGCCCCCTGCCACCGAAGACCCCAGGTCCCCGGAATCCTCTGGGCAGCCCTGGGTGGGCATGTTAAAGTAGAAGTTAGAGTTCCCAAAACACTCCTGGTAACATATTCACCTAGATCTCTAGAAAAGCACCAGGTTCTACTTCTCCAAGCCTGTGCGTGAACTGCTGATGAGAACAGCTCCATTAGCCACTCTGGCAGTATGTGACGTAATCACCATTAAATGCTTTGGGACCTTACTGGAAGTATGACATTTACTATTTACATGAGCAAATTCTATAATTTTTAGGCCCTATGACCGTATCATTTGGGCATATTACCCTGCTTCAGTGCTGGAATTCAGCTAGCAAAATCAAGGAGTGGGAAATTCAGTCGTACAGCTGCTTACTGCCAAATATATCAGGGCTTGTCTCACGCTCACATATAGCCCTTGTCTAATTCCAACTCCGTGCCCAGGTGTCATAGCAAAGATTGTAAAGCGATTAACAAAAAGATCCATTACAGACCCTGCTGGGGAAAAACATGTTTAGAATATAATCCATTTGCACGTTATCCAAACCCAGACATGATTGCTTGTGGTTTTGTATGCTGAAGCAGGCTATAAAGGTCTATTTTGGGGCAAATCTAGTATATAAAGAGGGACTCAAAAGAAAAAAGAAAGAGACCCAATAATATTCCCTTCTTATCTAGTACCTTTATCCACAACAAACAAATGAGTCAATTTCAGAGGAAAGAAACTCAATCAGCAAAGCCAAAGCCAACAAGCATGGCCTGAATATTTTATTGGTTCAGTGATCTTATCAATCGGGTGCTAGCTGTCCAGTCCTGTGAAAAGCTCATAATTGTTTTTATCCTCCTGAAAACAAGCCTGTTAGCAGCAGAATTAATTGATTTGTGAACGTTTACACTTTTTCTTGTCATCAGTCAGACAACCAATTAATGACATTAAAGATTAATTAACATGGAAGCTTGTGCACCACCTGCCAAAGAAATGATTAAACTTGCTATTACGCATCCTTTCCCCAGTCGAGCAAAGACAAGGTAATTAAAGACTTTTTGCAAAAGCATCTGTGTGGAGTATCTAGATTGCTGCAAATTATGCAAAACAGTTGCAAAAAGCAACAGGAATGAGAGGACTTGGGATGCTGGTTGTTTCAGACACCTTTTGTTAGCTTCTTATTGCAGTGAAGGGTGCAGATTATTAGGAGTCTTCGTGAAACATGCCCTGAAACAGACTCTAACAGTGGCCAGAGGGATATGTGTGTGTGTGAGTGTGTTTCAGAGAGAGAGAGAGAGAGAGTATGTATTATATATATATTAAACACACACGTGTCACTATCTGATAGCTTTCAGCTTCTTTTTTATGCAAGAGATTAATATATAATCTATACATAATGTATAAACATCATTATCTGTGTGCTATATAGAGAATAGAAATAGAAAAATTCAATACTATCAAATATCAATATCTACACACACACACAAACAATATATGTATACACATTTCCACACAAAATCTATAACTACACTTGCAGGTTTGTCTGTGTATTATGTATATATGCATACACACAAACTTTATATATACGAACACATACATACATACACACACACACGCACACACCCTTCTAATGTGCATAAACATACATGCACACATACAGATATTTAACAGTATTTGAATTTTCTCATTTCTATGAAGCTGCAGAAGAAGCTTCTCTTCTCCCCCTGGGGAATGGAACTGTTAATTATATTTCCTTGCCCTGACATTCCCTGAATATCAAACCATCCTCTTTCTTCAGATTCCTATGGAGAGCTCTGCAGTTATAGTCAATGTTAAGGAAAACTGACTGAAATTCCTTCCTTTTAAAGTGAGGTCTGGAGGAAGAAATCACCCAAAAAATTGCCAGCAAGGCAGACAGTTCATGTGGGAGATGTTGTCTTTGTTTACGTACACGTTTGGATCAGGTCTCTCCGTACATTGGGCTTAGGGCAGAGATGTGCTCTGTACTTCCTTAAAGTTGCAGGATACAGAATTTTGAATCTTTGTTCCTACTTCCCTTCCCCGCTCCTGTCAACCATGGCTTCAGTCCAGCCCACACCCACACAGAGCTGTTTTCAGGTGTATCCAGACCCATGTTTAAAATTATTTTGAAATGTTTATAAATACAACATCAAGCAGCTTGTGGCTTCTGTCATTGCTACTGCAGTTGTCTGGCTGAGCCAGAGGTGAGAGGGCATAGATTGGGTTGTGTAAGAGAATAGGAAATGAGGAGGAGTGTCTTGCAGGAGGTCTGAAAGAGAAATGGATCAGTGGAGCCAAAGGAATATGGCCTGAGGATGCTCCCTAATCTTTTTAATTAAAAGACATGCTGCAGTTCAGCCACAAGCCATTGGACTTGAAGCAGAAATCACCAGTTGACAGATCAGCTCTGTCCCTGCTCCAACATGGCATCATAGTGCCTGTAAGGCAGAACTTAACCATCCATGCCTCAGCTTTCTCACCTGTAAAACAGGCACATTTCCCAACCTTTCGACCCTGCTTTGAATTCCTCAGTTGAAAGGTCCTGTTTACATACATGTGTTGTTACTAATTATCATGAGCTTCCCAGGTCATTTTTGCAGGCCAAAGAAGTTCAGATAAGAATCTCACGCTGCTGAATTTTTGAGCATGAGGGTCACAGAAGGCCAACAGGAACTTTTATTTTCTCTCTTTCCTCCGGAAAGAATGAATAAGAGCACGGCTTCTAATTTAAGCTTATTAAAATGCCCTGTTATCAGTTTCAGCATGGATAATTTAATCAGAGAAGTTAAATATTTATGAGGCTGCATTTTATTGTAGATGAAAGATAAAAATTTTCTTTAAGTACTATTCAGAAGAAGAATTATGATGATTTTAAGAAGTCATTGGTGAATGACACTTGATATTATTACTTCTAGCTACTAGGATTACTGAGCCATCAGAAGGGACTGCAAACAAGAGACAGGCAGCTGGAAGTGAAATACTTGCTATCCACAGGTCTTGCAACCAGACCCAAGGATAAGTGCATCATCCAACCTGCCTATTACCCAAACTTATAGAATGCATGTTCATAATGCTAAGCCAGAATGTCACAGGAAGAATCAGCTTAACCATTTTTTAAACAAGGCAGAAAAACAATTGCAGAGGAATGCACAGTGAGAAAAACACCCATTGGACGTTCAGAAGGAAGCAGAGATTTGAAAGTCAAGTCCAAATGCAATTGCAAGCCCTGTGTGTAACCTATGATACAGCATCCAGCAGACAAGAAACCAGTTATACAGGTAGAAAGGAAGGATGCAAGGAGCTTGAAACAAGGAATCAAGTAATTTTTCACTCTGCATCTGCATGAAGGTATATTTAGCACAGGATTTTCTATTAGAAGTGAAGCTTCTAAGTATCTCAAGGTGAACAGCTAGCTAGCTTTACTAGCAGAGAGCCCAGTTAAGCAAAGTGCTTAATTAAGTACCCTGTCTAACTTTAAGAACATAGGGAATACTAAATCCTAATTTTAAAATTAGGGATTTACTGAAATGCCTTGTTGAATTGGGGTCAGATCTTCTAAGATGAATATTTATTTGTAATGGACAACATAGCTGAGGGAAAAACAAACAACTCCCCCTTTTCTACCTCTCTGGATTTCAATTTTTCCTTTTCATTATCTCCATCCAAAAAGGGCTCTAAGAAACTAAAGGCAAATATCCATGCACATAGCAGTAAGTAAAACTGACATCAACATGTAGAAGTAAATACATTGCAAAAGTTCAGTTTGCTGTGGCTATGATAACTTGGCCGTGTTGCATATATAGGATCTTGCATGTTTAAATCTGAATGTATTAGCATTTTGTTATGAATATAGACTATAAAATATAACAGATGGGCAGCAAAGATGAATGATCATTGATCAACCTTCTTTTGGGGTCTTTCCTGAGTTTTCAGTTCTTGAGCTCACAACATTAATGTTGCGCTGATGCTATTTTTTTGCCATGTAGCTTTTTAACAGCCTGTATGTACTTATATATATTGTTAGAAGTGAAATATGGAAGGAAGGGAGATCTAATTTTGCCACCACAGGTACCTCTCCACTAATATTAATTAGTGCCACTTCAGGTTAGGAAAAAAATAAACAACCCAAAACCAAGAGAGATGGTTGAAAAATGAGGGTTTCCATGAAATATTTTGTCGTAGATAAAAAAAAATGTCTAAGTGATCTATGGATAAAAATTGATATTTCTTCAGAAATTTGACTGTTGAAAAGTTTCAGCCAAAAAGCTGAAATTTTTCAGTTTTCAGGCTTTGGAAAAAAAATCAAACTCTTCTGTGGGCAACTAGCATTTTTCCAAAAAAAAAAAATCTGTTTAGTCAAAAATACAGTTGTCCATTGAGAAATAGTTTTGATTGAAATTTTTCAATCATCCCTATACCCAATCTCAGTGATGCTTGTGTGTGTCCTTTGTAGATTGCATCAGGTCTGGTGTGAACGTTAGGGCAGGTTGAGTCTTCAGGAACTTTTAATTATGCGAGAAAATTTGTCTTTTGTGTGTGTAAGATTAGACTGATCAAATGAGGAATCATCCACCTGTGAGGAGAAACATGCTCATTTTTAGAGACTAAAAGCTTTGAGTCATTTTCCAATCAATCATTTTAGCTAACAAGTGTCTTGTGCAAAGCTGCTGCCTTGGGAAGACCATTCAATCTGTTACGGCTTTTCTTTTCATCCTGTCTACTCACTCCATGAAGGCTTCTCCTGCAATCATGCACCATCTACAGAAGGCTGATACCACTTCAGCCCTCCTTTCCCTGTGGACATGTTCCATTTTACCCTTCCCATCAAGAGATCAGAATCATGGCAGCTATAATTTTAAAGGTTAACTTGAACTTTAAGCAAACCATTTAAGAGGCAGTGTCAACATATCAAAGCAATTCTTCTACTGAATCTGGTTATAATAAAAGAAGAACTGATCCAAACTTCTGCCAACAGAACATATTTGCAGCTGGTCAAACTAATGAGCTTCTAGGCTCTGTGAGCTAAGATGTGAAAAAGTTATTTTATTAGGAGTTTGGTGAACCGAAGAATGAGTGAATCATTTGCAAATGGCTCCTGATTTCTGCAAGTATATAGTATTCACCAAAAAGCATTAATAAATTTTCAGGCTATGTTTTTTCCCAAATTGTCCTCTTGGGCAAGAGGCTATTCATATTCATGGCTTGATTGGCTACCTAATCACATGGCATTGTTCCTGATTCCTGACTGGATGATTATGTTTTTTTGAAAAGGTGGACAACTAATAACCAGTCATAAACTTCTGGACAAAGCAGTTATGCTAAATCCTTGAAACCTACCATTTTGTTTGCTTTTTTCCCTATAAACTAATGGCTTCAGTGGATTTTTCCAAAACCTTTTTTCTGGTCAGGGTGCTGGTTTAATGTTCTTTTAAGCACATTTGCTCTCAACAGTTGGTTTCTTGCTCGCAGGCAAATATTTACATTCATCTACCTTGAAGTAACTGTCTTGGCCATCTGTTGGCACAGTTTCCTATACAATATATACAATCAGGTCATTTTGTTCCTCCTTATTTGCTCTGCCTCTGATTTTAGTTTCTTCTGCAAATTTGGATTGTGTGGGGAAAGAGGAGTCAAAAGTAATAAAGAGTAACTCAGCGCTGAGTTTCAAATTACCAGGAGTTGGGCCCACAATTCCTAATTGTAAATCTCCCCTTCGAGATCTGATTTTCAAAACCCTCATCCAAATTACATATATATGATCGCTGCCTCAGCTCATGTAAATCAGAGTTATGCTGATTTACACTATCTGAGAATCTGACCCATTGAGAACAAGTAGAAGCTGGGCCCTGTTATTCATCTTAATTCCCTTCCAAATTATAATATTGCCATGTCTGTCCTTCCTTTAGATCCTGCTGTTAGCTGGTTTTCTCTCCAGCTGCTTTTCCACTTCCCATTCTAATAGCTTTGCTTAAGCTATTACTCTCTGATGTGGAACTGAAGGCTGCATAGCTATAGGCAGCTCCCATGCTTTTTAATTTTCCAAGTACACACCATCCACTCATCCTCTGCATTTCCCTCATCATGGTAGCAATATCTTCAAAGAACTCCAACAGGTTAGTTAAGCATGACTGCTCCAGCTTGAATCCACAGTAGCTACATCATCCTTAAATTGTGCTGTTCCACATGTTGCCTGTGACTGATGTGAAACTTAATGATCACAATTTTCCTCGTTTGTCTTTTGGCTCTTTAAAAAGAAAGCAGAGTAAGATGTTTTCACTTTAACATTCGCCAGAATCGCTCTGATATCTAGTAGACCATTAAAAATACTTTCAGCTGAATTTCTTACTTCTGTCTAACAATAATACTTAGCATTCACATAACCTTGTCATTGTTCTTTGCCAATGTTAGCCCCGTGGGCCAGTTAAGAATCATTATCTCCATTTTACAGATGGGGAAACAGATATGGAGAATCAAATCTGTTCCCTGCACAGCTGTACACGTGAAAGATGGGAGGGCCACAAGAAGCCTGCCTCCACATTCCATTCCCTGCATAGGACCCTAAGAACTAGGAATGGTCCCTTTCTGAGAGGTTAGCCATTCCAAAGGGGAGGGGGAGTGGTGAAGAGGAGGAAGGGCCATGACCTCACACAAGAGTAAGGGATAAGAGATTAGCCTTTATTTCCTGGGCCTAGTCAAGTAACATAGGACACAAGAGATTATGCCCAGGTCACGTGACTGGGCTCAGAATTCGCTGACTGCTGGTATAGCACCTGTCACTGGCTGACTTCAGAGGGGAGAAATGCTGCAATGCATTGAGGGATGGCTGTGCTCCTTTTCCATGCTTGGGAGCTCCAGAAGGCATGATACCTCTGAGACATGATGCATGGCCTGATTTCAGCTAAGGTGGCATCACCCCCCAATGAAGGGCTGTAGTTTAAAGCCCAAAGAGAGCATAAAGAAGGTAAGTGACTTGCCTGAGCTTACGATCGTGGCTGGGGCTCTTGATGGAGGCAACTGCTGATGGGGGCATTGAATCAATGCAAACTCTGTGCAAGCTGGCACCCTGTCTACTCAGACCCAATCCAAACTATGCTGCAGTCTCTTTGAACCACTCCAGCCTCTGCAGCCAACCTCCCACCCTGTGCCAGACTGCGCTGACACATCAGCACAAACCCACCCAAGAATCTGGCCCAGTGTTTTTTCTTTAGCACTAAACTAGTTACTTGCATGTGGGGTTTTTGCCCTTTAAGCTTCAATGTGCATGTGTGTCTCACAATTTTATTTATAAATACATTTAGCAATCAAATCGAGTCCCCCGCCAGCAGCGATCATTTGTGAAATATATTGCAATGAAACTGAACTGGAGGCCAGGGTGCAAGTAGGGAAGAGTTGTTTTGGTCCCTTTTGCTAACCGTCTCCCTCTTTCCCCTGGAAGACTACATGTCAGCTGGATAATTTATTAGGAAATATCACTGTAGTGCAATATGGTATGTGTCATCCTTTGGGAGCAAGAAATCAAATATTCACTTGTCACTGGGAGGGCTGATTTAATTGGTATGTATAATGATTCACCATTTTGCCTTAAAAATAGCTGTGCAGGGTATATTGTTTCATATTCAGAATGGATGGGTTTTAATTCAGAGGGCTAGGAGCTATTGCTATGGTGACACACAATAGTCTGTAAGCTCAAAACAAAACAAAATCCAAATGCTATCTATTGCTCAGAAAGACGAGGTAGCCCCTGAAGTGTGCAGGTCAATTGTAGGTCCTATGAGAATTGAAAAACAGCTGCAGCTGTTTGTCTGCCGATTCCTCCAGCAGTAATAAACATTAATATCTAAATATGTCCCTTCCAGGTGGAAAATGCCAGTTTCTAAAAATTTCTCCTGGATCCGTATGCCTATGAAGTTAGGAACCAGGCCAATAGGGCAATGCCCTCAGTGCCTGAGATTTCAGTAAAACCAGGGAAAGACTGCTGACCAACCCTTCCCTCTGTATGTGCCCATTTCCTTTACACCCACAGTGAATTTGATCCTGTGCTTTAGTTAGTTAGTGATTTACAAATGGCTCCTGCCACCCCAGCACCTGGATACCTTATTCAAAAATAAATACAATAGGTGCAGAATCGAGGTCTGTCAAGCACATATCCTGCTTCTAAAGTGACCTGGGAGATCAGCCAATAGCTTGATCTAACAGAGGACTTATATTGCACCATGAAGCTTGCCAAAGTCAGTCTTTATTGGACTCTGTTGGACCTATTAGAAGGAAAAGGTCCTGAGAACCTCCTGCCCATGGTCCTTCAACTCCAAGAATCAACAACAAGGGTAGCCCTGCACGTCATATCCACCTCCACAGGGCATAAGAAGAGAAGTGAGAAAGTGTTCTGGGACTTCTTCCTTTAGCAGACCCTTTGCTAATAATTAGTGATAGGCCTGAACTAAAATCCTACATCTCCATTTGGGGTTTGGCTCCAAGTTCACAGCTTGAACCATATTGTCTGAAACTGGGCTCAGTCTGAAGATGCAGAGGTCTGGAGAATCCAGGGTTCTGGGGTGGTCCATGGTAGACCTATGAAGTTTGAATCTGGGGCCAGGTGTGGAGGTTTGGCTTTTGTGTGTGCATGTCTGTTTCCTAATTATTACAGCCAATGATAATTTGACTGAATAATAGTAATGCCTCTTAGCATTTGCGGTATCCTTTCCGTGGTAGAGCCTTTGGGTCCGTGTACATTTCCTTTGTGTGTAGTTCACAGTTTCATGGTCCTACAGGGAGTGAGCATTGTAACGGGGTTACCCCAAATCGATCCCAGAGCAGAAATTCCACTATATTGCTGGTGCCTTATGTGCAAGTGCAGCGCTCAGCAGCTTTGTATTATTGTTATTATGTATGTCACTTTCCCTGCTTTTAATGAATAGTGACATCAAACACACATAAATTAGACTCTAAACTGAGGATCATAATTAAATTGAGTAGACTAAAAGAAAATAAAGAATGTCAACTAAATCCCAGTTTGCATAGTATTATATACAGTCTTCAAGGTTTCAGCTGAACAATGAATATAACTGGGGGATTATAGCGAGGTTTAAATTTCGCAGGGATGATTTGATATTCTATCTGCACTGTAAGCAAGTCATGTTGCATCAGATCAAATCCTGATTTCATTCTATTGCTGAGAAACCTATTGTTGCCTCCCTCTCCCCCTACTTCTTCATTATGGAGATGTAATTTATTGAAGTGCCCTTGAGAGTTTGCTGCACAGAATGGAAGTAGCTTTATATAGTTTAAATTGTTCCTTGGTTGCAGACCACTAGTGGTTAACAGAAAGATAATGAAAACATGGAAATTAAATTAGCTCAGTGCCAGAGCTGAAAGAAGAGTTTTTCTAACTTGCCCGGATATGGGCAAGTTTTAGAAAGAGAAATATGATTTATAAATCGTTCTAGAGAAGCTATATATAGGGGGATTTTCCATCTTCTTGCCCTTGGAAACAAATGATGATATGATTTTTCACATACTATATAGAAGTCAGGAGATTCTAGGCTTCAGTTAAGCAATACAAAATGACAAAGAAACACATTTTTCAGTGGTGTTCTAAAGAATGAAACCAAAGGTTGAATGACTTAAAAAATAACCTGTATGAATGATCCTGATCATTCCCATGGATCCCAAGAGATTCATCACTATTATACTGGGATTTAGAGTTTAAAACAAAGAAAACAGGCCAACTATTTTCTACTATTCATAATTAACTGGGGGAACTCCTTGCTATAAGATAAGTGCAAAATGCCAGTAGACAGGATTTTTAAAAGGGCTATGCATTTATGTGTAGCCCTTCTGTCAAGTGGTAACAGCAATGAATTAAATTCCAGGGTTGATATGATGTGCAAAGTCCCCAGCGCGTTGCTCCAGTCCACTGCTGCTGGGTCTCGTCCAGTCCAGTCACGGAGGTCAGGTCTGTGACCAGCAGAATAGATCTGGTCCAGTATGCCACTGTCAGTTATAACAGGTCCACTGCCAACCAACCAGGTCAACTCCAGTCCGGGCTCTCCCTAGGTCTGCTCCATTCCGCTGATACCAGCTCTGATTAGCAACTGAAATCAATTCCCTGGTGGAGCTTGAGATGCTGGGGTGAAGTTTTTTTCACTGGATTAGAAACCCAGAGTAAAGCAAGACCCTAAAATACAGTCTCCTGTAGTGACTTTGGGATCCACTACCCAATCTGGCCCCAGTGACTATCAAAACTTTCCCTGTAGTATAACTTTATATACACACACACCATTCATAAGAATGAAACGTAAACACACACTCCAATCATAAGAATATAGCATGAAAAAAATCCAAATAATATAGCTTGGAACACTTTATGAAACTACCCTGAAACAAATAATAATTGTGACAATCAAGCCTCATGGCTCCTGATAGGGAAAATAACCTCCCCCCCTCCATTGTTTTAGGCCCTAGGCCTTTGAGCAAAAATAATTTAGAGCCTTAGCTTAGCTTGTTTTTCTGTACAAAGGGCATGCCAAGGCAGAAAGATGTTGTCAGGGCCCCAAAAAGTGGAACTAGAATTGGATAAAGGGGAACCAGGAGATCTGTTAAGTTACAACAGCTGAGCTTGCTGACGGGACTACAGAAAAGTGCTAGAACAGTCAAAATGGCAGACTTGACTGGCAAAGACAATAACAGGAAAAGCCATAGATGGAAAATTGGGGTTTTGCCATAGATGGAGAATTAATTGGTCAGCTTGCTTGTTATCAACATTATATTCCAAATAAGGCTGTATCAATGTGTGACGTTTTGCAGTTTTAATCTTTATAAGCTCAGGGACATTTGTAACAGGCAGAGCAGCTTAACCCTTGCATGGGGACATGCTGTCTCTCCACATATGCATATGTGTATTCTGATATATCAAATAAAGGTGCCTCAGGCTGTCTGATCAAATCAAAAAGGTGGTGATCTTTTCCCCAACACTCCTTTTCTCTTACAGTTAGAATGTCTCTGGCTCCTGTTCCCTGCACTCTTTTGCTCTTAAGTACAAATATCAGAGTTGTACTAACCAGCATAAAAATGTGTAAAAGTTATAAACCATCCTGCCTGAGGTTGGAAGCCACTCATTTATGGCCAGATTTGCAATATATCGGCAGATTGGGTACCAAGCACTTTTGAAAATCTTGCAGTTTATTTTGGTGCCTAAATGAGAACTGAACTCATTTGAAAATCTGGCAGTGTGGTGTGCAAGAAATCTGGCCTGAGGTGTGCAAGAAAATTCCTCCCATAGGCATGTACATTCTGCCATTGTTGGGGTTATACATCTTCCACTAAAGCGTGTGATATTGGTTATCTTTGGAGACAGGATAAAGGAGATGGACCACTGATCTCATCCACTCTAGCATTCCCTAATGTTTCTAATTACTGCATATGATTATTGATTTAGCACCAACAAGTGTGCTTGGCACCAGCACAGAGGAAGACACAGCCTAGAGATTGAGTGATGAAATTATAATCCATAGTGGAGTTGCATCAGTAAAACATAAATGGATGCACGGAGAGGATTGACATAGATATGAAAATGCCAGCCAGTGACCAACCCCATTCATGTCCATCTTGTATGGTCCACATCAGTACACAGGCATTCACGGCTGATCAATCAGATGAAAAGTTGAGTAAAAACTATTGCAATTTTTTTTAAACTCTAAGAAAACCGAAGTGTTGACACTATGTTATCTTATATATACAGTAAAAGAGGGATGTGTATCTGATAAGAAAATACAGCAGAGTTGAGAAGCTGAGAGACTATTTATGGTAAGTGTAGATACTGTTAAAAAATTTTATTGATGATGATTTGTCTCTAATCTGTTCATCCCACTTCAATCATGCTTCTTCAAATAGCTCGGAAATTAAACTAATGCAGGCAAGAAGCCCACTCATTTCACCTCTTGCTTTTAATTGAAGAACCACATTTCTACAGATTCCATCTCATGGAAAGCCAATATTTTTGCATTCCAGTTTAGATATACAACGTGAAATCCTGACCCCATTGAAATTAATGGTAAGACATTTCACCCAAAATTCCGGGAGGAATGCAATCCTGTAGAGAACTATGATATAGGACCATCCCAGAGTATGAGATATCAGAAAATTGATGCAAGAGTGGTGTCATCAATGTATATTCCAAATCCCTACTATTAGACTGTTAGGGTGATTCTTTGATTTACTAAAAGTAAACAAACCTATGGAACTGTTTAGAATATTTGTGACTGCCTGCAGTAAAACATATTTCATCATTGTGGTGGCAAGAGAACCTTTATTTTTGTCCGTGGGAAATTACTCAAGCCACAATAATGTGTTTTTCTGAATTAAATAGATAACTTTACAGACTGTAGTGTAATAAAACACAGAAAAACACAGCCGACATACCTTATTTAAAAAATTAGCATGTCATATTTAAGCCTCTTCTTTTGATTTGCAAGTTAATAAAACCATAGCCTGTTGCCGTAGGGAGGGTAATTAATTAGCCATCTGTAAAATTAATGATAGGGCAAAAAGGCATTCGTTGAAATAGTTAAGGGACACAGCAGAAGCATATTCCAGCAACAGAAGTGGTGTTATAAGTCTGGCCGTGTGATCTTATCTTCTGAAATAATTGCATTTTTTTGAAGGAGAGCTCAGTTTATGATAAGAGATAAGAGTTATTCAAATGGGATCTTCAAAGTCTGGGGGAAATAACAAAAGAGTTGGTGATTTGAGTCAACTGAAGCCACCTATCTCCCTCCAGAAAGGGGGAAATTTTGATACAAGATTCAGACAATGTGTATTATCCTCCCTCTCTCTCTTTTTAAAGTCAATTTAATTCAGTTTAGTTTAATTCACTGAACTAAACTGAATTAAAGCCAATGAGACTCCACACAGGGATTTACTGTGATTTAACTAACCTGCCTTAAATCCACATATTTAATCAATTCAAATTAATGTTCTTGAGTGTCCCTGTATTAACAAGCCATCACTCCAGAAGCTGCCAGAAGGAAGTCTGGCCAGAGACGCGGTGGGCTAGCTCTTGCCTACTGGAAACTGGACTCAGAGCACCAATTAATTTCTCACAGGATAAAGGCTAGTTTTAAATGGTATCTAACATATCACTCTTGACATTGGAACAGATTCATTTGGGTTACCTGGGGAATAAAGGATTACTCAACAAATTTAACATGAACTGTGCATAAGCCATTCAAATGGTAACACTTTCCTTGAACAAACTTTGAACTGAATATACATGTTCATACAGTTTTAAAATGTGCCCAAATAGATCCACTGTGCTCTCCAATATACTGTGTCTGGGTATCGTTTTCCATCAGTGCCCTGCATACATACTGTGTCATGATTTGATTCTGTTGGATTCCCAGTGTTGATCAATAACTGTATTAGAAGTGTAGCACCCCCTTTCCACCTGGCTACTTCCTTTAGCACCAATCGCCTTATGCTTTTTTGATGGACAGGCCTGGGTTCTTCTAGATCCAACACCCACTCAGCAGGGTGTAACTTCTTTTTCTTCCCATGTGAATTTATTTGGCCGTGCCATCATCCCCTTTGCTCCTTCCTGGCAGGGTCACCAGGGCAACTTGGGAGGAAAATTCTAATCACAAGATAAGCTCCCCTTAGTTGCCAGACAGTTGGAGACTTCCAAGAAATAACACAAACAATATATTTAACACTGTAATTATATTGAACAGAAGATAAATATAACATAACAGAGTAAAACACTATTCTCAAGGTCACCGGTGCCCGTGTTGATAGTACTTGTGTATTTCCCCAGACACATGACCTGATATGGTGAATGTAAAATTTGTGTCCCACTGGTATGCGTACTTTGTTGGGGCCCTTGATGACTATGACCATGATATTTTCTGTGCGGCAGTTCAGTTCAGTACAGTCCAAAAGACTCACAAGTGAGATAAGGTGGTAACTCCGTGTGCAGATTTAATAAGCAGCAGGTTATCAAATCCCCAGACCCTTACCACCCTGGCTTGAGGACACAGTTTAGGGAATATGAGGGTCCCCCAAACAATCTCCCTGACTAGCTAACTAAAAGATGGTGACTCAAACTCTGTGATGGATCTTCACGTTCAAAGATGGCTCTGACCTCTTCAGTCCCTGAAGAGGGGCTGATGATCTCTGTTGGCAGGTGTCTTCATGCAGGAGTCGTGCTACTTCCAGTCTCAGGATTTCCCCTCACCACAAGGGGGTGCAGGGCTCAAGGCGAGATTACAAAACTATACTCAAATCCAAACTTTAGTCTCTCACCTCAGCGCCCAGACACACTCACAGCAGGCAGCAGCCATGGACTAATAGCCAGAGCAGTAGTGCCGTGTGGTGACTGATTTTACCTAGGGAGCTGGAGGGCTAACTCAGCCTGACTCGGGGAAGTTTTCCCAGCAAAACTCTAAAAACTGGAAGACACCTTGGAGCAGGAAGGTCTCAAGCTGAATTTTACTTCCAGGTCCCCAGAGGCCAGTTCTCAGGGGGAACCCTGCATGAGGGCCTGGGCTCACCAGTCCTCGTCCCCTGCCAGTCCTGCCCTTTCCCTGGCTGGCTCCAGACTGCTCCAAAACGGCTTCTCCTCGCTCCTGAACACCCAGGGAAGGGCATCTCACTTCCTATTGGTTGCCGAGCAGACTCAGAATCTGTCCTTGGCTCTCCATCCCTACCAGGGACAGTGTGCACCTCCCGAAGCTACCAGCACACAGAGCCCCAGGAATCTAAGTGATCTCCTTGAGGGTTACAGAAGAAACAATCAAGGACCCTAGAGCAGGAGTCAGCAACCTCTGGCACCCGGCTACCCTGGCGGGCCAGACCGGTTTGTTTACCTGCCACGTCCGC
Organism: Chelonoidis abingdonii; assembly: GCF_003597395.2. NCBI lineage: Eukaryota > Metazoa > Chordata > Testudines > Testudinidae > Chelonoidis > Chelonoidis abingdonii. Next base: position 74,465,396 of record NC_133777.1, on the reverse strand, counting down.
AGGTTTGGCAGATCGCAGCTTCCACTGGCCGTGGTTCACCTTCCCAGGCCAATGGGGGTGGCGGGAAGCCACAGCCAGCACTTCCCTAACCCACGCTGCTTCCCGCCACCCCCATTGGCCTGGGTCTGGCGAGTCACATGCTAGAGGTTGCCAATCCCTGCTCTAGAGGAAATGGCATTCTTCCTTCTGAGCAGGAACTGAGCTAAAGCTCCAGGATTGTGATGGGGGCATGGTGCGGGGTGTACCATATTTTAGATATATAAAAACCTTTTGTGGTCATCCCTGATCCCAAGGCACTGCTCCAGAAATTCATTAACCATGAAATCCTGGCTAAATTCTATGTCCTTTAAGATTCCTCCTTCAGTATCAGCTGAGTGTGGTATTCTTCTTCTCTTCATGTTCCAGCCTAGCTGGATACACTTTAAAGTGCATCCCAGCATTGACTAGCCTTGCTGTGAAATGTTAAAGATGTGCTGTGATTCACACTAGGAGGGCCTGCATTCAGATGTGTGAATTGATTCCTATACATAGCCAAATGGTTTGGGTATTTCCTGGATGGAAATTATATACAGATGTAAGATATTATTATATATCATTGGGAGAAGCGGGTGCTCAATTGGTTACTTGCAAAGGCTAAGGGCTTCACGCAGATTTAAGAAGTAAATCTCTCCCTTTGCATGTGAAGACTGCAGCCTCTTACTGTGTTTAAATCATCACATATCGCTAAAGTTCCCCCCCCCGTCCCCCGCTAAAATGTTGTTATAAATAAGGAGCTAGAACAGAAATCCTGCTTCCAGTTGTTAAATATCTGTTTGTGATGAATTTGGCCAGCAGAGCCTCAGCTAGTGGTAAATTTGTTTTCAAAAAATGCAGCAATAATTCTTTGACCTTTATACTGTTTCTCTAAAGTCGGAAATGAATTATCCAGTAGAGCAGTCACACATCTGCAAGGATGCTGTTTTCTTTAGAGTGGACTTCTTATTTCCCTAAGTTATCCAAACAGATGGTGATTTAACACTAGGATATAATTCATGTTTTGTCAAAGAACCAATGGGAGACAACGTAACAGTCCCATGATTTTCTAAGAGTCCATACAAGAAAATGCACTTGGGTAACTGACAGTCCCATCCTCCTTTTTCCCTCCAATGAGGCAGACAATGATTCACTTACTGGGTTTATTTACTTCAATGGCATTTTTCTTTCTTCTAAGTAAATGTAATGTCCATGAAAGGTACCACCCTATCTGATACCTGGAATAGGGAGAGATCACACACACACAAACACACCGTCCCAGGAAATATGACAATTGACAGTTTTGGTGACTGAACTCCTTTATTTATCCATAGGATACACACAATCTGGGTAGTAAAAATACAGTGCTTGATTTGCAGGCACAATCGGGTATTTATGTATCATGGAGTCTCCACGTAATTGTGGATGCAAACAGGAAGGCTTAGTGAAGGCAAAAAAAATATGACACCCAAATTTGCACCACTGCTTAGAACTGCAGCCTCCACTTTGCCCATGCCTTTGTACTCATACCGTTAATGACATCTGGCTCGGTTTCTCCAGAGATCAGAATCCAGTTTCATTTTGCAAGGGGTCCACATAAGTGTCTTCCACAGCTAACAGTCCCAAGCTTCCATTAGGGGGAACAGGATGCGTGGTCTCAGCCTCAACATGTCCTCTCCCTGTTATTTGGAGGAGGAGGAGCTGCAACCCATTATGCCATTTTTTGTGACATCTCTGTTTAAGCCCTGCAAAGATCTTGCCAGGGTCTTCCAGCAAAGAGAAGGGTGTGCTCCTGGAGGCATTATGCTGCAGAGGCCAGGAACAGGTGCGATATGCACCTGATATCCCTAATAGGATGACCAAAAGGGGAAACCTGGGTCCATCAGCAGGAAGCAGTAAAGGACACAAATAGAGCTTCGCAGCTCGCCTTGACTCTCTGCTTTGTACTGCTTGATACTGCAAGCCAGGTCCTCAGTACCGCTGAAGACTTCTTTTGCGTTACTTCGACAAGACAACTTCAAGGTGATCTAGGGCAGCCACTGAGGATTCATCTCTCACAGAGGCATTCCAAGGCAAGCTGGAGGGTGGCTCTGGAGCATATTAGGAGTGGGAACAGAGTACAATTCACTTGCACAGAATGGCTCCTCCTCTCACCGTTAGCAGCAGTCCCTCCAAGATAGGGGGAGGCACGTGAGTGGGAGAACAAAACTGCAAAGAAGCCCTTATATTCTGTGGACAAATAGAGCTCATCAGATTGCAGCACCGAGGGCCCTACACAGGTTTCACTTTTAAAACCAAAAGGGAAGGAATAGCATTTGCAAGGCGCTGTCATATTATCCAGTAAAAACACTGCCTCCTGCTTGATTGGATTATAAAGGAGCTCTGTGTGTTTTCTGGTCTCTCACACGCACATAATATCAGCATCAGTCTTTGATGCAAGACTAAAAAGATCAGACTAGCGAGCGCCAGGCAAGCTCTTGGAGGTAACACCATGAGACAGGCCCATATTGAACACTAGTTAAGGGAGACAAGAAGAAATGGGGACATTACTTTGTGTTTTCTAGAAAAAATAGGATTTCAATACTGGATCTTTGAAATGAGCAAGCGTCATTTACCTCAGCCCATCTGTATCACAGCGCACCTAATGAATATAGATAGCGGAATCAGTGCCTGGAGTAGAGAACAGTGATCCCCCTCAACCATGATGAATGGTCAGTATTGCAGAGCTGGAACATTTAATTTGTCAGCTAGAGACAGATAATATTAGATGAGAGAGCAGTATTTCTCCCCCACTTGCACCTCCCTTTGTTGACAGGGCAATAGAAAACTTGTGGTAGTACGTATCTTCCTTTCATGGAGCAGGAATCAGATGTGAATGGTGGCAAATCCCCGACCAGAAATTCTCTGAATTTGGTACTTTCAGTAGCACCCATTCATGGTAAAAGTAGAGGGAGGAGCGAACTGGATGGATCAGGGATTGGTGATTGAGTCAGGAGCCTTGACATTTAGGCGACTGGTTGGAATCCAACCCAGGTTGACAGCAACTCAAAGGGTATGTCCAAACTGCATTTAGTCACCTGTGGCTGGCCCATGCCAGCTGACTCAGGCTCGTGGGGCTTAGGCTAAAGGGTTATTTAATTGCAGCGTAGACATTTGGGCTTGGGTTGGAGCCCAAGCTCTGGGACCCTCCCCTCTTGCAGGGTCCTAGAGCCCGGGCTCCAGCCCAACCCAAATGTCTACACCACAATTCAACAGTCCCTTAGCCCAAGCCCAACAAACCCAAGTCAGCTGGCACTGATCAGCTATAGGTGTTAAATTGCAATGTAGACATACCCAAAATTAACCCTTTCGTAAGCACAGAATGTGGTAGAGCATGGAGGAAAGCTGGATGTCTCGGGGAACTGGCGATTCAGCCAGAATCCCTGCACACATCTAAGTCCTTCAGTGCCAGTCTAGCCTGGCTCAGCTGCAGCCCACGTTACCCCTTTCATAAGCACAGAAATCTAGTTGTTTGTTTTAAAAATTACATTTAAATGCATCTTGTTTCATGCCTGACTGTCAGCCACTTTGCTCCATCTTGAGATTAAAGAGGACAATAAGAAAGGATTAGAACGAGAAGGACTGAAGAGGGGAAGCAGGGAAATTTTCCAACCTTTAGATCTGTGCAGGCTTACATGGATAAAGAAGCCTCCAGCTCACATTGCCAACTCTTTCTTTGGGATTTCTGAAAGGGTTTTTTTCTGTTTACACCACCTAACAAAATGAACATCCCTTCCCTTTTGGGACAGATTTGTCTGTAGATGTAAAGTCCTCTCTTAAAGTGACCCTTACCATATCCATTTATATATGAAATTTTTTAGTTGGCCAAATGACTAGGCTACCTGCATATTTCAACATTGCACCCTCTGGACCAATAATTAATTATGGTGATTCCTTGACTTTAAACAAAAGCTAATGGAAATCCATATGCCCAACGGAGTATAGTAAAAACATATATTTTGAAATGTATGAGGCTAAATGAGATATGGGGAACCCCAGGAGAAAGAACACAATAATAATAAGGAAATAATAGATTTCCACAGAAAGTGAGCACTTTGGGTGAACTGGTGAGAAAAAGAAAATCCTCAAGGGCCTTTATTACTTTCAAAAGCCTACAGGATTTTGTTGAAAAAGAAGAGGCTGTTTCAGCTCAGGTATTGCATTCACACAAGACTGACTTCCTCATTCACAAACATGATCGAACCCGGAAATATTCACTTCTAGCATATCTAATGGATGCCGTTCAGCAGATCCAACCATAGCTGCGTTTTCATGCAAAATGCATGATGTAAAAAGTAGGAGTCTTATGATTAAGATCTGTATATATCTGCTTACTAATTAAGCCAAATTACATTATCTCCCTCACACAGAAAGCAAAATAATTGTTGACTAACACAACAGTTCATAGCACTCAAAAGCAAATGCTCTGTGTTAACCATAAAATTAATTTCTGGTGTTATTTCTTGCAGGGATGAGACTCTTCCAAGAAAGCAGATTTCCACTCAAAACAACTCACATCTATCTAGCTACTCAGCCCTCAGCATTTAAGCAACTGACCCCTCCTCTGTCCAACTTGGATTCAAATCTGGATTTGAACTTTACAGAAGTTTGGGTTGTTTGAGTCCAGAGCATAAGTTTGGGCCCATCTCTTATTTCCATGAGAAACCAATTTTAACACCATAACTACATTTAGTTTGTATTTCTTTGGATGAGTTCATATGCAGATCAAGCATCACATGTGGTGGACAACATTGGACAAAATCTAAATTGGAACTGGCCCAACGAATGCCCAAAGATCTGTCTCTCATTCAAAAGAAATTAAAAGGAGGAACCACCAATGGACCCAATTGATAGGCAGCATATGCACAATGCAAGATACCAGCTCATTGCTCATCCTTTGATGTGCTGCTCAGCTTTCCATTTTTAGTCCCTGTGTGAAGGGATAGACTGGAGCTTACAACCAAACAGCATGGGCACCATCAGGAAGCCCTGCCATAGCCTGGGCTAATAAAACAGGAAAAGGAAACTGAGTAATGGAGAGGGGACCAGAAGCCATGCTGGCTGCTACACATTGCAGGCCTCCAAGTGACAAGCCTGACCTGCTCCCTAGAGACTGTTCTTCTGACTGTAAGGTGGGTTGTTCAGGTTCAAGGCTCTGAGTTAAGGACCTTATGAGCTGTGTTAAGTGGCTCTTTCCCTCACCTGGGAGAAAGCCAGCTTCCCTCCTAGAACTTTAAAGACATTTAAAGAAACTAAGAAGTCTCCAGGCCAGTGCTGGTTGTGAGGCCATCTAAAAGGGGAAACTTGTTTGTCAGTTTGGTGTTGGCCTCTCTCTTCTCAGATCCTGTACACCCCCCAGTCAGGAAAACATCCCCATTCAGGAGAGCAATTTAGCATGTGCTTAGCTTTTAGCAAGTGTTTAAGTCACATTGATGTCAATTGGACTCAAGCAGATTCTTATTGCTTTCCTGAATAAGAACAAGCTTAAAATTGTGCTTCAGTGCTCTTCTGAACTGGGATTTCCATTTTGCATCCACTCATAATCTCTCTAGTAGGAGAGTTTTGCTTGGAAACAGCATCAGTGTGAGATGAAGTCCTATGACTCATAGACATGTGGCCAAATTTTTGAAAGGCGCTGAGCACCTGGAAACTAGGCCAACTGGTCTTTGATGGCCCTTGAGCTGTTACCCATTTATAACCTCATATGTTGGTTTGTGAAAGAAGAGGCAATGAGAGGGCGCTGGTGTTCTAGTGGACCGAGCAAAAAGCTGTGACTTAGGATTCACTTCATCTCTCTGTGCTTCCATATCCCCATATATAAATCAGGGATGATATTTACCCAATCATTGTGAAGTGCCATGGGATGTAAAGTTCCCTATTATTATTTCTGATGGCTAGAGCAGGGATTTTGGAGTCAGAGTTCCTAACTTCTATTCCCAGGGCCTAGAGACCATGGGAAAGCCACTTCACATCTCTTAAGTTCCATTTACCCATCTAAGATGATCCCAGATCTTTGAGGAAGAGAGGCTTTGGAAGAGCCAGTAACTTATTCACCAGTGAAATCCAACATCCATGGTAGACAAGATCTAAATGAAACTAATAAGATGAGATCATGAAACATCTGGGGGAAATCTGAGACAATAAAAAATACGCTTCCTCCAGGATACAAATCTGGTGTCAGTTTTCAAAGAGAAAACAAAAGAAAACAGACAGGGCATGAAGAGGTGGGTACAGTCTGCTTTTATTTCAAAAAACCTGTGTGACATGGTACCACACACCAATAGAGATGAGTAGCAAACATGGCTTCCAATAAGTCACCATCCTTGAGTGGATAAAGGCACTGATTGACTTACCCAGACCATATTGCAATAGTAAGGGCCCGGGGGAGGAGAATGACAGAAATTATTAATATGGGGTTCTGTATTAAGACTTTTTTGCTGCCTGGGAACGACTTTCAGGACTAAAGTGGTATCCAGGTTTGCACAGGACATTTTCCTGAGTGGAATAGAGAACAACGTAGCTGGAGATGATCAAATGCAGAGACCTAGTTAGAACAGGAGCATACACAGCCGCCTGGCCTACAAGACAGCGAACAGTTATGAGAAAATCTGAGAGAATATAATTTACAACAAGGGAGACAGTCTGCAGTATAAATGGTGAGTGGCCAGTAAAGGTATAACAGTGGAGAGGAATATGAAACCATCAGCAGCTGCATATAGCTGCAGTCCAGGACTCTATTTTTTAAATTATCTATCATACCAATTATCCTTCCGATGAATCTGCTCTAGGCCCTGTAAATTTAGAAGATGCCATTTCTACTGTCAGTAGTTAAGTTACAGGTCCAATCCCTTCATCCAGGAGCTTGTAAATAAAATATTTGCTGCTCAGTGGAAGAGCTCCCCTCTTTATATTTTAAAGGGACTATGCCCTGGAGCAATCCCTAAAGGGTTTCTAGAAAGGTAGGAAAACAGAAACAGACTCAAGCAACAACCCACTGTGATTTAACAATGGATGGAGAAAGCAGTTTGGATAACATGAGAGAACTCACACCAACCCCACAAAGCACCCAAAATGGTTTTGTGCATCAGTGGTAGGCCTGCAGAGAGCTTGCTGCTAGTGAACAAAGTTGTCCACTCACATGGTTTTGGCTCTTCTCTTTGTTCCCAGCTGATGGAAGTAGGTGACGAAACGAAGAGCACAAGCAGCCATGTGATTATGCTTTCCTTTCCAGAAAGACAAAATATTTATTGCTTCTCAGAGCTGGAACAGACCCAAATTCTCCATGTGCATATCATTTTTGAAAGGGCACTGCATCCAAGGCTGGCCACAAAATTAGTATTGGGAGTGAGTACATGAATGAATTTCACGGCATTTTCTCTTATTTTCTCATTAGTGTCTTTGCTGCAAGTCTGTCTCAGGACAATTTTATGACAGCAGAAGTGATGTTGTATTTACTGTTTAATATGGCTAATTTGAACTCAAGCATGCATGCCGTCTGGTTATAGCTTAAATAAATCTTGGACCAATCAGACATTGCATATTTTGTGACTCAGTATAGTAGAGTTACTTCCCCTGTAGATTGTCAGCTGAGATGGCTATAAGGCTGGCTCCAGTGAGACTGGACTGAACAATAACCACTGGGTTCAGTAGTAGTCAGGATTTGCAGGATTTGGGGTCTATATTTTCATTGTACCATAGGTGTGCCGGGCACTTTATGAACAAAGAAAAATGAGGACCTTACAGTCTAAGTTAGGCCTAATAAAGCAAGTGATAAATTTAAAAAAGGGGTAGAGATGTAAGAGTTTTGGAGGACAGGGGTGAAAACAGCAAAAGATCAGGATATTCCAGTATGGCTATTGTAAAAACAGCAAAGAATCCTGTGGCGCCTTATAGGCTAACAGACGTTTTGGAGCATGAGCTTTCGTGGGTGAATACCCACTTCGTCAGATGCAACAGATGCAACCCTAACCCTAAGTGGGTATTCACCCACGAAAGCTCATGCTCCAAAACGTCTGTTAGTCTATAATGTGCCACAGGATTCTTTGCTGCTTTTACAGATCCAGACTAACACGGCTACCCCTCTGATACTTGACAGTATAGCTATTGTTATGTATCTACCACCTTAGAGCAAGGGTTTTGGGGTGGGGAGTTGGTTTGTTTTGGCTAATCTTCCTCCCCCACCAGCTAGGCTTTTCTATACATTCATCACAGTGGTATATGAGTGCCTTTTAATATGACTATTAACTTTGGGGGCAATGTATAGACTGGAGGCTGAAATGCAGACCAAGACTGAAGCAGTCTTGTTTAGGGACAGGCTAAGTGGGACGGGTAACATCACACGCACACTCTGCCAGCCCAACCTTTCTTGAAAACTGAAACCAAACACAAACTTTTTCCACTCACTTTTTCTCTTAATTTTCCCATTTCAGCTGGGAGTGACAGTTCCTTGGAAGAGGCTGCTAGCATGATCTTCCTATCTCTTCTGGGGTAGTTTGGATGAACAAACTTCTGAACTTTTTAAATGTTCACCCATCACCGTCTAGTATTGAACGTGCCACTGTAATTTTCCATATCCACTTCCAATTCGTAACGTGGCTGAAAGCTGTCGCTCTCCTCAAACTTCTTTCACTGCTCTCCTTGGGAGAATATTACACATCCATGCTCAGCCATTGTCACCCCAGCAAAGGGGCCAACTGACAGCAGCCCCACTAATAAAGTTGCAAAGCACTTATGCTCTCCTTCACATAGCAAAGCCCTGGCTGTTTACTGGAGAAGCTGTGACGAGAACACGGCCTGGCTGTGATGACTGCTGCTGTGTGCAACATACAGTCCCTAATCCAAATGAACGTCATGATGAACAGACTGACTAAAAACATCTCAATACTTGTTTGTGGGACACAGGACTTGGCTACTTCTGCCCCCTTCCCCAATTATTCTATCAGCAATATCCAATTGCACTCCCTGATGCCTCTGAATTCAATACTCTCAAAAAGATTCAGAGCACATTTCCCTGAGATATTTTCATAATACAAACCTCCTGAGGCAGCCCAATCTGGCTGCATCATCCATGGTTGAGCATAAGCCAAATAATCCCTGGCAGAGAATTTCTGATGCATTTGTATTTAGTTTTGGCCTGAGCAGTGAAGTTATTTTTGAAAGCTGGCTGAGAAAGCACAACTATACAGCAAGTCCTGTGATCCAGTGCCCTTGGTGTCTCCCCAGCCCTTAAACTAACACAAAAGCTTTTTAACCCAGAGGGTGGGATTCAAACAGAATCTGCATCCGCGACAGTTACATCCCCATCAATACTATTACACACAATGAGAAACTAGGGAGAAATTTTGCCCTCGGATACATGGTACATGCTTCACTTTAATAGGTGTGCTTTCTGGCAGCTGAGGCAAGAGTGTATTAGGCTACGTCTTCACTACCCGCCGTATCGGCGGATAGCAATCGATTGCTCTGGGATCGATATATCGCGTCTCATCTAGACACGATATATCGATCCCCGAATGCGCTTATATCGATTCCGGAACTCCACCAACCCGAACGGAGTTGCGGAGTCGACATGGGGAGCCGTGGACATCAATCCCGCGCCATGAGGATGGTGAGTAATTCGATCTTAGATACTTCGACTTCAGCTACGTTATTCACCTAGCTGAAGTTGCGTATCTGAGATCGATTTTCCCCTGTAGTGTAGACCAGCCCTTAGAAAGAGAGAAGAGACCAGAGATGCAAAGTTCTAATCCAAATACAAACTTCTGTATACTTTGGGAGTGTTTATAAAAAAAAAAAAATGCCTAATGTCTCAAAGGTATTATTAGCATTTCAGTGTAACAGCAGCTTGGTGGTTATCTCATTAATAATACTTAACAGTTCCTAGGATAATAAACACTTCAGCTTTGGGTTATTTTCCTTATTAGGTCTAATTTTTATAATGCTGAGCACCACACCAGCTGGGTGCTTTAAATACAGAGATTAAAACAGAAATAAGAGCACAATAGATAGTGAGCAACAATTAAAGGAAATCAAATTGGCTGACCCCTTGCCCTGAAGTTCATTCCACTTTAAAAATTATACTGATTACTGTCATGCACCATAAACAGGAGAGTTAGGATGGGCATCCATGAGACTCAAAAACACACAAATCTTCACAAGACCAGGTCCACAAGGCCAAGAGGTGTGGAGTGAACTATATTTCCATCAGAGAATTAGGACTGGAAGGGACCTCGAGAGGCCATCTAGTCCAGTCCCCTGCACTCAAGGCAGGACTAAGTATTACATGGAGGTTAGGATCTGAAGTCAGCGCGTAAGGCGAAAATCGTGTATAGTCAAAAGCTTATTGAGTGGAATGGTGGCAGAATCACCCACACTACAGGTACAGTATTTAAATTGTTATTTTTCTCTTTTTTGTTTTGTTTTGCTGAGCGTGCATAGTTAAAATCGCGTAAGTTAAATGCGCCTATGATGCGACTCCACTGTAGCTAGACCAGTGTTTCTCAAATTTAGGACACCACTTGCGTAGGGAAAGCCCCTGGCGGGTTGGGCCAGTTTGTTTACCTGCCACGTCCACAGGGCCAGCCAGTCGCGGCTCCCATTGGCTGCAGTTCATTGCTCCAGGCCAATGGGAGCTGCTGGAAGTGGCGTGGGCCGAGGGACGTACTGGCCATCGCTTCCAGCAGCTCCCATTGACCTGGAGCAATGAACTGTGGCCAGTGGGAGCCGCAATTGGCCAGACCTGCAGACGTGGCAGGTAAACAAACCGGCCCAACCTGCCAGGGGCTTTCCCTACACAAGCAGTGTCCCAGGTTTGGGAAACACTGATCTAGACCATCCCTGACGGGTGTTTGTCTAACCTGCTCTTAAAAATCTCCAAAGATGGACATTCCACAACCTCCCTAGGTAATTTATTCCAGTGCTTAACTAGCCAGACAAGAAGTTTTTCCTAATCTCCAACCTAAACTTCCCTAACTACAATTTAAGCCCATTGCTTCTTATCCTATCCTCAGAGATTGAGAACAATTTTTCTCCCTCCTCCTCATAACAACCTTTTATGTACTTTAAAAGCTATCAGCCAAATTCACCAGCTGCAATGCTGGTGCATTCTGAAGTCAGCAGAGCTGTGTACGCATACTCCGGTGGTAAATTTCACTTGGTTTTTATAGGCCATAAAGAGTGCACATTTAAATTATGGCGTACCCAAGTTCTAAAATTGTAAAAAAAAACCACCAACAACAACCACCACTCTTCCATGTTCCACGGTTGGCTGAGCTGCAGATCACTGTCTCTTGCTCATCCCCTTGGTAAGTATTGTATGTGGAGTTCACCACACTGTAAGTCAGATCTATTAAGAAAATAAGGGCAAGAACTTAATGTTTCCATCCTTGAAGAGGAGAAAAAGCGCTGATTAGTGTCAGGAAATATAAACAGTGCAGAAGCTACAAAGAAGAGGAACAAACCAACTTCTAAAGATGATTTTCTGGTCTGCCTCATCAGAGCTGAAAATCTTCAGGGGAGGATTTTGGTCCAGTGGGAGAAATCTTCAAGAAACAAGAGGCAGATGCCTTGGAACTCACCCCAGGCTCAGCCAGTGCCTTTGAATCAGACAGTGCCAATCCTGGGATCCTCCACTGATACGACTCAAGATGTCAACAGAGTTTCTCAGTGGAATTCTGCTCTTATGTGATGTACTGCATAAGCTTTTATCTTGGCTATCTCTGGCAGCCACTCTGATAACAATGGTTTTGCTCAGAAGAGGATTGTCACATTAGCTTCAGAGTTAACATTCCCTTGAACACACCCTCTCAGGCTATGCATGTTCAACAAGACAACCAAACATTTGTCTATAGTCCCTTGAGTGATGGTCCTGAATAGCAAGATGAGATCCAAACTTTCCTAGACTTTTTTGGGGAGAGGGTGGGAGAGAAACAGGAAGAAAGGAGCTAGTTCAGATCTTGTGCTGCACTTTGGGCTAATTCTGGAGACATTTCCAGACCCAAGAGGTTCTGATTTTCATGCAAATAATCAGATGTTTATCTAAATAAATCTTTTTGGGTTCAGTCTTCACTAGCTGCCAACTGGGGAGCTAACTCCTGCAGCAGAATAGACCACCAATGCTGCTCTATGATGCAATCAAAGGAGATCTCCACCTAAAATAGCAAAATTTAAAGATAATTAAGAGTCTTTGATTCATAAATTTTTTTAGGCTAGATGGGATCATTATGATCTAGTCTGAACGTCTGTATAACACAGACCATAAAATGTAGTAATTCCAACACAAAGCCCAATAAACCTTGGTTAAACCACATGGCTTTTAGGAAAATATCCTGTCTCCACAAAACATTGAGGGATGGGAGAATCCACCACATCCCTGGGAGTGAGGGGGGTGCCTGCGTGTGCGAGCCATCATAGAGATGAATAGAAAGAAATATGGTCTGTTCCACAATCCTCTTCATCCAGCAAATATTAATTCCATAACAAGGCAAACTGAGTGAGGCAGGTCACCCTCTCTCTGCTGGATCCTTTGGTTTCATTTTACTTCACAAGTGAAAGATTTATCTTGGAACGACATTCCTCACCCTCTGTCCATCTATGACAATGTAAAGTTGTGGTCCTCTATAAACCGGGGTCCTGTTTTAGGAGAAATTCCTTTAGCAGCCAGTGCAGAAAGTTTTCCTTGGTCCATTAGGGACACCTGCTGAGAATCACTCAAATTGTAAGTGGATAGTTGTTTCCTTATCAGGAATACAGCAATTAAACACCTGGGCTCCCTTATTCACTGATGAGGCATATTCAGGGGAACTAGAACAGATTACCCAATCATGTATAACCATGCCAGGAATCCGAGAGGAATATTTTTGCAGTTTGAGACTGTATTTAAACTCGAACTCTCTAACCTAATATTCTATTAATCTAATAACCAAGCACCCATTATTTGAAAGAGCATCAGAGAAAATAGCTTGTTGGCATAAGATGTTTTTCTCAACAGCTGAAGTATCTTTTAATGAAAAAGAAAAGAAACAAAGCATTGTATTGATTTTGCATGTAGAATTATCAGGGAGGAACCGCAGTTCTTAGACAATGTGGGGCTTTTAAGCTGTTTGTCCATGAATATTTCTGTCCTCCCTCTCTTCTCACTAGCTCATCCTCGAGGATGCTCTGTTTTTCTTTTCCCAAACTTGTTGGATCCTTTTATCTGGGCTGGCCTGGTGTGGGTTTCCATTATATTTTGAATTGTTTTTGCACAACCTCCTGGATCATCGGTTGGGAGAGGGAATCTTTCTAAAACATATTACAATAATATTTTTAAAGTGAATTTGGGACTGGTGAAAGACACTGGATTGACAGCCCTTTGTCTGGATTCATTTAAACTGTGCCTGCTGAAGTGTGCAGACAGCAGGTATTGACATTTACATGCAAATACCCATTGTCCATAATCAATTGTTCCCCAATACATTCAAACTAATGTTCTCTGTACCCCTGAATTCCTTTCCACTCATGCAACCAGCCTACATATCACGTGACTGAGTGTGGAATAGATAAAGAGATTAGACAGATAAGAAAAGTCTGGCAGAACTGATAGGTTTTGCAACCTGTTCTGAAGATCAATACATTCAAGCTGTGATGGACCAATGTGGCAAGCAGATTCCAGAGCTGAGAGGGATCCTGGAGTGAAGATGTGTTATCTACAGCCCCCTCTGAGCCCTTTGGCCAATCTCAGTTGCCATATCACAGGAAGAGAGGGCTTTCTCCATATGAGAGGGGAAGCACAGACAACAATAGAACAAGCTTCCACCACACTATTCTGGTAATGTGCCCTGATCCAGACCAGAAGGATGGCACCTGCCTATAGAGTGAAGTAAATGCAGAGGTGAAAGTAAGCTGGTACACGCCGGTACAGAGGACCGATAAGAAAAGAAGACTGACTGAGGGAGGGAAAGAGAAGCCTGCTGCCTGCATAAGAGTAGTTTAAACTCAGCTGTTCTCTGATGGTTCAGCCCCCAGGGCTAGGTTTCTGGCCTCCTTGTTAATTTCACTCACAGTAGCTGGAGGAAGGGGGTCGAGGGGAGAGTGTGTTTGACCATGGTGGGGCAGTCCCTGTCTGCCCCTGGGGATGAGGGGATCTCTCCTACTAATATACACAATAAATACAAGCATTTGGCTGCACATTTTAAATCCTGAGCTAATAAAAGCAGGTGGAAGGGGTAAACTCACTGTCACATTGGTTTATCGTTTCCTCTCTCTCTCTCCTCCAGCCAGGCTGCAGACAAGGCTCTGAATTCCTCCCCATTCTCCCCAGCAGGGGTTTTCCTCTAGGCTCTAGCTTGCAGTAGACTGGCTGATGCCTGTTATTGCTGCCTGCAAAAGAACAGTTTAAACTCAGCTGTTCCCTGTGCAGTTCAGTGCCCAGAGTTAGGAGCTGTTTCTGGCATCCTTGTTAATTTCACTCCCAGTTGTTGTTTGGTGTGTGTGACCATGGCAGGGGCAGTTCTTTTCTGCCCCGGGATGAAGGGGATCTCCTAAACACAATCAAAATCAGGAACCATTTCCAAGTTCAAATCTATCCCATTCCTCTCCCCAGCAGAGGATCATGGTTGTGATGTCCAAACTGCTTGCAGATCCTCTTTGAAATGTTACTGTTTAAAAAAAAACAACACAAAAAAACATGGAGAACATGTGGAAAGATGTCATGATGATTAGGGTTTATTTTGGGCAAAGCAATTTTGCTAAAGCAACTAAAGATTTACAGGGAAAGCAAATAGCCCATAGACAAAACCACAAAGGGATTGGAGGGGAAAACTGAATATTCAGCGAAATTATTGTGCCTCTTTGAAAGAAATAGTAGTTTTCATTCCAATCCACCCTCTTTCTATATTGATTTAAACACCTGAAATGTCCTTAAGACAGCAGGTGCAATCTCAGATCTCTTTTTGTTTTGTCCTGCCTGCAGAGTGCAGAGGCTGAAATTGATAAAACTTTCTTTAAATATCTTGTATATTTCATGAAGGCTATTCCAGTTGTCCTTCATTCACCCTGACTTTCTCTTCCTCTCCTCCTCCTTCCCCCCGCCCCCCTGGCCCTAGCTCCCTCCCTGGCTGGCTGGCTGGCTGTGGTTTTTGCCTTGGTTACTTACTCCTTGGCAGACCCAGCCCAGGGCACCTGTAGGGGGCCGGTTGCTGGGGTAGCTGCTGGTCAGTGGCAGGATGTATGTGTATGTATGAATGTGTGTGTCACAAACAATGCAGCTGCAGCCTGCCGCCAACTGCCCCAACCCCAGCAACCAGCATCTACTATTGTTATTTAGTAGTATTGGAGATCCCCTCATCCAGGGGGCAGAAAAGAACTGCCCCTGCCATGGCACACACAGCTCCCCCCCCCCCCCCCCCCAACAACTGGGAATGAAATTAACAAAGATGCCAGAAACCTCTCGTAACCCTGGGGGCTGAACCATCAGGGAACAACTGAGTTTAAACTGTTCTTATGCAAGAGGCAGTCTCCCTGCTGCAAGCTAGAGGGAAGCCTCTGCAGCAGCTGCTGAGTGCCAGGCAGGGAGAAAGCGCAGAGCTTAACATCGGCAGCCTGGCTGGAGGAGGAGGAGGGAAGACACAAAGAAAAATGTGACAGTGAGTTTTCACTTTTTCAGGCTTATTCCAGTAGTAAAGTTTTATTACAGACAGTACTGGTAGTAGTAATAGTCGCTTTATTTTTTCTATCTATGTCATGGAATGGGAGGGATCCATGAAGTACGTAGGAGAGGTGGGTGGATGGCTTGCGGTTAGACCATATGGGTAAGAAATGTAAATTACTTTCACCCCTGCCCAAACCCCAGGGCTCCCAGCCGCCTCTGCATCTGGTAGCTCGGCTGAAGCTAGGACCTGGCTCCTAGCTTCAGCCGAATCCCTGAGCCCTTTAAATCCTGATTTAAAAGCCCCAGGATTTAAAGGCCCCACCTTTTCCGATAGAGGCCATGCCTCTTCCAGTTGAGGCCTCTCCCGCTCCGCAGGACTCTGGAGTACCAGTAAGTCCTTTAAGTTACTTTCACCCCTGAGCAAATACAAAAACTCCTATGGTCTCCAGTGTGATCCAGAAACAATAAAACCTTAAACTTAACCATCTTGGGGCCTCTTATGAGCAGACTGCATTGCTCTGTTTCTCACTGGCATCTCTCATGTGAGTGGCTTACCTCTCCGCTCACAGTCGGGAGGTTGTATCAGCTTCGGTTACTGGAGCTTTTCTTCTGTTTCACTTGGATTAATGAGTCAAACATTCCTTGAAGGCCATAGCCCAGCAAGAACAAGGGGAGGGTTCCCAGATACACATAATACCTGCTGCAAGGCAGCGCCTGCTTAAATCACCAGATCATTGCTGCAGCAGAGGGGCATGCTGATGAGGAATAGAAATCCCTTTCAAACATATTTGTTAGCTTTGCTAGGGTGTTTGGGTTTTTTTTTCTCCTCTCTGCTAAATATATACACTTGAACCTGGCAAGTCTGTTTATGTAGCATGTTTGTTTGATGAACTGTATTGTGCCTTTTAGTTTTGTAAATTCTGTTTGCTAACCCTTGGGAAGAGACTGTCCTTTCCCCATTGTTTGGTTATATCATGGCAACAGAGCTATACAATATTTGGTCATTCGCTGCTCAACATGGGAGTGAGCTGATTGAAATTCAAAGCTCATACTGTACTGGGAGCTCTACATAGCTCCGTATCATAACCTTCAATCTTTAAGAACAGAGTTTCTCACACTTGGGACACCGCTTGTGTAGGGAGAGCACCTGGCGGGCTGGGCCAGTTTGTTTACTTGCCGCGTCCACAGGTCCGGCCAATCACGGATCCCACTGGCTGCGATTCGCCGCTCCAAGCCAATGGGAGCTGCTGGAAGCAGAGTGGGCTGCGGGATGTACTGGCCCTCCAGCAGCTCCCCTTGGCCTGGAGCGGCGAACTGTGGCCAGTGGGAGCCACGATTGGCCGGACCTGCGGATGCAGCAGGTAAATAAACCAGCCCGGCCCACCAGGGGCTTTTCCTACACAAGCAGCATCCCAAATTTGGGAAACACTGCTTTAGAACAAGGACTGTTGCTAGAACAATTAAAACACACGGGCACTACCCGGAGAAAGCAAAGATCAGTTCTAAGCATCAATACAGAGTCAGTTAATGATGTCCCTGGAAGCAGAATTCAAAGACCTATCACTGCCATGCACTAGGTAAAGCTTATGGGGGTAATGACAAGATGGAGTGGCTTTCCTTTTATTTTTCATGTACCAAGTGGTAGGTAAGAACAGGAGAGGACTCCATGTTACTCAAACTAAACTGGCTCTGTTTTAAAAGAACCAGTTAGAAAGATGTTATAACTACAGCTAGCATTTAAGCCATGTGCACACAGACTGACTTCCTGGGGCCTCCTCCAAACTCTTCCTTCTTGAAACTTGCACTCCTTCCTTCAAGTTCCACGCAGGTTGCCATGCTAATGTTGGTTGGCATCAGTGTGTGCGGTGGGGGAAGGGAGGGTTCCTCCTTAAAGGTGAATACTTTCAGGACCAGATCCTCAGCTGATGTAAATCAGCATCGCTCCACTGCAGCTCATGGAGCTACTCTAATTTACACCAGCGAGGAAACTCTGGTCCATGGTGTTTAAAATATATAAAGGCCAGTGTGACAGCCACTATCTTAGCTGACAGACTAGGTATTGAAGCAGGGACCTTCAGAGCTGCTAGAGCTTGAGCCACGGAGCCAATGATCCTTAACCTAGGGCTATCACAGGCTCAAATCCTTTGTGGATCAGGCAGACAGGAGGACACATGACACATGCTTTGCAATGAGTAACACCAGCACTCAGAAGGCGCTAGTGCATACCCAAGATGAAGATGACAAATGTCTGATAAGGAAAGGAAACAGTTTCAAACAGCAATGAGAAACAGTTTTTTTAAGGTTACCAGATTAAAATCCTGGACTATATCTTTTCAGTCAGCTTCAAGCAAGCCTCTTTTTGTTTGCTCACACAAACCCTACATTTGCAAGCATAAGTGAGGCGTTGAGTTGCCTGGTTTAATGAGGGGAATGTGCTAAAACTTGATGAATCAAAGATGAACATTAAGGTTGAAAAGTTGACCCTTAAAATCTCCAGCCAGATTCAGAGGACTAGCAGCATTTTACAATAAGAAGCAATGTCTTTCAGATTAGATGAATTCCCACAATCCGTAACAGCATCTCCTTATCCAGAGGCCCAACAAGAAGATATGAGAGTTACTACTGTTACTACTGAAATTAAATGGAGGGTCTCTATTAGATGAAATGGTAAATTCCAATAAGCAGGAGGTGACTGGACTGAGATGCACCAATCATTTCACATAGTCCAAACAAACCCAAACAGATGGTAATGACTTTCAGTGGATACTAACCCAGGCCAGATTTGAGCCAGAAGATAAAAGACTCCATAACTCATTACAAATCCCAATCCTTGAGCCATCCAGTCTGACCAATTACTTCAAAAAAGAGATAGAAGAGGACATCAGAGGAAGCTGCCTGCTTTTTTTCCTCACTACCTATCCTGGCATTTATACCATGCTCATTGCTGCAGTAGCCATGTGCCTCTACTGTTCTACTCTATAGATTAAAATGTAAGAGCTACAGGTGGTTCTGAACCAAACAGTTGCAGAAGTTCAAACTGTGTTCTGTTCTTACATGGCCCCTTTCACCACAATGTCTGAGATCAACATCTGAACCCTGTGGCTCAAACCCAGCTCTTCCGAGTGTCTATGAAATGTACACAATCCCGATTGTGCTTCAAAAGTTTTAGCCAGATGGCCATTCCAATTGGCTTCAATCAGAACTGTGCAGCAGAAATCCCACACAACGCTTCTAGCAAACAAAAGTTCTCCAGAGAATCAGTGTGTCCCACAGACAGGAAAAGGGTCATGGCCATGAGAAATGGGTTCTCAGTGCTTTCCCTTCACACACACGCCCTTACTCTCTCTCTCTCTCTCTCTCTCTCTCTCTCGATGAACAGCTGTGAACCAGCTGAAACACAAGAATCCAGCAATCTCTCTCCTCCAGACTATACTGTCCATTCAGGGTTCAAGTTGATTACACAGTTATTTTTTGTAAGAAAAGTTGAGTGGGAGAAACAAACAGGTTTCTTTCTCACCCGGCTACATAACGGATTACTAAGAGCACTAACTCATCTGTCTTTGCACTATTTTACCTTCATTATAGAAGCCATTTTTCACAAGTCTGATCTTCAACTGGTTAGAAATGAAACTGTTCAGAGTTGGGGTACATTGCAGAATTGGACTTCTGTTCTCCAGGGTCCCCTGGCTTCTGTTGTTCCTTGTTTAACAGTCACCAGTGCAGCTCCTTCTCCAACCCCAACCCCACTGAATTCCATAGCTACTCTCCCAGACCCTCTTTCAAGACTCAAGGAGCAAAACCCAGGACAAAGATAGAAATGATCAAAACCAGTGTTTCCCAAACTTGAGACACCGCTTGTGTAGGAAAAGCCCCTGGCAGGCTGGGCCGGTTCGTTTACCTGCTCCGTCCACAGGTCTAGCCAATCGCGGCTCCCACTGGCTGCAGTTCACTGCTCCAGGCCAATGGGAGCCGCTGGAAGCAGTGCGGGCCAAGGGACGTACTGGCAGCTAGAGTCTAAAAGCAGCCAGAGTCTGCAACAGGGTGAGCTGGGTCTTTCTTTCTTCCGTACCCTCATCCTTCCCAGTTCCTCCTCCTCTGTTTTATGCCTTGTGTAGCTCCTTTCTATTTTTTTCCATGTCATTTTTTTTTTTAAATGTGGACTCCAGAACTGGACACAAGATTCCAGCAATGGTCTCTCCAATGTCTAGGCCAGGGGTCGGCAACCTTTCAGAAGTGGTGTGCTGAGTCTTCATTCATTCACTCTGATTTAAGGTTTCACGTGCCAGTCATACATTTTAACATTTTTTAGAAGGTCTCTTTCTATAAGTCTGTAATATATAACTAAACTATTGTTGTATGTAAAGTAAATAAGGTTTTTAAAATGTTCAAGAAACTTCATTTAAAATTAAATTAAAATGCAGAGCCCCCCGGACCGGTGGCCAGGACCCGGGCAGTGTGAGTGCCACTGAAAATCAGCTCCCGTGCCGCCTTTGGCACGCGTGCCATAGGTTGCCTACCACTGGTCTAGGGAGACAATATCTCCCTATTCCTACTTGGTATTCCTCTGCTTATGTAGCCCAGAGTCATGGTAGCCCTCTTAGCCACAGCATCAAAGGTTTCCCTTTTCTTTTGAATCCCAACTGGCTGTCAGGGAGTGGCCCCTGTGAACCCAACTCCGCTGCTTATCTGAGTCCCAAGGAAGAGCTAAGGCTGCTGCCATTTGTTTGTTCATGTCCTTGTGAGACAAAAGCATTGAATTAATTGCTTTGAAACAACTCCCTCACCCCCCAAAAGTAATTACATGGGTTTTAGAAACAGATTCATGAAAAGTAAAGGTCAACTCTTTGACCCTGACAGTTTTGACAGCTTCTCTTGCCAAAGTGAAGTGGATTTATAAGATATCCATGGCTGGATTTCTGTTCCCCTGCATGCTTTGTGTTCTTTAATTAGCAGAACCGTGTAGCTTTGCTTTCTTGTGTTGTCACCCCAAGAACGCAGTGACTGACATTTGATCCACTGAGAGAGAGAGTAAGGTTTATTACATAGATAATAATGCTTTGCAATTATATACTGGAGCAACTTTCATCCGAGTATCACATCAGAGCACTTTCTAAGCGTTATTTAATTAAGCCTCACAACATGCTAGTAAGTCAGGAATGCAGGGGCAGGTGCTGTAGAGGTGCAAAGTGTTGTTATTATAATTGTTATCACTACCATGTAAAAACTGAGGTACAGAGGCACTAATGACTTCCCTTCCTCTTCCCCCCACCCCTGCCCCCAAGACCATACAGCATGATAGAACAACCAGGGGAAAAAACCCAGCAGTCCTGATGACCAAAATAACCAAATAAAAATACGAACGTGGTTACATCTCACTGTGAAGAGAGAGAAGCTGCCTGGGAATGGGGGACACTCCTTTCTCATTCGAAGGGCGAATCATAGCAAGCACTGAGCAAGGGAACTGATTTTTATAGACATATTCTCATCTTTCGTGTTTGCCTGAGTATGGTAACTCTCCTTGAAGGGGATATTGCAGTGGTTCTCAAACTTCGTACTGATGACCACTTTCACATAGCAAGCCTCTGAGTGCAACCCCCCCCTTATAAATTAAAAACACTTTTTTATATATTTAGCCCATTATAAATGCTGGAGGCAAAGCAGGCTTTGGGGTAGAGGCTGACAACTCGCAACCCCCCATGTAATAACCTCGTGACCCCCAGAAGAGTTCCAACCCCCAGTTTGAGAACCCCAGGGATACTGGTTAAATGAACTAAATATACCATATATCAGATTAAAGGAGGGAATTCTTAACCCCAGTCTGTGCTGTGATGTTCAGATATGATCCAGATAAAAACCTTCCCATGTCAATGTTGCTCAGGTCTGGGGTGCTACCTGAAGTGAAAAAGGAAGGCTTTTTGCTTAGTTTATTAACTGCGTTTTGTTTGGGTCCCCCATTTTTTATTTGTAACATGTGAATGTTTTCAGGAGAGTGTATTCCTGTTTCCTGCCTTCACCCAGGGTACAAAGAACTTTCAGAGCATGTTCCTGGCTCTCCTACCCCACTTATAAAATGTTTCTCACAATACAGTAAATGGACATCAATTCCCGCAGGAAGGAAGAGAATTCTACAGGCATTGGACAGGTGCTGAATGCTGCTACTTTGTGTGACACAAGCTAATAAAAGGCAAGGAAATTTGGAGTGCAGGTTGACAGCTTGCTTGTAATTCATCTCCTGCTGTGCCTGAAGTTATAGTCCATGCATTAAGGATCAAATAGACATTGACATGATATAACCCATAATGTTTCTGAGAGGGTATTGATTCAGGACAGTGATCTTCCAATAAAAGCATTGGGAAATGTTCCATTTCATCCATACCCCAGTGCTTTGGAGGAAATATCCAGGATGTGAGAGGGTCTCTCACAGGTTACCATCAAGATTCTCATTCTAAAGAAATGGCTCTTTTTTGGAAGTTAGAAAAAGGTCAATTAACTTTCCCGTTCCATCTATATTTATCGTTGTGTTGCCGCTTCTGTCATACGAACCACATGGAACCATGATGTGCTATCCTTGACTTAGGATGTGGACTCCCATGCCTGTTACATGCCCAGAAATAACTTCGTCTAAATTGGGCAGATAGGAGGGGACAAGTGGGGCAGAAAAGTTGTATTGTGATTAAGGGACTAGCCTATGACTCAGGATACTGGGGTCCAATTCCCACCTCTGTCACTGTCTCCCTGTGAAATGTGTCACATAATCTCGCTGTTCCTCCATTCCCTGTTTCTAAGTGGGAATTAATAATTTTCCCTTGTATGCTTCACGGGAGCTTTATGAGGATAAATACTTGGATACTACTGATGCCTATGTAAGTTCCTATACAGACTGATAAATACTGTCCTGATCATGATTCCACTGAATTAAATGGCAAAGCTCTCAAAGCATCACTGGAAACAGAATTGGGCCTCAAATATATCTGCAACTATGCTGAGTGTTGTCCAACAGGCAAGAAGAAAGGGAATTTTTCTCTTGACTCCAATGGGACCAAGATTTCATCCTTAATTTTAATGATAATGAATGGAGATCAAAAGATATTTTATCTTTATATTATCTTTTAGACACCTATTTTGTATACAACATTCAAGCAAAACAGTATGGTGGGTGCTAATCCAGGAAGTCGAAACAGAATAGCTCTGAAATCTGCAGGTTCCCACTTTTATCCCATTTCTCATGGGGAAAAGACTGGTTCTGCACAAATAATTACACATTGGAAAACACCTGCGTACATTTGTCTCATACTATTTAATTATTCAGCCTGCTCTAATGGTTATAAAACATGGCCTCGTCGGGGTTGATTTGTTTGTTTTTCATAAAGACAGTGGCTGGCACTTGGAAAGTGCCACATTCTATCTGCGCACTTGCCCTTTCCTGGAAGAAAGATGCAAACTGTGCAAAGTATGATTTCCAGATAGGACCAGTTAAACTCAGCTGGTACCAGCTTGGGCAGAGGGAGGCTCCTTTGGGACTCAACTTTGGGGCTGTGGGAAGGTGCATGTGTATAGAAGAACAACTCCATTAAAATCAATAGAGTTACAACAATTTACACCAGCTGAGGATATGGCCCACAGTAAGTGCAGCTGACCTCTGAAGTCTTTGTTGGCTAGAAATGACAGTCATGTGCACATGGCAGAAACCCAGTTTCTACCCTTCCTAAAGGAACTCAGCCATATTCTCAAAATCACGCCAGTCCCATTGCATGGACAATTGCACACTCCTCATTAATATGCACAAACCATCCGGAGCAGAGGGCTGGAAGTGGGTTTGCATTGACGCACAGCCTGCTAGGCTCCTGACTCACCGTGTGTTTGCAGAAATACCAAATGTATGTGCACACGTTGGAAGGAAGAGCCTCAGCTGGTGTAAATCGGCACAGCTACATGGAGGTCAAAGGAGCTACCACAATTTACACCAGCTGAAAATTTGACCTATGGTATTTACTTACATAAATGAGAGAATACATGCAACTGTGCATGTGAATTTTGAAGATCTGGACTGCTATCTACACCTCACTGTGTATAAAGTTGTTTGGAAAAGCTATTTCACTTCATGCAGACTGAGTACATCTCTATTCTTTGTTGCTACTCTGGGTGAGAGGAAGGATGCATGTATTTTTAAGAAGTGTAATGTGATTTTATTGTATGACTATTCACCTGCTTTCTGTGATCTTCCAGACATATTTCAGAGGGAATTTGGCACCCAGACCAACTTGGGGGTGGGGAATAAATCAGCTAACAAACAACACATGTGCACAGGCAGTTTGCTTTGGCTCTGTCTGTCTTTTCCCCTTGCTAACGCTGCACAGATTTGTATTTCTCCTAAGAGCTTTTGCATTTCAGCATAGTCCAGCAGGGTAAGGCTGATCCTCAAGTTACTGTAATGCAACTGGTTGACATGTGAAGGGGAGGGGAGGAAAAGAGATTCAGCATTCTCACCTGCCCCTACTGCAGGTTCATATGAGAAGAGGAGGGTTTGCAGCTATCAAGCTGGTGGCGGAAATACTCATTTATAACCCTAGTAAAGTGGGGGAGGGGCAGAGGACAGCAAAAATGAGAACTGCTTGAAAGAGTTAAGAGAGGGGTTGGCCAATAGTGTTTGGGGTCCGATACAGTAAGAATTTACTCTGCTGCTGTAGCACACTTCACATTTATATATATCAGGTTTGCACCTCATCCCAAGCACTTTCAGTGGATTTACAGGTGTATTTACAGTAGGTTTACCAGTTATCCCACCACAGAAAGTGTCATCCTTAAAGTGTCCTCCAAGTGGTTTCCAAAGTAACGTCCTAAACAAATGCACCTGTGGAAATAGTGCTCCAGCGCTGGTTGAATACCGGAAAAGCAATGTTTGTGAACTTTGCTTCATGTTCTCAACAGCTGTTTGGCTCAACCATATTGATGCCCCTTTTGTGTGCTATTTGTGAGCATTCGTATGCCAGCTTTTTGTTCAGGCAGATGCTTGGGGAATAGCTGCTTTCTGCATAAATACTCATTGACACTTGCCAATGCATTTTGCCACCCATTTAAAAGTCTCACCATGATCTCAAAACATCTCAGTCAATGAGCTGAAGCAACATCCCATGTCACAAATGGTAAATAAATCAAAATGAACAGTTTGAACAACTCCAGGTCAAAAAATTGTATGTTTGCACCAAAATCGGCCCAATCCCCCAACACAAATAAGAACTACATTTGACAGTTAATTTATTCCCATCCAATAATCTGACCAGCTCTTCCACTGACTCTGAATCAGCTCTCAACATCATTTGGAGAAAATAGCAGGAAACTTAGGGAGGGGAATAATTGTTTTATTGCAGAAACTACCTGGGATTCCTTCCTGCCCAGGCCCCATTAACTTGGAAAATAAGATAGGGACAGATTTGTGCTAAGTGCAGTGGCAGGGGAGGCCGATGCATCACCAAAGGGAAAATTACACACTGCCAATGGTGCCGGCTTCATTTTACTATCTCCCCATGAGTTTGTCAAGACTTGTGAATTGGCAGCTTGATTCTTTATCCTAATGGATTCAGAGAGGCTGAAGTAATCAGGGGATCTTTTAATGACCGGGCCTACAAACAATAAGTTGAACACGGAGTGAAGTCCTCCTGGATGAGTCCTTAATAACGCACCCTTTCTGTCGATAGGTGGGTTAATAGAGGCTCTGGACTCCGATTTGCACTGAGTCAATGGACTGCCTTGGTGTGAAGTGCCAAATAATCACCGTTTGAAACAAACACATAGCACTGCTCCCACTAACAGAAAAAAGCATCCCTCCATATAAAGTGCAATTAGCTCAGAGATAGCAACTTTCACTCACATTCCCCTCCACCACCACTACCCACCTCCAGTTGTCAGCATGTGTCTGAAGTGAAACGAAATGCTCTGGGAAACAAAGACCTGGGTAAGGGAGGCTGGAGACATAAGCAGCCCCAGCCTGTGCACTTGTGCAGTCCAGCTGGGGGATAAGATTTCAGGAAAAGCTGAAACCCACCACTGTGCTACAGATATTCAATCCCCCGAAATCACTTGTGAACTGTAGTTGAAATTCTACACCTACAGCCCTTCTCATGGGGAGTAAGAGCCTCGTTCTGGTATGATTTATACAGCCACCATTACTCGTTTGCGGGGGAAGGGTCTTATGGGTTTGGACGAAGAGGATGCATTTCTGACAGACTTTTGCCTTTGCTACTTGTGCTGCTATATAAAACACAGGTGAGCAACAATATCTTCTATGCAAAGGTGTAGGCTGAACTTGAACAGTTTTATTATTTGCATCACTGTACTGCTTAGAGGCTCCAACCAAAATTGGAGCTCCCACTGTTGTAGGTGTTAAACACGCACATAACAAGAGAATCTAAATACACCAAGAGAAAGGAAGTGATATTGTCCCCATTGTACAGCTGAGGAACTGAAGCACAGATTAAATATCCAGTCTAAGGTCACACAAGAAGCCAATGGCAGCTCTAGGAAGTGAACTCAGGTCTACTGAGTCCCCATCCAGTGCCTTAACCATAAGGCCATCTTTTGCTTCTATAACAGTAGCTCACAAATTAATGCTAAAGTTACATGTACATCTAGGTAAATACCTCAAGATATTCTCTGCAATTGCCTAGTGCCGTGTTTCCCAAACTTGGGAGGTCGCTTGTATAGGGAAAGCCCCTGGTGGGCTGGGCCAGTTTGTTTAGCTACCCCTTCCGCCAGTCCGGCCGATTGCAGGTCCCACTGGCCGCAGTTCGCTGCTCCAGGTGAGGGATGTACTGGCCACCACTTCCAGCAGCTCCTATTGGCCAGTGGGAGCCGCGAGCGGTCGGACCTGAGGACGCAGCAGGTACACAAACCAGCCCGGCCAGCAGGGGCTTTCCCTACACAAGCGGCGTCCCAAGTTTGGGAAACACTGCTCTAGTGTACAAGCTCGAGTTAGCTTTGGCTGCTCACTTTCCACCCATGGTCTACCGAATGAGTTTACTGGCAGGGATGTTAATGGAAACAGTGTATGTTTAGCAAACAGCAGAAAAATTACACAGAGAGCAAATGCTGAATTCACCAAGGTGACCATTCACTCTAGAAACCTGATCAAAGTGTTTCAATTCAGAGAATAAAACCAATACCCCACAGGTGGAGTGCCCCATCAAAACTAACCTACCTAATTTGAAATCTGAATTTCAGATAGCAAATCCTCATAACGAACTGCTTGCTATGCCCATTATGTACATAACTGTGCAATTAAGAAGGTGAGCAGGCAATAAATGCATGCAACTTCTGAGCTACCTGCATCATGACTTCATTCATGTTCTATTTCTAATTTGCCCCTTCTAGCGAAAACACATTTAAATGGGGGCCTTCTGGGAGTAGGGAAAAGAAGGGGTTCATTGGGAGGAAGATGCAAGAGTCTTTAAAAGATGAAGGGTGCCAGTGGCCATGGCTGCTGGGATTTTTCATTATTGACTGAGGGTTTTGCCAAGCCCAGACTTGCTGTCTCCTTCTAGCTGGGTTTTATGTGAGAAGAGGAAAGGTGGGTTTGATGCCACCAATCTGTTAGAGTCCCCCTGTTTACTCAAGTCACAGCTGCTAATAAGATAAGACAGTGTTTCCCAAACTTGGGACTCCACTTGTTTAGGGAAAGCCCCTGTCAGGCTGGGCCGGTTTGTTTACCTGACGCGTCCACAGGTTCAGCTGATCATGGCTCCCAGTGGCCGTGGTTCGCTGCTCCAGGCCAATGGGAGCTGCTGGAAGTGGTGGCCAGTATGTCCCTCGGCCCGCGCCGCTTCCAGCAGCTCCCATTGGCCTGGAGCAGCAAACCGCAGCCAGTGGGATCCACAATTGGCCAGATCTGTGGACGCAGCTGGTAAACAAACTGGCCCAGCCCGACAGGGGCTTTCCCTACACAAGCAGCGTCCCAAGTTTGGGAAACACTGAGATAAAGCTTGCTGATGGGGAGGGGAAGGGAAAGTGACTTCACCTTCCTAATCACTTCCCCCAGCCTCTCATTTGGGGATCACTTGGTGAGACCATTGCCACGAAAGCCAGCCTTGTTTATTATAGCAAGAGGTGACAAGCTCAAAGTCCTTTCAAAGGAGCACCACTATAAGCTCACAGTGAAATAAGGATCAGAGCCACCCAGCACAGAACTGCTGAGTGCAAGGGGAAAACAAGGGAACATGGGCACAAGGGAAGGGGGCTGAAAGGATTAACAAGAAAAAAGTACTGCGAGTCTGGAGATTCATGGAGGCTTGGGAATTAGAGGTGGGAAGAGGATTGTATGTTGGCCATTTAGTTTGTTTCCCCACCAGTGGCTGAACTGACCATTTGTTAATGCTTCATCCAATCTAGTCTGAACTATCCAAAGAGAAGGGGCTTCCAGTGCTCTCCCTGGAGGTGTGTTCTGCAGTCAAATCCTTCTCACTCCCAGGAGGTTTTTCCTGTTGTTCAGCCAAAAAACTGCCCCTTAAATCTTGGTTATAACCTTTTGTACCACTCCTCCAATGGCGGTACAAAACTACATCCTACCCTTAATGATGGGTCACATGGGCAGGGGAGAAGGGGGATAAGACAGGAAAGTAATGCTTATGATTAGCATCTAGGCATTTCTAAAGAGCTGGGCTAGAGTGTGCCACTCTACTCAGGCTGAGAACCACCTTCCCTGTGAATGGTGGTAATATCATCCTCCCTGGGTGTCACATAGCACCTAAGCACTTTAGAAAAGGAAGTCAGTATCATCATCCCCATGTTATAGATGGGGAAACTGAGGCACAAGGCAAGGAAATGACTTGCCCAAGAACACCCAGCAGGCCAGTGGCAGAGCCAGGAATAAACCCCAGGTCTCCTGAGTCCCAGAGACGTACCCTATCAACTAGCCTTGTTAAATTCAGTGGGACTACTGGAAGAAAAAAAGAGGAGGGGGGGAAGGCCATATTCAAAGTAAGGGTGACAGAATTTGTTTTTCCACAGAAAATAAGATACAGCCAATGGGAAAAGTAGGCAACCCATATTTTACACGACACAGCTGATATGCTTCAGCAGCTCGTGTCCTTTCGCTGTTACACACTGAACTTAGATTAGCCATTCAATATATGCTGCACCCTAAGATAAATCAAGGCCTGAACTGGACACTGGGAGTGATAAACCTGAGTTCTGAAAGACTCATTCAATATTATTCTGCATTCCCTTATGCTTTTTTATTAAATTTAATTACTGTTCAACCACTAGGCCCTGCAAAATGAAACAGGGAGACTGACACTGCAAAAAAAACCAAGCCACAGAACCTATGATAAATGCATAGAGGAGCTTATCAGCAATAACTCAGGATTAATCCCCTACCTCAAATTTATACCATTGTCTACTATATTATGGCTGTCCAAACTGCACTGACTGTATCTCAGCTAAATGACAAGCTCCTTGGAGCAAGAGGCAGCATCTTCTCCTAGGTTTGCACAGAAGCCAGCACACGTTCAATACCCAATAAGCAGACTTCTTTGGACAGAAAGATGAAGGTCACTTTCTTTATACGTTGTGTATATTGCGAGTGTTACTTTCTTTGGGCTAGGTGCCAGGTCCAATCGTTAAACAAGGCTTCAATAGACTTTTCACCCAAGTAAGCACAAAGTAAGGAATCACTGGATTTGGCCCTTTATGCCAGTCTCTTCAGATGTTTGTTTTCTGTTGGACAAGATGACTAAAATAATTCATTGCTGGGGTAGTGGAAAAAATGTATTAGAGCAATTGTTAGTTTCCCAAGGATTCTATTCGATTATCCTAGGAAAACATCTAATCTGCTTAATATTTTCTGAACATTGAAAAACTGCAATATTTTTCCTCTGGCTACTCTTCTTGCTTAATTAAGATAAGTTGCAGTACAAGCTGGAAAACAGCACTAGCAAGAGCAAAACTGGCACTTAAGTGATAATATGAAGGATTTGGAATGGCTGTTTAATCTGTTTGGGAGATCTCTTAGGTTCCCAGGTGAGAATACAGAACCATACGTCATGCACAGTATATGTCAAGTGAGCAGAACATTTATCATTTTAATGCCTCTAAAAACTAAAGATGAGACCAAAACAAACTCCTGGCTCTAAACAGTCCCTGGGTCACCATGTATTCACACAGAGTAAGAGAAGAGAAATTTGAGAGGGGCCCTGCATTCTGAGTCTGGGAAACAGATGTGTGAACTGAGCTCCTCAAATGGGCAATTCCAATGCCTTTGTAGACACACAAAAGCAATTGTTTTTGCTCTTTGGCTACAAACTTCCAACAGTTATTTTGGACTCCCCTCTGCAATAGGAAGATGAGAAAAAATGCAAACAGCCATTGCTAGCATGGCATGGGAACTGGATCAAAAACCAAGAGTTGCCAGGCCTGTTCAAGGTCACCCCCAGCCCCAATAGCTTTCTTCTAGCAAATCATGCAACCTGCTACACCACTGCTCTCCAAACTAGCTTTGCAGTTCCACATCTGGGGGAGAAGACTCTGGTGGGGTCATCAGTTTTCATCCTACTGCAAGAAGTGCCTCCCCCGCTCCTTGTGGTTCTAGCTCATGTGCCTAGTAATGCAATGTTATGCAGATACACTGCTCCCTACTAGCCCTTCGGAACAATAAAGGACTCCATGACTAACAGAAGTGCCAACCCAATTATTGCCTCAGTGGAGGTAATTTCTGCCCCCAGTGAGACAGCCTGGACTTTTCAGTAGGATGTGGAAGAACAGCCCAGCCTTTTCATTTCAACCCCCACTTCCCTCTCTCTCCCCCTCCCTATCTACTGACTAGTCTAGGGAATTCTCTTCCCACACTTCAGCCTTCCAAGTCCACCCTTGATCTCCACAGCAAGAAGTCCTCCTGCTTTATAATCCCAACTTTGCATCTGAGCCCTCTCTTCTGCCTTTCCTCCATAACAAATACAGTGATCAAACCCTGACTATTACAGACACCTCCCCTGCAAACACAGCATTTTGCCCGGTGTAGTAGACTCTTTTTAAAAACAAAACAAACAAAAACCCTAATACTTTTCCTTGCTGGTTTACATACTACTAATGCCCAACACTTGTCAATTACACTATAATTTCAACACTCTACACAAACATCCAGCTGCCCAGTCTTTTCTACCTTTCTGTGCTTTACATAAGGCTCAGCTGACACACTCCTCCCTTCCCAAGACCCAATCAGGTTTTCACATCATTGAGGCTAATTAACATCAAGTTGGAAACATCCCCCAATTATGGCCTGAAGCCTGAAATCAATCAGAAGACAAACACTGCCCCCCTTCACCCAATAAACCTTCATTGATCAAACAGTCCCTCCAAACGAGCTTTCAGAGTGAAACCCTGCAAAGAGCAAATGAGGACAAGGAGTGAGAGATCATTCTTTCCCCTTACACACACCTACCCCTGCTTATTCACAGTCTGAAAGCCTGTATTGATGTGCAACAAATCCACAAATGCCTTTGTGGAATGATCTTCATATCCCCATAACAGCTTTATGGAGAGAGCAAGTCTTTCTCCCATATCTGGGAGTGTTGCTTACAACCATATAATGATCCTCTCTCTTTTCAATTTTACACCTGCTGAATGGTTTGGTTCATGCCAAGAATCTAATGTTTGATTTGAGCATTATTCAGTCAAGGGCACACAACTTTCTTTGGCTCTTTCTGAACTGACGCACAGTTCTCGTACATTAGGTGATTTAATTAAGACCACCTGAAGCCCAAACAGTGTCTGAGCACACCACAGTGAACTCTTTTAATGCCACACTAACAAAAAATACCCCAGTGTTTCTCACTTCCATGTAAACTTGGCCACAGTGCAGAGGAAATTTAAGCAAATAGGGCCATTTTATCAAATGGAACACTCCTGCTGCCCGGCCGCCATTTCTGGGGCTAGATGTTACATTATATGGACTTGAAATGTCAACTATAATTTGGCACAAGAGGTATGTAGCTGCCCTTAGAGAAAATCTGACAGCTTTGCTTACTGTTCTCCATTGCTATGCAGTGCTCTGTGGAGTACAGGCTGGCACGCAGCTCCCTTGTTTGTGGGGCTGAACTTATCTCCTTTTCATGAAAAAGAAGCAAGAAAAGAGTGTTTTTTTTGTAAATGGTGTTTGTTAAAGGTACAATACACAGCACTCTGTAAAATTAGCTAGAGGTCCTGAACCAGATTACACCAGCACCCCTGCTGCCAATGCACTGCAATTCGAGCCAGCAGGACCCATGCTCATCCAGTACTGGAATCCTCCATATCGCTGCAATATCACCTCAGTCCTCACCTGTCCATCCTCTGCTATTTTGGCCTCAGTGTTGCTCTGCAGTATCCCCTGCTACTCCAGTGCTATGATCCATCACCACACCCCCACAGTTCTGCCTGTATACCTGAGCAAACACTGCTATTCAAGCATGGAGATCTCCACATTGCTCTGCCATTCACTTCACTCCTGAACCTTGCTAGACGAGTTCTTGGCCTCCCTAGAGCCAATCTGTGGAGGGTGCACTGAAAATACCACCAGGGCCTAGCAATCCTAATTCCACTGATGGAAATGAGACCTCCAGTCTTGCTTGTATTAATCAGGATTTGAGCCAAGGTTGCTGTTGTAGAAAGGCTATTGTAGTACCACACACAGCCACCTAGCACTTGAACATGACAGCACTAAACCCTGAAAAGTCATCCCCGGAACCTATTCTTTTGGAACAGTGTTAGAGTAATGGGTCGTTTTAAGGAACACTGTGTATAAACTGGCTGAGGGGGGCGTAAGGGCCACCAGTTCCTCACTGAAGTGGGAGAAGAGGAACGAATGTTTTTGACATTCTTATCCTAATAACTGTGCTTAAGGTTAGAGCATACAGACTGAAGACTTGCAGCCTTCACAGAGCCCTAGTTTAGGATGACATTTTGATTTTCAGAAACTATGGTGCATGGGGATATATAAGAACCCAGAAGAGATAGATAGATCTTAAAGGAATAAGCAACACTAACGGAGAGTTCACACACTGGCCAGCAGGAGGCAGCCATCAGCACACAGGCAGCATGAATAAGGCACTGAACTGGGAGTCAGGAGCTCTTAATCCCAGTTCCGTGGCTTTGGTCAAATTACTTCCATGTTATGCCTGTTTCCCCCTCACTCCTTTTCTAGTTCAACTAATAATTCTTTGGGGCACTACTCTTATGCTTCTCAGGGAGCCCAGGACTGTGAGTCATTTTGTGTCGTGCCGCCTCCAGTGAGAGAGACTTGCTAGAGCTTAACTGAGTGATAGCTCCCTGACATCTCTAGTCTGTCAGCCCCCCAAACAATGTCCTGTGGGCTATGCCAGCCCTTACTTTGCCTTGCAGGTTAACAACAGGTGCACCCCAGGCCCCCTGAAGCACTCCCCTGCTGTGTTCAGCCGCTTACCCACTTACTCACAGTAATACCAAAGGAACAGTATACATGTCAGCTTGCATGACTCAGCTCAGGATCAACGCCTACATAACATCACAGCATGGAGATATATTTGTCGTGCACATACACACCACTCCTTAAATCTCATCCCTGCACACAGCTTGTAGCAATTAGGAGGGGAAGAGGCAGAGCTCAGTGGTTTGAGCATTTAGCTACTAAACCCAGGGTCGTGAGTTCAGTTCTTGAGTGGGCCATGTGGGGCAAAAATCTGTCTCAGGATTAGTCCTCCTTTGAGCAGGGGGTTGGACTAGATGAGGTCCCTGCTATTCTATGATAGTAGGACATAAGTGTTTATTAGAGACCTCATGTGATATCATTTATGGATAAATACCATGAAAGCCTTATATTTGCTGTACTGAGTTTGTTGAGCTTGTTAGGAATTGTTACGCAACAGTGAACCCTTTGCTAGTTAACACTGAAGGATTCTTAGGGTCATAGGAGTTACTTCTCCCTATGGGTTTGTACAGAACTCATTCTTGGTTACACGGCCTCTATGTGCTACTCTTATATGAATAAGTATCACTGAATTTTTCTAGGCTAGCTAAGGTGCCACTGTTGTTGACTGGAATGTGGATGTGAGTTTAGCAAAAGCAAATTAAACAATTGGGGGGTATTGCTAACACGGAGAAGGACCGGGATACTATTCAGGAAGATCTGGACCACCTTGTAAACTGGAGTAATAGTAATAGGATGAAATATAATAGTGAAAAGTGCAAGGTCATGCACTTAGGGATTAATAATAAGAATTTTAGATATACGGGGGACCGCAGCAGTTGGAAGCGACGGAGAGAGAAGACTTGGGGTACTGGTTGATAGCAGGAATGCTCTATGACGCCCCATGCAAGGCCGTTAAAAGACAATCGCGTTTAGGATGATCGGCGAGGTATGTCCACAGGATAATAGGGTTAGTACCGATATAAGGCGCTGGTGCAGACCCACTAGAATGTTGCTTCTGGCTCCAGTTTAAGAGGATGAATTCAACGAAAGTTAAGAGACGGGCTACTAGGCTGATGCCAAGGAGGATGGAAAAACTGCCTTAGAAAGACCAAAGAGCTTGGCTTGTTAGCCTGGCCAAGAAGAGGTCGCGGGATATAGCTTGCTCTAATATAAATATATTAGGGATTAACGTTGGGGCAGAGAATTATCATAAGTTTAGTACTAATGTGGCACAAGACGAAGGTACAAATGGATTAGGATAGTGATAATTAGCAAAGTTTTAACCATTAGGGGAGTAGTCTGGAACAGCCTTCCGAGGGAGAAGTGGGGGCAAAGCTACTGGCTTTAAGATAGTTGAGTTAGTGGAGGGAGTTATGAGGTTGTTTGAATTGGGCAATGACTTGGATTATAGCAGATAAGTTGCTCAATTGGTCTGGAGGGGATGAATGGATGGGATGGGAACATGAGTTATGCAAGAGAGCTGCTTGGCTGCTGTGGTGAGTCTGTGCCACAGCTCAGGGTTAGTGATCGCCGTATTTGGTCGGAAGAGATTCTCAGGGGATGGCGAGGCCTGAGGTTTTGCTCTCTCTGCAGCGTGGGGCATGGTGCTTGCTGGTGGATTCTTTGAGCTTGAGTCTTAAACCACAATTTGAGGTCAATAACTCAGTCATGGGTTAGGGGTTGTTATAAAAGTGGATGGGTAGGGTTCTGTGGCCTGCCTTGTGCAGGAGGTCAGACTAGATGATCATATTGGTCCCTTCTGACCTATGAGTCTATGAGTCTATAACTTCCCTTCTGTGAACTCTTGGGGCTACAACTGTATGCCATGCTTGGTCAGTTTTCACTAATATAGTAGTGCACTAGACTATGAATGTGCACACCACTGTTGGATGGGAAACATCAGCCTGGCTCCAACCTTTATCAGGTTGCAGTTGTCTTGCCATCTAAGCCTGAAATGAAGCTGAAATGATGAGCCTTACTGACAGCCAATGGAAATTCTCATTTAGCTCAAGTGAGTGCTAGACCATGTCTTCATATGTTTCTGTGCAGTGCCCGGCATAATGGCCTCTGTTCTTGACTGGGTACTGTGTATATGGGAGTTTCATATGTGGCTACAAAATCAAACACAAATCAAAAGTAGTTCTAGAGCAAGGATCGGCAACCTGTGGCATGCGGCCCATCAGGGAAAGCCCCTGGTGGGCCAGGCCAGTTTGTTTACCTGCTGCGTCCACAGATTCAGCCGATCACAGCACTCACTAGCAGCAGTTCACCATCTCAGGCCAATGGGGGCTGCCGGAAGCAGTGGCCAGCACATCCCTCAGCCTGCACCGCTTCCAGCAGCTCCCATTGGCCTGGAGCAGCAAACTGCAGCCAGCGGGACGCGGTAGGTAAACAAACCAGCTCAGCCCACCAGGGGCTTTCCCTGACAGGCTGCATGCCACAGGTTGCTGATCCCTGCTCTAGATTATTAGAGTTTAAGGGCAGTAGGGACCACCAGACCATCTAGTCTGACCTCCTGTATATCACAGACCATCAGCATGATCAAGCACCCGCACACTAACCCCAGCTACCAATATTAGACCAAAGTGTTGCAGCCCACAGGAGACTAGACTGTTATGTGCTACAGGCAGAGAACAGAAGGGACCGAGATGCCCCAGTGTCCAAGGCCTCTGCAATGGGAAGGGAATGATTAAATGAGATATACCCAGATAATCCTGGCAAGTGACCCACACCCACACACTGAAGAGGAAGTTGAAAACCCACCAAGGTCACTGCCAATCTGACCTGGGGGAAATTCCTTCAGTTCCCAAACTGTGGGTGCCGCTTGCTCAGGGAAAGCCCCTGGCGGGCCGGGCCAGTTTGTTTACCTGCCGTGTCCGCAGGTTTGTCCAATTGCAGCTTCCACTGGCTGTGGTTAGCCATTCTTTCCCTGAACAAGCAGTGCCCCTAGTTTGGGAACCACTGAGTTAGAATTTGAGCAAGAACCAGCCAGCCAAATACCTATGGCACTATTTGTTTTCCCTGTGCAAAGCATGTGACTGTCCACCTCTTCTGATGCATCCATAGGTACTATGGGTCCTGGGTATTTTGATGATACCTGAAGACAGGTAAATCTGGCATTTCTATATTTATTGAATCAGATTCTCTACCCTGGTTCCAGCCACTTTGTGCCCCTGAGCAGCACAAAGGGGCCAGAATCTGTCTGCAGCAGGAGGGAACTCTCATCTGATGTAAAGCCAGCAGAACCACCACCTGCGACAACTACTCACTTACCCCAGCATAGGGATTCGCCAAGGGAAGAGGAATGTGTCCTTGGTGGGGAGCAGTACAAAGCTGATTTACGGCCTCCTGAGAACCATGGCCAGCTGAAGATGCTAGGGAAGCCACTAGGTTGCTGTATCATGCATTGGCTTGGTGCAGCCTGCAAATTAGGGAGCTGTAACCAGTTCTTTGACACTCCACCCCAGCTCCTGGACCAAGCGGGTCTACCCTTGACATAAGAGAGAATCTGCTCCATTATCTATACTCATGTATTTCTACTTTTCTTTCTACTGAGATTGAAGCTTACATACATCCAGTCAAAATGATTAGAGTGGAGATACACATTGTTCCCCCACACCCATCATGAAAGTGGAGAAGAAAGGAGATCAGGGATAAACAGTTCAGCTTTCAGAGAATCAAAAACTCTGTAGAACACAAACTACTTTCTGTGACGAGAGCAAGCAAAATTCTCCACCAGCCGCAGTGTGTCAGAGGCTCATGGAAACAGATTGCCTGTTGTAAAAACTAGAAAACAATATTGAGCTGCTGGCATGTGTCCAGGATACAACACAGAGCTGGATTTATTAGACTGGCATAATTTATGTCTTTAACAAGGATGATATCCTTTCCTTCCGATAAACCTGCTAGATATGGAAGCTAATGAATCAGATCTTCAACTGGCACAAACTGACTTAGCACTGTTGAAGTCCGTAGAGCTATGTTGATCTAACTCAGGTGAGGCTGTATCCCAGTATTTTGCTGAGCTACAATTTA
Organism: Chelonoidis abingdonii; assembly: GCF_003597395.2. NCBI lineage: Eukaryota > Metazoa > Chordata > Testudines > Testudinidae > Chelonoidis > Chelonoidis abingdonii. The sequence goes on along the minus strand of NC_133777.1, from coordinate 74,428,272 downwards.
GAATCCCCACTCATGCATTTAAACTATTGATGGGTGAACCTCCAAAAATCCAGTTCAGATATGCACCCAACTAAGGGCGCCATCCAGTAGCTACTCCCTGCATGGAATTCCCACTTGCTTCAATGGGATTTCTGCACATACAGGGCAGCCCCAAGTCTGCAAAATTGTTCTGGAAACTTTGCAAGCTTTGGGCAGTGCCAGAAATACTGTGCAAAGAAGACCTTTTCCCCAGGGCATTTTAACTCTTCCACTTCAGGACCCAAATTGATCCCAGAAAACAGATGTGTACAGAAGAAAAATATTAACCACATTTTTTAACTTAAAAAAAGAAATTGGCTCTGGTTTGGGGTGAGGTTTGGGCAAAATTTGAAGGGACACGATATTTGTAGGGTGGAGCAGATGCGCAGTTTGTATTTTATTCCCTCCTTAATTCAGTCCCATGCTGAATACTGCTTGAAAAGTTGTTCAATTGCCAAGAAGGGTCAAATAAGCAATGACTGCAACAACGTCAGAACTTTGAAATCTCACCTCTCCTGGCTGAAGGGAGTGCCTTTGACAGGTGCCTTGTTATTCAGTAAAACACACTGAATCCCATACAAGATTGGTGGCACCTTAAGGCTTATGTGTGAGGTTGCCAGAAGATATAAGGGAAAGAAAATGGCTCCAAATTCTGCTCTCAGTTGCACCACGTTAATTGCATAGTAACTCCATTGATGTTAGTTACTTCAGATTTACGTGGAGAGGAAACTGTTGTCAGAATCTGGCCTGTGAAATGGAAATATGACAGCAGGAGTATTCCAGAGTAATTGGGGACTCTTGAAAATGAACCCAAGACAAGGTGAAGATAATAGAAGAGAGCTGGAAAGAGATGTAGAGAGTTCCTGAGGACAGTGAGAGAGATGAATCCAAGCCTTGGGTCCTGGGCCACTTTTCAGATGGGAAACAGAACTGATTTGGCTACAAGAGTCAGCTGCTTCCCTGTTCTCCAATACAAAGGCACTTTCAAACTATCAGTAACCACCATCTAAAAATTGTCATCACAACTAACAGTGTCCCATTAATTCATAGACTGCATAAATGCCAGAAGCCAAAGCTGTTATATAGAGAAGGTCTCTTTGAAAGAGGCAGGCAGTGAAAACAGGAAACAATTGCACCTTACTGGCATGAGAATCATTCTACAGTCTGCAACCCCCAATGCATCATTTCTATTATTTGTCTGAATTTTGCTCATGGAGGCAAAATGTACCCATATCTCCTTGGAGCTGACAAGATCAAATCACTGGGAATTCGGAGACTCCCTGAAATCCACTAGGGTCTTTGCAATTGCTGTTGATTTTACATGGAAGGAGCTTAGACTCTAGAATGTTGGGTGGCAGCATAATATCCTGAAGAGATAAATCTCTCCACTTTCCCTCCTGCACTCTCTGATTAGCAAGTATAAATAAACCCATGCTATTTTATTGTCCTTCTATTCCGAAAGCATGGAGCCAGTTGGAGTAATTTCTTCCGGATAATGGAACCTCAGATTAAAGCTTCCTCCTATTTACTGTAAACATGGTGAAGTAAGACTCTCTGAATTCAGTGCAGGAATGCTTGGCACTATATTAACACCTTCATCAAAGCATTTCAAAGTGCTTTGCACACATTCACTATGTTTTTGTGATCTCCCTCCCTCCCTATTTTACAGATGGGTAAACTGACACAGAAAAGTGACTTATCTAATGTAACACACCAAGTCAGTGGCAGAGCTGAGAAAGAAACCTAGGAGTTCTGACTCCTAGTCAGCCTGCTCTAACCATTAAACTGCACTACCTCCCAAAGGTAGGATTAGAACGCAAGAATTTTGACTGCAGTGTTGCTTCCAACCTAACCTTATTCCTGTAACTTCAGTCTACCCCAACCCCATACCTAATTCTATCCTAGCTTAGGGTCTCCAGCCAACCCCAAACCTAACCTCTGTCATGGAGACCTCAATTAGCCCCAACCCTAAGCCTAGCCCAGCCCTATCAACTGTCCCAGTCTCTCAGCCAAGTCCACCAACCACTTTCAACCTTAACCCTAGCTTGGGATCTGTTGTGATTATTGGACCTAAAAATTTACCCTAAGCTCTATAGTGAAAAGCATGTGAAAGTTCATAAGATGTCAGAATAACCTATGACCTTTTGCTTGCCTGAGAATTAACCATGGAAAATAGGTGAAGTTGTTTTCAAAAAATAAATGTCATGAACAGGTGTAAGAAAACCAGACAGAAAAAATGGACATAGTCCAAGCAAAGATGTCTGAGTAATGTAAGTCAAGAACTATAGTGACATCATACTTGGTAAATAAGAAAATGTGGGAATAAAGTTACCTGCGCCAAGTTCGGTCTTACGGAAATGGATTTAATTGACGGACAAAATAATTAGGATAAAATATACCACACACTTTTACTCCTTTTGGGGGTTCTTAAAAAGAGACTTTGGGGGGAAAAAAGTATCTTCTTCCCTCCAGCTCATCCCCTGACCTGCCAGCCTTGCAACTCATCTCAACTCATCTCATCTCTCTTAACGTCAAAAGGAACAGACCAGGCAGCTGCCTTTGCTCTTGTTTAAAGAACTTTGTTTTCACTTGTTGAGGGCTGAAAGTCATCACATCATTATGACATGCAGCCCTCAGCCCATCAGCAGGGAGATTTAATTGCCTGCACCAAAAAGGCACATAAGATCCTGGACTGTTTTCCTTGCTCTTGTTGTATTGCTTTTTGCCCTTCCTCCTATCCTCTCTCTCGAATCCTGAATTCAACTATATTGAATTCATCCAAGCCTGCCTTGTCTAAGGAAAAAGAATCCAACCAGATGATGTCCCTGATGAGCATGTGAACCAGGTTCCAAGAAGCAGGTGTCATGGTCGACGTGTGTGGTGTTTAGCTGTTGCTTAAAATTAGAACTGGGAGCACTGCCTGTCGGGAGTCTGAAAGGACAGGAAAGAGGAAGGAGAGGGGAGGAGTTGAGGAGGCAGACTGAGAGTTACAGAGGGTGCAGCAGCAGCTTGGAATAGAGGTTTCCACTTTAAAAATAAAGTCCTTTTGAAGTTTGTTAGTACCTTGCCTAGCTGAAACAACAACGTGCCAGCCAAACCATTCACTTGTAACTAACCAGTGGTCAAGTGTCCCAAAAACATCAACAAAAGCTGTATTTCACCCAGCTTTTCTATCCTGTCTCTCCTCAGCCTTGTGTCAATCTGGCTGTTGAAAGCAGGATAACTGAATGCCCTTCATGCTTCAGGACTGAGAGTAAAATTAACCCATTCCTCTTCATCAAAGAAAACTTGTTAATGATAATACAAGACTCTGATATTTTGACTCCAAAAGGAAAGAGACTTGGATAGGGTCTGACTAAGTCTGTTTTGTATAATCACTCAACTGCACTTTCAATATAAATGCTTGTTTTAAATCCTTGTTCTTTTTTTGTGTTTAATCAGTAAACTTTCAAGTTGAAGGAATGCTTTGGCATATTTGCCAAATAACCAAGTAAATCGAAGGGCTCTGTAAAAAAATATCCCTGAACCTATCACTGCTTAATGCTGGACAGTGAAAGGGTTTAACTCTCTGGGCCTTTGAGATCAATAGCAAGACAACATTTCCCAGACCAACCCCAACTTTAATCCTAGCCTGAGGGCACCAACCAACACCAGCCCTATCCCTAGACCAGAGCCGCAAGCTAGCCCAAGCTAGCCTACCCTCCACTGGCCTCAACCCTAAATTTAGCCCAAGGCTTCCTAATGGCTCAAGGCCTAACCCTAGTCTGGGTCCCGTTACCAGCCCAAACCTTAACCTTAGCCTGGAACTATGATCTGTCGTGAACCCCAGTCCTAGTGTGGGGCCCCAACCAGCCCCAACCCTAATGTTAGCCTGGGGCTATCAACCATCACCACCCCTAAACTTTGCCCTGAACCAACAATCAGTCCCATTCCTCAGTCTAGCTGTAGGCCATAAATCAGTCAGTATGTGACCAGTTCCTGGAATCTTTTGTCTATATCAGGATCAAAATCTTCATTCAAAATTAAAAAGTCAGGTTTTTTGCCTGTGTGCTTGGGAAGAAAAGCTGGAGATCCTGAACCCAAAACTGCAGTGTCTACCTGAATCTTCAGAGAGGTAGCCGTGTTAGTCTGGATCTGTAAAAGCAGCAGAGAATCCTGTGGCACCTTATAGACTAGCAGACGTTTTGGACCATGAGCTTTCGTGGGTGAATACCCACTTCGTCAGATGCATGCATGCATGTATTCACCCACGAAAGCTCATGGTCCAAAACATCTGTTAGTCTATAAGGTGCCACAGAATTCTCTGCTGCTTTTACCTGAATCTTCAGACAGCCTAGAAGTAGACAGTTGAAGGCAAGCGTAGAAGAGTACAGCAGGTCTGGCATAAACATAAACAGGTAAATCCCAGTTGCTGCAGTCAGAACTGGGAGGATTCCCACACCACACCATGCCAACTTCTCAGTGGACTGGGGCCTCTGCTTCTCCTGAGGGTAGGAGAGAGAAGATGGCCCCATGGCCACTGTCTGTCTGAGGGATGGAGGGCCCTTTATCAATGCAAGTATGGAGTGGGGCAGAGCCACAGTACAGGAGCAGTGCCATGGAGGTGGAACCATGGGGCTCTCTTCTTGTGGTGTGCCAATGCCCTGGATTGCCTTAATCTGGCCCTGCCTTCTACTTCCTTGCCCTTCTGGGCTCTTGACCCAAGCAAGGTGCCCCAGTAGGGAGGCAATGCATTATTTGAAATGATCTACAGCCATCAAGAACTCAAAGCCAACATTGGATACAATAACAGCCCAGCAGCCCCTCTGTGTAAAGTCCCTGGTGGAGGGGAGGGGTGCGTAGGCTTGTTTTCAGCACCAGAATAATATGGTTCCATAATTGTAGCATGTCTGTGCCAGAAAGGGAAACCCTTTCTTTAGAAACTGGCAATAAATCAGTCTCAGCCAGGAGATGTGAGCCCAAACGGTGCTAATTGACCCACAGCTTCTGCTGTGAAGGATGCAGTGTGGTGGTATCCATCAGCTGGATGAAAGGATAACATGTCCTCATCCCCATAAATATTCACTCAGCTGCTTGTTCTGATGGCTTTTACTTTGGGCAGAAATGCATTCACTGCTGGCTTGGTACATTTTGAAAGGAGCTTCCAAGCTGGGAAGAATTTTCAAATTAAGCATGGGCCTGCTAAACCAAGGGTTGCAAGTTCAATCCTTAAGGGGAACATTTAGGGAACTGGTGTAAAAATCTGTCTGGGAATTGGTCCTGCTTTGAGCAGGGGATTGGACTAGATGATCTCCTGAGGTCCCTTCCAACCCTGATATTCTATGCTCTGTAACTGAGCCAAACACAAATCCGTTAGCCTTTTGTATGGTTTCCATCATTGTTGCGGTAGGGTAGGGACTGTCTTTTCATTATATGTGAGTACAGAATCTAACATAATGGGGCCCCAGTCACTGATTTGGCCCACCAGGTGTTATTGCAGCATAGACACTAAATAATAATAATGCATCTTTCTTACCATAAGTGATAACTAATTACTTAACAACAAGATTTGTAGGGGCTTTGTTTGTTTCCTCATGAATTTCTTGCTGGTGCAAGCTGTCAGACTGATAGTTCTGGAAAAGGGAGTCCTTTGTTAATCACCAGAGCAGACACAGCCTGGGTGGCACAGCAAAACCTGTTTCTCTGCACTGCCCCACTAATGTATCTCAACCCATTTCTGGAGGGACCACATCTAGAGGTAAGGGGGGAGTTCAGTCGCCATTCCCATCGAGCCCTTGGCCTCTCTGCTGTGACAGGCAATAAGTGGCACAGTTATGCTGGAGTTCAGGGAGGAGGTTATGTGGACTGCCTATTGGGAATTGAACTGAGACCCACCAATTCCTTCCGCAAAGATCATCAAATAGTCAAAAGATGGGAATCAACTATCAGTCACTGCCAACGTGGAAATGATTCATACTGGATGCCTGAAGGTGAAGTCCATTAACAATTCTCTGAGCCATTCATCCATCCAATATTTTTGTTTGAACACGGACTCTGATCCCTCAAATCCAATCTTCTCCCTGCCATTGATCCTGCACACTAGTCATGATGCTGTAACTTTGATCTCCTTTCCATTTCCATGATTAAAGAACATGTTGTCACACATGCATAAGAATCGCATTTCCTTGCAGGACTGAGGCTATGGCTACACTACAGAGCTTGCATCTGGGCTGCTGCAGCACTGCTAGTGCAGATGCTCTAAGCTGACGGAAGAGAGCTCTTCTGTCAATTTAATTACTCCAGGCCCCGCGAGTGGCAGTAGCTTTGTTGGCAGGATAAACTCTCCCACCAACATAGTGCTGTCCATGCTGCTGCTTAGGTCTGTGTAACTTACATCGCTTGTGGGGGTGGCTTATTCTTCCCCCTGAGCAACATAATTTATACCGGCGTAAGCTGTAGTGCAGGGATCTGCAACCTTTGGCACACGGCCCATCAGAAAAAGCCCCTGATGGGTCGGGCTGGTTTGTTTACCTGTTGTGTCAGCAGGTTCGGCCGATTGTGGATCCCACTGGCCATGGTTCACCATGCCAGGCCAATGGGGGCATCAGGAAGCAGCAGCCAGTAAGTCCCTCAGCCCGTGCCTCTTCCCACTGCCCCTATTGGCCTGGAGCAGCAAACTGGGGCCAGTGGGAGCTGTGATTGACCGAACCTGAGGACTCGGCAGGTAAACAAACTGGCCCGGCCCACCAGGGGGCTTACCCTGGTGAGCCGCATGCCAAAGGTTGCCGATACCTGCTGCAGTGTGTACATGGCCTAAGAACAAAACTGGTTTTAGAAGGAGAAAGGTCTCATTCCAAACATGGCCCCAGGAAGTACAGCAAAAGAGACACAGCCCAACACCAGCCAAGTGCATAGTTGTTTGGATAATTGTTCTTTTCGTTAAAGTTTCCTCCAGGCTAAATATCTCCTCATAAGAGGACAAGGTGATGAGATAATCTTTGAAATTTTGCCCCATGAAATACTAGAGCATACAAATCACCCTATCCCCTACTATCACTTTGAACACACAACCATATTATTGCCACAGTAAACCATTGAAAGCCAGTCTTGCACTGCCCAATTGACTAGGAGCCAGAATTTCAAATGTATTTAGGTGCTTAGAGATACAGAGAGGTTCCTAGTGGGACTTTTCAAAAGCACTTGGGCACCCAAGTCCCACTGATTTCCAAATCCCACAAGGCACCCGATTTGCATTTTTAGACACTTAAGCACCTTTGAAAGTCTGGCCCTGTGTGCCTCAGTTCCCCACCTGAGAAATGGAGCTACCTCATGGGGTATTGGAAGGATAAATTCAGTACTGTATGCAAGGCATCCATACACTACAGTGAGGCAGGCCGTAAGAATACCTAGGCAGATAGACAGATAGATAGACAGCTAATCAGTCCTACCCCATGGTAACATATGTTAATGATGAAGCAGCAGCATAGGCTGGCGGTGTTTTGGCATTCATAAGGCAATGCTTTGAAATTGGCACAAAATGAGAAACCCTCAAGATTTAGTAGTGAAAACTGAAAGAGTGCTGAATGTGAATTCTCCGAGACGCAGAGGCGTCTGAGATGAGGAGAACCATTAAATTGAATTATAAAGGAACTTGTGTCTTGGAGCAGGGATCTGTGTGGTAATGAAAGAGGAGGGGAGGCTCCTTTCCTGGTTCTCCTCTCCCTCTCTCTTATCAGTCTTACACCAGCTCAGCTGCACTGACTTCTGATTTACATTGTTGGCAGTGACAGGAGGGTGGGGTCCATTATGTTGATCCAGGGCATTAATCTGAACTCATTGATCTAAAAGGAGCAGACTCTGCAGCTTGCAGGGGAGAGGCAAAGATGCTATAAACTATTTGTAGAGTATCACATTTATTTAGGCTAGGGTGGCCAGATGTTCCGTTTTTAAAGGGACAGTCCCGATTTTGAGGACTTTTTCTTATATAGGCACCTATTACCCCCCCTTCCACCTGCATCCTGTTTTTTCACAGCTGCTATCTGGTCACCCTAATTTAGGATCAATCCTGTGAGGTGCAGAGATCCCCCAACTCCCAGTAAAGTCAGTCCGGGTCAAATGTCCAGCTGATGTAAACTGACATCATTCCATTGACTTCTATGGAGCTGCACCAGTTTGGACCAGCTGAGTATCTGGCCACTGGGAACTGAGGGCACTCATCAGCTTACATGGGCAGCCCTCTATGAGCCAGGATGATGAAGAACCTCAGAATTGGAATTCTCTCCTAGCACCTGTGGCCAGCGAAGGCATTAACTGGAAAATGTTAATCCTTTATAATAGGCTGACCTTTTCGGGTTGTACTTTACTGGTTTTAACGAGCCCACCTGCAAAGGTTGATTGGTTTACTTGTATGGTGCTCTCAGGCTCAAATTTATTATAATTAAGTTGTTAGTTAAAGGAGCTTGCCTCGAGGTCACCGTCTTTTGGTCTTGAGCTCATTAATATTAGCCTCTCACATTAATTTCTCATTCATCCCACATACAGAAACTAATGAAAAGATTCTCAACGTCATTTTTCTTTCTCTTCCCCCCGCCTCGCTGAAGTGGTTACTTTGGCAGGAAATGGGCATGAGCAAATGGAATTAGAGAGCGTGGGTTTCTCTGTATGAGCAGAGGAAAAGTGTGTGACTCACAAAACCACACACACTGGCACTAACACACCAAGGGCGCTCTTCCAAGTGTGTTCCCTGCCCTCTTCCAAGATGCTAAAGGGCAAAAGGCTTGAGTGGTTGATGACCATTGTACAGTATCTCAGGGGACTGGCACACACTTTCATGGAGGCTCAATTTCTGACTTACTATTTAATAAACCTGGAGATTTTCCCCTCTCATATTATGACAATAATGATGCACAATATTTCTAAGAAAATCAAGGGGGCTCCATTCACATTACATAATACTATCAGACTGCCAACGGTAAAGATTCATTGCAAGAAGAGCCAACAACAATTGTTGATGTGATGTCTCAGTCTGCCCAATCTTTTCACCAGGTCTATGTCTTACAGAGAGAGCTCTTGTGTGTTTCAAGTTCCACTGAAAATGAAGGCCGGTGAAGAATTCAGTCTTGAGTATGTTTCAGTGTAATCAATGGGACATTCAGCAATCCACAGACCCTGTAGCCATAGTAAGAATCTTGAGATCTTCTAAACTCAAATCCATTTTGAAGCAGCAGGTGGGTTATCTTCAAAGAAGACATTGCGCCTCTTGCGTTCCTTTTCGGACACACGTTTCCTGCAGCAGAGCCACTGGCTTCCTTAGCTGATTATTGCTCTGGTGAACCTGGAAATGTCTGGAGATTCAAAGGAGGTTCAAAGGTTTGGAGCATCTAGCTATTAAGAATGTCCGAGGTATAGATTGTAAACCCCTTTATGCGTATGCTTTCTGTTTTGTTCTGTGTTTCTATGGTCCTCAGCAAGATGGGATCCTCTTCTCTGCATGGGATCCCTAAGCACTACTGCAATGAAATCATCATCATCATCATCATTATCATTCCCCTTAGTAAGCAGTTATTGACCAACAGGTCTTATTCCCACAACTGGGCATGTTATTGCTACCACAACCAGTGATGATGCTGAAAGAAGCCAATGAAAGCAAGCCATGCTGCATTAGAAACACAGAAGTGTTGATGTCAGTGGGGTGAAGTGGGGCGGGGAATGAATAATTACCAAAGAGAAAACCAAAATTGGTAAGGAAATAAATTTTATTTTCAAAATATGGTCTGAAAAGTGGTCATATATCTTGGAACAACGAGGAGCCCTTGTGGCACCTTAGAGACTAACAAATTTATTTGAGCATAAACTTTCGTGACCTAAAACCCACTTCATCAGATGCCTGGAGCGGAACATACAGTAGGGAGGTATAAATACACAGCACATGAAAAGATGGGAGTTGCCTTACCAAATGTGTGGGGATGGGGGTGGCGCTGGGGTAATGAGCCAATACAATTAAGATAGAAGTGGGCTATTCTGAACCGTTGACAAAAAGGGGTGCATACCAAAGGAGGAAACATCACTTTTGTAGTGCTAATGAGGCCAATGTAATCAAGACCTCATTTCAAACAGTTGACAAGAAGGTGTACTATGAAAGCTTATGCCCAAATAAATGTGTTAGTCTCTAAGGTGCCGCAAGGACTCCTCGTTGTTTTTGCTGATATAGACTAACACGGCTACCCCTCTGAAACATACAGGTTGGGTTTCCCTATTTACTACTTTACAAGATTTTTTTTTCTTACAGCCAGATCTACAAATACCAATTTTGGATGTGAAGATCCAGTTATTTTCTTTGTGCTTCTCCCTTTATCACTAGAGATGGGCCCAAACTGGAACACCTGGTCCAAATACTTTCCTTGAACTTTGGATTAGAATCTAGACTGCCATCTCATGTCTTGGGCCCCATTAAGAGTGACCAGCAGTACATATTCTACAGTTGCAACATGACATATTTAGTAAAGATGCATGGGCCAGCATGGTATGCAATTCACTCCAATATTTCCATCAGGGAAACAAATATGGCTAAAATACACAGAGGCATCCGATACGTACAGCAATGTAGTACTGGTCTTGATTCTCTGCAGTCTTTCACCTTGCACAGTCATTTATACTTGTGCAAAGTGAGTGCATAATACTTAGAGCTGGTCAAAACATTTTTGCTGAAATCTCATTTCAGAGAAATATGCTGTTTCATCAAAGCCAAAATGTTTCACAGAGATGTATCATTTTCCACAAAGCTTTCAATGGGAAGGTTAATGGATGGTGGGGAGGAAATCAAGAGAGGCTCTGTATAGCTGAATGGTCAGGGTACTGTTCTGAGATGTGAAAAACCAATATTCAAATCCCTTCTTTGCTTGATTCATAGTGATCTGGCATGAAGAACTCTGCTTTGAATAGAGCTGTGTCTCCCTGACCGCCTCACGATGAATTCAAGGTCATTACATGAATACACGGTCATATGGATGACCATAACTGTGAAAATATTTTTAATTGGACCTCAACCCTGACTCTACTTATGCAGCTGCATTTTCGTGCCTGAAGTCAATGATGGGTGAAAATGAGAGAATTCAGCCAGCTATCCAACCATTTGATTTGCAGGTAGTCAGATGACTAAATTGTATCACTTGTACCTGCAATTCATTGCAAATACAGAAATGACAGGCTGCTAAATTCAAGGATCTCTCTCAAAATAAGACACTCAGGTTTCTAAGAGGGCATTTTCAATAGGTAGTTTTTTAAAACGTTTGAAAATATAAAAAATTAGCACAACTGTTCTTTTAAGCATCTCATCAGAATTAGGACTGAAGTGCTGCTGTTTAACTAATGAATTGGATTTGGTCATTATGAACTCCTGCTATGCTAGCTGTAATCAGGTGAGGAAATATAGAAAACCATCGGACTGTATTACCAATTAATGCAGAAGGACCAAGTTCACAATCAAATGTAACCACTGCATGTGTTAAGGGCTGCAAAAGCTCTAATCATGACCTCGTTTCTCCACTTTATGAGATGTATTTACATGTTAATGACCATAGCAAGCACAGGAATAATCCTAGAACTGGGGATCCTGCCGCAGAGAGGTAGTGAGGTGTGACCAGACTGACAATGTACTAAGAACAACAAATTGATCAATAGGTGGCCAGGGGATGTTTTATGGTCAATTCTGAAATGAATGGTCTAAGATTTCAGTTGTTTTATCGATGGCTGCTCAGATTTCAAAATGAGGAAGAACGGACAGATGTTTTGATAGCTGTCTAGTAAATAAAACATGGAATTAAAGTCCTGTCTTAAATTAGTGACGGGGTGATCGAAAAAGGTTTGGAGTCAGCACTGAGAAATGGCCAGAAGTCCTGGGGTCAGAGGGATTCCTGTTTTGTGTCACCCAGTTCTACCCATCATGAATTAAAACATACCAGAACCAGTAGACCTGATCCCTCAGTAGGAGTTTTGCGAGTCAGTAGGACTCCCATTGATTTCAGTGGACTTTGGATCAGGCCCTAGGAGTAGGAGCAGGTTCTTAGTGAGGCTACTCTAATGCAGTGGTTCCCAAACTTGTTCCACCGCTTGTGCAGAGAAAGCCCCTAGCAGGCTGAGCCGGTTTGTTTACCTGCTGTGTCCACAGGTTTGGCCGATCACGGCTCCCAGTGGCTGCGGTTCACTGCTCCAGACCAATGAGAGCTGCTGGAAGTAGTGGCCAGTATGTCCCTTGGCCCTCGCCACTTCCCATAGCCCCCATTGGCCTGGAGCAATGAACCGCAGCCAGTGGAAGCCGCGATCAGTCGGACCTGTGGACGTGGCAGGTAAACAAACCGGCCCGGCTCACCAGGGGCTTTCCCTGCACAAGCGGTGGAACAAGTTTGGGAACCACTGCTCTAGTGGCATTCCCTTTATGGTGACCCTGTGTGTAGTCCCTATGTAACACTGCGATCCTGCAATTTTTGCAACCATGACGGTGTTTATCCTGATGTCCTGGCCAAATTGTAACTTAGGTAGTGCTATGGGACCAGATCCTCAAAAGTATTTGAGCTCCTAACCCCCACTGATTTCAGTAAGAGTTAGGTGCCCAAATAACTTTGAGGATCTAGGCCATTCTGCCTACCTAAATGCCCCAAAGTTTCAATTAAATACTGTCTTCTCTTCCATTTCCTAGTCTAAACAGTTGTGCACTGTTGCTGTATTTAACTATGTGTAATGAAGGGGCAGCAAAGGGAAATGAGTAAAATGATGTGCTTCACAGCAGTGTTGTGGGGGTTAATTATTAAGCAGAAAATTCCGCCCTGGGTTGTGCATAAACAACTCCTTATGAAGTCAAGGATGTTGTTCATCTATATCTAAGGGCTGGATTTGGCCAGTCTATTTTTTGTAAAGCACTTTGCACTTCTGTAGCATCTGTCATCTGAAGATCTCAGAGTGTGTTATTATCATCTTTGTTTCTATATCACTCAAAGTTGCCCGTTCTCCAGCTACTTCAAACCATTGTCCATACCTCATTGCTAGCTTTGGGTTCAGCCCTGCTTCCACTGAAGTCAACAGTAAAGCTCTCATTGACTTCAGTGGAAGCAGGACTGCAGCAGTAGTTCTGTTGTAAAGCTGAGCCATCCTTTCTTATAACATTTTCCGAAGCAGCTTCAAAATCCCTTTCTTCTGTTCAACACTAAGGTTAGTGCTATGAACTCGGGAACACTCCCCACAGAGAGGGTGGGTGTGAGCTTTCACCAACACTTGTAACTGAATTATGCTTTGCAGAAAGGTGCCTTGCTGATTCCTTCACTGATAAAAGAAACCGCAGTTAAAGAGTTCTTTCCCCATTTACTTGACTCTACACAATGATGAGGCTAGCGCGAAAGTAAGCATGCTCTTCTCAGGACTCCAACAAAGGAAATCCATTGACTAATCCTACAGTGGAGGAAAACGGTTACTAATGTGAAACTGCCACATTAATCATGTCAGACAGAGTAAACAGTGAGCTGACTACTGTGGTAACTTCGAGCTTTTTATAGTATTATGGATAGACAAACCCATTTGGCTAAAATAAGAAGTGACCTGGCATTTCTGTCCATAACTTGCGCCACACAAGAAATTCTGTGCTATGTGCTTTCAGGTAGAACCAGCAAAGGGGAATTCCATGGGAAGGGCTATTTTGGTGACATTTCCAACCCAGCTGGAAGTAAGAGTGACTGGGTATATCTCATAATATTAATATCGAGTTCTCACCTAATTCTGTTGATCAGTACGTCTCAAAGTGCTTTACAGAGGAGGTCCGTGTCATTATCCTCATTCTACAGATGGGAAAAATAAGACACAGAGAGGTGAAGTGACATGCTCAGGGTCACCCAGGCAGGCCAGTGGCAGAGCTGGGACTAGAATGTAGGTCTCCTGAGTCCCAGTGCACTGCTTTATCCACTAAACCTGTTCCCAAGAGGTCCCAGGCCTCAATATCCAAAAGTCTTTGAATTGGAAAAATACAAATGTTTATATCGTGGCTGCCTTTGCCTAAGCAGAAACCTAACACTGACTAAGGCCCTTCTCCTGTTCCATTGAAGTAAAGGATCAAGCTCTCAGAGGGAGTCATTTTTGAAGACGGCAAAATTAAAAAGGTTTCCACTATTCTCAAATGAGCAATAATTTTGTTTGACTTTAAAGCTTAGAAATACAGGTTACCTCCCTCATCCCTCCACAATGACATGAGGTGTGTTCTGCGTGTGCCCACAGTAGGCTTCTTTCCTCCTTACTTAGGGTGTGATCCAAAACCCACTGAAGTCAATAGGGGCTGTCCATTGGCTCTGATGGGCAAGCCTTCGACTATTATTCCTTGAATTACCAACAGCAGACACCAGGGCCACAAAAGCAATAGTTTATGCTTATAAGTGTAAGGTAAAATTATGGGTCACATAAATACAAAAAAACCAAGAGATTAGCACACACAAAAAAAAACCTGAACAAAATAAATCAACAAGATGAACACTTGGGCCCAGATCCACAAAAGTACTTAGACGTCTAAATCCCAGACTTAACCCCATCATCTCTGCCTCCTCCAGCCATTATGTGTAGAGCGATGCTGGCACCTAACTCATTCCCTCAAGAAATGACTTGGCACTTGCTGCATGCCAAAAGGCTGTTTCCCAGCCATCTCTCACCTGGGGAAAATTCACCCAGGAAACTGCCAGTAGGTATTTCTTTCAACAATTTGGAATTACTTAAAACTAGGTTGGAAAACTCTCCAGAGAACTTTGTGTCTTCCTCTCCCTCCTCAACAAGTTAGGGGAACCATACCACCCCATCCAGGTCCATCTTCCAAATCACATGCCAGCCAGCAGTTCGGAGCCACATCACATTCCACCTGCCTGCTTGCTCCATTTTCCAACCTTTGAGTCCGAACTACCACACACAACCTTCCGGTATGTCATGCAGCTTTCTTCTGACCTCAAGTACTTAGGGAAAAATAAAAATAAATAAATAAATAAAAAGAAAGCCTCCCCCCACTGAAGTCACTGGGAGTTTTGCCATTGGCTTGAATGGGTTGAGGATTTCATCATTAAACCGCACCCTTCATTGGGAGGTATAAGAATTTAGATATGCTAGAGAGACAGATTGGATAGAAACCAATGGATGCACAAAACCCTACTTCCCTGGATTGTCGTGGACATCTCTGTGTGCAGATGCACTGGAAGACAACAATCTGAAATAACATCTTATGCAAACTCAGCTATTAAACTTTTAAAGACTCAACCATCTCTAATCTCTCTACTACATTAATCCATTTTCTCTTATATACCCTGAATCTGAAACCTGCTCCCACCATCAGATGTCACTTAGGAGCCTTGTTTATGCCCATCATCCCTGTCTATCATGCCATTTAGTAGAATAGGTACTTTGTTTTGTGTCTATAGTGTAACTTTTTTATGAGGGTGGCTTACTGGCCTATTGCTCAACCCCCAACCTAGAGGTCCCATCATCTGACCTCTCCAGCTTGGGTGGCTACACCAGGAGTAATCATTTGTCATTTAAATGTCCCCCAGGCTCAAATCTTGTAACCCTGACCCTAAATGATTCCCACTAAAGAAGTTACACGCATGAGTAAGTGCTTACTTGTCTTAGAAAGGCACAGCCTAGCCCTAAATGTTTGTTTCTCTGGTTTACTGACGTGAAGACATATGGGTAGGTGGCCAGGGTTCCCATAGCAAATGGTTGGTTGATGGATTCAGCTGGGGTTTCTACTCCTGAAAATCATTTTTCAAAATGGATTGAAGGGGAGGAGGATGGAATCCATTATATAAATGAATAGCCCTCTCAAAGAAACCCAAGACAGTTTTCTGACCTTATCATTAAGATCTTCCAGCCTCAACACCCCCAATCTCTCCATTAACTTTGCATTTAATTGAGTTTATCAGGTTATTCCCTTCCCCCATCGTGCACATCCAATTAAAGGTGCTTTGACATGAACTAGGAGATGGCCATCAAGCTTTTCTTCATCTCCCCTGCCATCAGCCCTGCTAGCATCACCCTGGGAAAGGAGCTTTGATACCAGAAACTGAGAGAAAGTCAATAGCTGACAGTAAGGAAATAATCTGTGCCATTGATCGTCACTTCAGGCTTCAGATTCAGCACAAACCAAAGGAGAGAGAAAAAAAAAAAAAAAAGGAGAGTGAATACATTAACCCTTTTTACACTGGAAAGCAGTAAAGAGAATGGGAACTGCTGATAGAGTCATTGAACAAATTAAATACTCATACATAACCACCACCACACAGAGAATTGTCCAATCAGATACTGCCAAATCAAAAATACAGAACAAAAAACTTCATAGCTCCAAAGATTGGGACTGAGTTTTAGAACCTTTCAACCCTAGATCACTGATTCAAGTCTTATTCCATGCAATTGTGACTCAAAGTCTTTGTCTTCTGATATTTGCTCATCAGCGGACCATGTGAAATTAGCTGTTGGGTCTCTCAGTCCAGTTCTTTGTAGGCAGGTGTCCACAAAACTCCCTCCCCCAACTCTGTAACTGATTAGCCCTTTTGTTGGACTAACCAGAGACGACAATTATTAAATGGGCAAGCCATCAAGACATAATTCTCCACTGATCCCTAGGAGGGGACCATATGCTCAGAGCTGGGTCATATCATCAGAGCAGCCTGGGAAAAGCTTGAACTCCTCCTCCCTGCCAAGCAGCTGCACCCTACAGGAGAATTTGGCCCTTCACTTCTTTAGCTTCAATTGTTTTCAAATGATCCTCTTGTTTTATCAAGAACCTCTTTTAAATTCTATTTGCTCATTTCCTACCTCACCCACACTAACTCCAAGGCCTTCATCTTCCAGAAAAACCATTTTTCTTTTATCAGATACTCCTAGAGGATTTCAATACTCCATCAGAAGTTGAATAAATCCAGTGAGATTATTGACTGAAATAAGTATTCCTCATAATTAATTCAGAGTGTGCCCTGAAATGAAGATTCTCAAAGACACATTATGGTCAGGGTTTATCCACTGAGAATAAATCTGAGTAATTCTTTTTATGGGCAATATTGACGAGAAAATACATCATTTAGATGCAGTAAGATATTTATTGTATAGTAATAATATAATGAGTGCTTACTAAAAATGTGTATAATGAATGGTAAAATCACATCTATAACCTTGACCCATACCCATTGCACAATTATTAAATTCTGTTTGAACAGTCTGTTGAGGTGTAATGTAAAATCAGGGTTTTGTTGATTCTTTAAAAAGTAGATGCGTATCAATTGATTGTAAAATTATATTTAAATTCTTAAGATCCCATATTACATAAATTATTCATCACCTGGTTACCTCTAATTTAACTTTTCTAAATACTTTTTAAAATATTTTAATTGTTTAATATATTTACTACACCACAGATGTGCTTCTGAATCTAATTAATGAAATGCTTATTTGGAACATTAACGCAAAGTGTAACCAAAATTAATCAAGTAAAACCTAGTGATGGTCATATCTGCAAAGGTCTGAAGATACAGATGCTCGCCAATAGCTGTGATGTTTATAGTTCCTGTCTGAAAAATTGGACAGGAATTCTTGAGATTTCTCAACCCTGCCTGCTTCCAGCTGGACCAGAAATTCTACAAGAACAAGCTTCAGGCCCTTTCTGCAAACCTTATTGACATGAGTATTCCAATATGTTTCCAATGAAGTCAAAGGAGAATTGCAACTTGTGTAACTGTCTGGCTCTTGAAACTGAACTGGCTGTCAGTGTTCTAAGAACTGCACACTGAAATATCCTGCTTCTCAAACTCAAGTAATAGGAAATATTTAGGGGCCTTTCAGAAGCACCCAGGGGTGCAGACATGCCCACTGAAACAAATGGGCAAGGCTTGCTTTCACCTGGGAGACATTCAGGTCAGCTGTTGGAGTTGAGCAAAATGAAAGTGGGATCAGAATCAAGCCCTTTACTGAACAATTGGGTCACCTAGAGCAGGTGATACCAGGGACTGGCTTGCTGCCTTCCTAAACTGTGCCAGGGACATCTCAGGGACCAGCACCAGTCCATGGACTGGTCATTAAGAAATACTGGCCTATTCTCCCTGCTTAGTGCAGGATTGTCCCATCCGGTAGGCTCCAATGCCTTGTCTAGTCCATTTCTAAATGACTTTAGAGATGGGCCTCCACCATTTCCCTTGGGGAGACTACTCCACCCTCTAGCAGAGCTTACTGCTAGAAAGGTTTTGTGAGGGAATTGAGGGGTTCTTGAGTTAGTTGTTTTTCCTAAGTGTTTTTAATTACTTTTCCTTAAAGGTGCACACTTGGTTCAATCCATTACGGTACTTAAGAGTCTAAACCACAGACTTAGGCCTGGTCTACACCAGGAGGGCAGGGAGATTGATCTAAGATATGCAACTTCAGCTATAAGATTAGCATAGCTGAAGTCGATGTATCTTAGATCAGTTTACCTCCTGTCCTCACAGCACGGGATCGATGGCCGCGGCTCTCCCGTCGACTTCGCTTCCACCTCTCACCCTGGAGGAGTTCCAGAGTCGACAGGGAGTGTGTTTGGGGATCAATTTATCACTTCTAGACTAGACGCAATAAATTGATCCCCGATAGATCAATCGCTACCTGTCGATCTGGCGGGTAGTGTGAACGTACCCTTAGGCACATAAACTCTGTGTTTTCACTTTCTTGCTTTAGCACAATGTCACAGTCACCAATAGTTCCCCACTCCCAAGAAAGAAAGAAAGAAAGAAAGAAAGAAAGAAAGAAAGAAAGAAAGAAAGAAAGAAAGAAAGAAAGAAGACCTTGCTATTTTAATGTGCCAACCATGTATAATGTTTTTTAAGAGAAAAATACTCTCCCAAGTCCTGGCAGGAGAAACAACTCCCATCCTCAGAAATCTTGGCAGACATTCAGTCTGTTTAACTTTGACTGAGCATGCTGGCTTCCGTGTGTGAGGCAGATGTTATTTAATGTGACCCTGACACCAATAATATTATCTGCATGTTGAACAATACAGGACAGTTTGAACACCCAAGCATTAGGGATTTGCTTGTGTCATTTTCCAGCGAATTGGTCTCTAGTATCAGAAGCTTGTGTACAGGTCCCCATCAGTTAGTCTATACAAGTTCCAGTGTCATTTAATATTAATGGGGTATTAGTTACCGGATTCCTGAATTAAAGCTATGCTGACATTCTATCAGTCTTTTGCTGGATACAACGGATGATTCTGTAAACACTTATTGCTAAATATAACACTTCTCTCAAACCCAAGATGTTAGAAATAGATCAACATTGGTGTGTGTGGTAAATATGCATCATAAAATTAAGTACTACTCAAAGTTCAATTTTTAAAATATTTCATTACAAAAATCAAAATCAACCATTTTTCTTGGGGGGTGGGAGGACACATACTACAGTGCACAAAAATCCAAAGCAGAAACAGGCCTGTTTCCAGGCCAAATGAGCCCATTTCAGAGTGGACTTGGCTTTTGCAGGGAACTTTGTATTTCTCAGGCAAAAAAATAAAACACACCAAAACAAAATGCAAAAAACAAAATGCAAAAAAAAAAGTCAAGACTTCACATATAATGAAATGTAAGGAGGGAGGATACAAAACGATGCAAAGCAGTGAAAACATTCATGCTAAGTTCTACAACACAAAAACAATGGGCTAAATCTTCAGCTGGTGCAACCTAGGGTAGCTCTGTGGATTTCAGTGTGATTTCTGCCTGCTGAGGAACTGGCCCAGTGGTTTCTTCAAAGTACTAGTGCTTATTCGGGGAGATGGATGTATAATATTTCTCTAGTTCCTTCATCTCCCCCATTGGCAGCTCCCTGATTGCCTGGAATAATTATAAATTAAGCACATCCCATCATACCACCTTTCCTTCCTCTACACAAATACCCATTTACAGAAATAAAACAGCTAGAGTTGTAATTGGGGACATATGTAGCGAAAGATTTGCCTTCCTCTTTGCAATACTATTTTAATGATTCAAGTCAATGTATTCCAGGGATTAAGATGTCCAAATCAGTACTCCAAGTCACACATTCTCTTCTAAGTGCTTCTGCATTGTTTAGTACTATGTAGTATTGATTCTGGACACTGTTACAGGCAGAGAAATTGAAAGCTTGGCTTGTACTTCTCCAGCATGTCAAACACACGGGGCTGTCTCCATGTGGGGCACCCTGAAGAACAGTGCCTTTAAAAGCAACATGCGGCAATCTGAGGCTTGTTTCCTCACTTTTAGAGCTTCAATCAATTAAGGGGCCAGTCAACATTTGCATCATTTTAACAAGAGTACACACAGAGTGCTTTAAAGGAGGGAGAGGACAACAGGGAGGGTTGGGGTGGGGCAGGAGCATGGAAGAGATGTGAGCACGCTATACATTGTGTCAGCATAAAATATTTTACCTGCCCTGATGATGATTTTTGGTTTAATTTAAACCTTGGTAGAAAGGAAAGTGTTGAGGAAAAAAGAGCCCTCATCCAAAGTGAAGGATGGGTCAGTGGTTGGGGTGTTATCTTGAGTTTTATGAGACCCAGGTTTGATTCTTAGCTATGCTACAGGCTTCTTGTGGTGACCTTGGACAAGTCATTTGGCCTCTCAGTGCCTGAGTTCCCCATCTAGGTCAGGGGTCGACAACCTTTGGCATGCAGCTCACCAGGGTAAGCACCCTGGCGGGCCGGGCCAGTTTGTTTACCTGCTGCGTCCGCAGGTTTGGCTGATCATGGCTCCCACTGGCCTATTAAAACCATTGACGATCTCAGATAGTATGGTCATAGGAGCCAGATAGATAGGACTATTGACTTGAAGGCGCTTTGGATCAGGTTCTTAGAGTCTGAGGGATGTACTGGCTGCCACTTCCAGCAGCTCCCATTGGCCTGGAGCAGCGAACCGCGGCCAGTGGGAGCCGCGATCAGCCGGACCCGCGGACGCGGCAGGTAAACAAACTGGCCCAGCCTGCCAGGGGCTTTCCCTACACAAGTGGCATCCCAAGCTTGGGAAACACAGAGCAAGAGAATTCATGAGAACCAGAAAGTAAACTGAGTAGTAATGAAGTGAAGCTAACCAGTCTGGTTTTAGTGGCCAAGCTGTGTGATGTGCCTAGGAAAAACAAAGAGCAAATGCTGTGCAAAGTAAACCCAATAGGTTAAATCTGTTCATTATTAATAATATCAGGTTTAATTAGTTATACTCTCCATATTAATAGTCTCAGGTTTGATTAGTTATGCTCTCCATTTGGAAAGGTATTTAAGCAGCTGAGTAACCCCACTAACTTCAGTGGCACTACACAGATCCTTAAAATTAGGCATGTGCTTAAGTACCTTGAGGAATTGAAACCCTAAACTGATACGGAAAACCTTTATATTATCTATCTATCTTCCTAGGGATTAATTTTGTAAATACTTAGGCACTTGCCTAACTTTACTCACTCGGGTACTTCCACGGATGCCTTGGCCAAGTAGAAATGTTACATTGATGCCTGGCGGTTTGCAAGATTAGAAAGAAAGAAAGAAAGAAAGAAAGAAAGAAAGAAAGAAAGAAAGAAAGAAAGAAAGAAAGAAAGAAGCTATAGCAGAAAGTTGAATGAAAAATGTGTAGTTGACATCATCTGAGTTACCCTGGGGACACCTTCAAAAGCAAGGCAGAGCTATGCTCTTTACACACCTCTCCTAAGGGCAAGATTCAAAATAATTTTTAGTTGGAAACCTCAGCTCCCACCTACTGTATACGAATGGCAAACGTGCTGAAGCTGTTAGGATGACATATGCTTTGA
Organism: Chelonoidis abingdonii; assembly: GCF_003597395.2. NCBI lineage: Eukaryota > Metazoa > Chordata > Testudines > Testudinidae > Chelonoidis > Chelonoidis abingdonii. The sequence continues at coordinate 74,406,480 of NC_133777.1, read as the reverse complement.
AAGGTCAGCTCCAGTGCTATTGTAATACTTGGCCATGGCTATCATTTTCCTAATTTGCTGACACAGAGCAACGTCCGGCTGTGCTCTTTGTGTTCGAATACTAAGCAATCTCAGAGTTACAAATTTTCTCTGAATGTCTGAGTTGACCTTTGAGGCTTTCAATAAAAAATATAATTTAAAGAAGGGGGGAAAATTGTTAACATGGAAACGGAATTACAGAAACATGACCAAATTCATTCCCTTGACTTGGACTCTGCTGATGTTTGATGTCAGCTATATAATTATACATCATGTCTTGAGTGAAAAAACAATATTGCCCTCCATCGCTACAAGCAGCCCACATGCAGATGGCTTATTAACTGAAAAGGAATGGACTGTGTCCGAGTGTTTCAGAACATGCACAATGCCCAGCAGCACTAATTAGTTGAATGATCTCTCTCTGTCTGACCTACCCACCCACCGGGCCTGATTCTTATTTACACTAAGGCTGCTTTACATACTCTGGCACTGTAAAGGGACCTTACAGTGGGTGCAAATGATATTTACATCCCCTATAAAGCCCCTTTACATTTCCAGAGGGAGGTAAAGCAGCCATCGTGCAAATGAGAATTTGGCCCACACTGTTTAGCCAGAGAGTAAAAAGGTCTCGTGTTACAGGAATTGCCCTAATGCAGAGGTTGGCAGCCTTTCGCATGCAGCTCGCCAGGGTAAGCACCCTGGTGGGCCGGGCCGGTTTGTTTACCTGCCGCGTCTGCAGGTTCGGCCAATCGCAGCTCCCACTGGCTGCAGTTCGCTGCTCCAGGCCAATGGGGGCAACAGGAAGCAGCGCGGGCAGAGGGATGCGCTGGCCGCCACTTCCCGCCACCCCCATTGACCTGGAGCAGCAAACCGCGGCCAGTGGGAGCCGTGATCAGCTGGACCTGCAGATGCGGCAGGTAAACAAACTGGCCTGTCCCACCCCTGGAGAGCCGTATGCCAAAGGTTGCCAATCCCTGCCCTAAAGGATCAAACCAGGGGTCCTTCTAGCCCAGCAGATTTTCCCCAACAGAAACAAGTCCCAGCTGCTTCGAAGAACTCTGAGTTCTATACATGAAAAGTACTAGAATGAGCTAGGTGTTTCTATTATTATAAACTGCAAGAAATCTTGAGGTGAATGATTCTGGACCTGGGGAAGTTTCTTCCCAGTCCGTGTCAATTAGTGGTTGTTTCTGCCCTGAAGCATGAGGTTTTATAGCTCTTTGAATGTATTGCAATCTAGAGAACACATTCTCAACTGTGCAGGTGAGAAGATACCAAGCTGCTGGCCCTCACCATGGTGGTGACAAAGGAAACGCCCAGTTTGGCAGTCAGATGAAGAGGCAGGAGTAGAAATATGATGGGATTTTGCAGAGAGGGTGCCAAGGATGTTATTTCTGGGGGAAGGAGCTGAGGCGATAATGGGTTTCATGCAGTGGGAGGTGGAAGTATGTTTTTGCATGGGAGGAAGCTGGGGTGAGTTCGATTCTTGGGAAGAGTCAGCCCTCATAAACTGGGCCTCACAGATAGAACTCAGATATGTCGTCAAGGGGAGAGAGCTAGGAACATGTGGAGTTCCTCAGGGAAGGGAGAAGGTGTGACTGTTTGCAGGACCACACTGATTTCCATGGTGACAGAATGGGAAAAGAGGTGGCACAACATGTTCGAGATCCTGGGGAAGGAGGTCGGAAGAGGGATGGGTTCTTATCCAACTTAAATGTTGAGCTCAGTTTAGAGAGAAGACTAAAGTTCTGGCCAGTGCTTATTTAATAAGAATCAGTCCACCCATTCCTAGAATTTGCAGGCTATCAGTTTCGCATGAGCAGAAGGTAGGAAGCCATGCTAGTGGCTGTTTAGTAGAAATGCTTGCTTCTCTATCACCATGTATTAGCCTTTATGCCCCAGCCTGCCATGGTTTAGAACAACCTTATTTCCCTTGTCCTTAGACCCTGACAAAGGTGCAAGCATTCCTCCCTTCACAGGGCTAGAAACACAGAGAATAGGTTACAAAAGTTCCTCCAAAATAATTACTTTCTGGACCAAAACATGTGGCAATATTGCTGGTCTGCACAAACTGGCTGGCTGCATGAAAGCAATGGGCCAGATGCTCAACTGGTGCATGATCAGCATCTCTCTTTTGAAATCAGTGGAGCTGGGGCACTTTACTTCAACAGTCTATCTGGCCTGTGAAGCTCTCAGAAATCTGAACTGGCCTCCCTGTGACACCCTGGTGAAACCCTGTTTTTAAATGCTAAGTAGGTGGCTTTTGCAGAACCAGGTGTCATAGCACGTACTGATTTTTATGGCCTTGTGGTAGTTAATTTATAAAGGTCAAGATTTACATGTTTATTTTGACTGGTGCCCTGCCCAATACAAAGACACAGATATATTAATAGTGCACAAATTAAACGCAGAGCTTGTTCTAGGAAACCGTACAGGGCTTCTTTCTATTTCATCCAGAAAGTGACATTTCATTACAAGAAAAGGCCAAAGTGAATGTCCCAGAACAGAACATCTGGTTGGCTAACACAATGGAACATAGCACCTGTGAACATGCTGAGTGTTTGTTTTGTAACTAGTTGTCCATTATCCACATAAAAATATGTTTTTAGGCTGTTACAGCATATGCCTTGCCAGAAGAGTTTGGTGTGATAACGCAGCCTGTTTGTCTTGGAATGGTCCCATCCTGAGACGTGCACTGCTGAGCCAGGACATCAGTTATGAGTATTTTTGGGGGGTGGGTTTTTTTCTTTTGTTTTTTGTCTTTTCCACTCATACTTTCTCTTGCACATCTAACGGGACTGGACTCTGAGCCCATCAGCGTAGTTAAAAAGGAGAAAGGGTTGATGGCAGCAAGTTCTATGGCCTGCAATTTACCATCCAGGGGAGACAGGACTGTAAACAAATTAATAAAAGCAGAAAATTATGAAATCATGGCACTGGCTCCAGAGCAAAGTTGCTCCTTTTGAGATTCTTGTAACCCTTCAGACTAGCTCAGTGGTTGTCCCAGGCTCTTCTTTTAGAAGGGAAGGAAACACTCATTAACAGAGGATCTCCTGGATCCCAGACAACCAAAGGTCTTGCAGGGGAAAAGGGAGTGCAAAGGAAATAAGGCTGAGGAATGCAAAGTCTTTGCAAAAGAGCATTACGGGTAGGTGTGTGCAGCATTATAGCTCTCAGTTTGTGGTACACAGGCAGGCCCTTTTCTCTGTTGCTTCCTGATTATCCAGCAGCATAAAGGGGCTGTAAAGCTGACCGATTTGACCACTGGTTTCCCCCAAGCGGTACAGGGTTGGCAAAATAGCCCTTCACTCTTCATCCTTTTATAGCAGTGTTTCCCAAACTTGGGATGCTGCTTGTGTAGGGAAAACCCCTAGTGGGCCGGGCCAGTTTGTTTACCTGCCATGTTCGCAGGTCTGGCCAATCGTGGCTCCCACTGGCCGTGGTTCACTGCTCCAGGCCAATGGGAGCTGCTGGAAGCCCCCGGTTGGCCTCAGCAGCCAAGTGTAAAGTACAATCAGCCATGCTTGATTTTTCCTGCATTCTGAGGTGATTTTTCTTGAGTAGCAAAATGGTCTTTTTTAAAGAAAAAAGAACCTCTCCATTCTTTAGAAAATGATATGGTTTTTGTAAGGAGATCAGAGAAAACAATGAGGCACAATGCAAACCGAGTTTTGTTGCCAGGCTGATAGACCAAGGATGTGTATTAGAGCCTTTAAAAACGAAAAGTAAATGGTAGAAGTTATTGATATTTTCCAGCACTGGTCACCGTAGTCTGCACAGTAACTTTTTGTTATAAAGAACATTTTAATGGGAGGAAGGGGGGTAAACGCCTCTGGGTTTACTTTCTGGCTCAACCACTCACTTGCTGTGTGGCCATGGGCAAAGTCTGTTGACCTCTTTGTATCTTAATAAGTCAACCCAGCTGGAAAATCTGGTGTGAAGCAGGAACCACACTGGAAACCAGATGCTGCATCTGAGCAGAGTTTTTTCTTGGTAAATAAATTACATGCACACACAAAAAATGAGATGGTCCTCTTAAGATACACATTGAGCAATCTCCAGCTAAGATAAGCTTAACACAGATCTCGGCTCAGGCTCATGTCCTACAGAGCTATTGTCTGTTGACTACAAGAATTCAGGTTAAAGATTCAGCTGTGATAATATGCAGGACCCTCCCCCCCACACACACACACATACACAAGATGCACACACATAGCAAGTCTGATCACTGAATCTCTCAGCTGGAAGTCTCTCTTGCAGATTTCACAGTGATGAGTTCATTCAGTTTGATAAGTCACTTTGAGAAAAGAGGTCTGAAGTAGAATGGCTGGACACTGGATCTGTGCAGAAGACCCTGATATGAGCAGAAAGCATGATTTACTTATCCACAGAGTATCGTGGCACAGGAGATATCAAGCAATTCCTTTCACAATCAGACAGCATATTGCAGACACTGCCCAGAAGCAAATTAGAAGGACTAGATGACTCGTTTATGGGACGTGAAGAGCATTTGATTCTGCAGCTCTCTAGTTTACCAGTAACCTTCTCCCCCACCTCAAAACCAAATACCTATGTTCGAAGACTGTTACTCATGGTTGAACGATCTCTAAGTAACGCAGAGTCTCTGCCCATTCAACTTGCACCAGATTCTTCTCTGAGTTACACCAAGGTGAAAATGGAATAACACCATTGACTTTAGTAGAGTTACTGTGTTCACTCTGTTGAAACTCAGTTGCGAATCTGGCCTCTTTGGTTCTCTAGAGTCTTTCATTCTGCTGCCATCCTGCACATTAACTAGATCTGCAAGAAGAACAGGAGTACTCCTGGTTTTTTTACTGATACAGACTAATACGGATGCTACTCTGAAACCTAGAGCTGCATGGTTTATTTATAAATTTTAGTGTGTGATTGGTCATCTCCATCACATGGCATTGTTTCTGATCCCTGATTGGATGACAGACCTGTAACTTGAGAAGGACTATGCAAGAGATTTCCAAATTTGGAAGTGAACGGTGATTTCCAGTGTCAACTTTCACCTGAATTTAGATTTGAACTAGGAATTGCAAAACCTCTGCTTTCCACAATGGTTCTCACAAACCAATACCACTCATATGAATGTTCCCAGAAAAGGAATAAGAACAAAGAATATCCCTGGGTTTTATTCCAATTAATATTTGCCAATATCTTTTTGCATTCTAGTTGTATTAACCTGTAGGATCAGCATCATCCTCACGCATATTAGGTTATACATAGTAGGTGATTCTTCCCCCCGCCCCTCTGTATGTATGCACACAAAACTCTGTAATATTTTAATGCACATAGTGTTCCAAGCAGCATGCCCCATCAGGTTACGATATTCAGGCCTTAGTTGTAGCCCTACTTGGTAATAATCCCTTTAAGGCGAGGAAACTCTGTGAGATCCTCCTCTGCACTCTTCCACTGAGTGATCAATGTTTGCCTATCTCCCACGCTGTGGAAGATGACCCTGTGTCTCTGGCAGATCTCAGGGATTCATGGAGTTTGAGCTTGTACCATTGCTATCAGTATGGAAGCCCCATGCCGATCCAGACTCTGTCTCTGGAATCAACATCTCCCCTTCCCCCACCACCCAGACACACTCCCTGGCAGCACGAGTGGTAGTGAAGACTGTGCCTTTAAGGGTTGAGCTTACCAGACAGAGCATCTGGACAGGTGCTGTGAAGTTCTGGTAGTTAAGCACAGCCAAATGAAACCGAACACAAGAAAGATCTGTTGCCAGCACCTTAGCACTGAGTGATCACTGCACTGTTCCCTCACAGTCGAGGGGTCCCGACCTTAGAGGGGACTTGGGGGGAAAGAGAAGGTCCAGTGAGCTGTGGTCTTTGAACATGCTGCAGTAGGGGGCAGGAAACATACATGTCTCCCAGTCTGCTCCTCCCGGCACCACTTCACCTACTGCCCACCCTACATGATTCCTTCAGTGCATGGATCAGAGGAGCAGGACTGGGCCCTCAGTTTGTTTTTCTCCTTATTTTCATGCAATTGGCCAAGTTCTCTGCTGGCATAACTCAACTGATTTTGGTGAAGTTCCTTCAGCAGAGAACTAGGCCAAGAGTCTCTAAATAATATGCTTGAGGGGCCAGGCAGATAAAATCTGACATACCAGATCTCCAGATGATTAACTGTCTTCTCTCTCATGCCGGGCAGGACATGGAATGCTGAACATCCTGCAATTCTGCTGAGCTACCAATTGAGTGAAATTCACCAATGACCAAAAACACCTACACTTCTCTTAGTTGCCTGTGGTGTTTTGAAAACTGTGTTCGATTACTTTCAGTGTAATAGGTTTCCTGATCCTGCTTGCAGGCTAAGAGGTTCTGCAGAGAACAGTGTGATTAGGGTCAGTTTGCAGCCAGCCAGCCTAGAGTAAGGTTGAATGAGTGGAGCCTCCCTGCTTTGGGTAGCAACTTGCTTTGTATCTCTCTGTTTGGAGGTTCTTGTGTTTTATTATTTGGAATTCTAAGACATAAAGTCATTTTACATTGCAATCTTCCAGGAAGAGTATTTATGTTTTTCTCTAACTTCCCTGTGTGAATGCCATGAAACATAATATTGCCATGCTTTAAAGACTGTTTGTTTGTAATATATTTTATTACACTCCACTCTTCAGCCTTTAACTGGTCTAAGTGGAAAACTGCACCCATGAAACCACTAGGATGATATGTCAGGTTTGCATTGCACATGAAATGTCTCAGACAGGGTGCACAGTAATTTCCTTTTTTATGCTCTCCTCTTTCGTTTCTTCGAGAATTTCCGAATGCCATAGCCAATAGATCTTCTAAACTTGCCCAGTTACTCTGGCCTTCACATTTGACAGGAGATAAGCCCCTGTCCTGCAAGATAATAATGTCAGGATATTGATCCAGGAGAATGTTGCAGATGACAAGAGTTGACTTTTAGGCATGTGTGTCTACTTCTCATTTCCTGGAATGGCACTAGAAATGTTGACGTTCCCGTGGCTGTTCAAAATCTAACCTAACCACCCCTCTGATGAATATCCTAATGACAAAGAAGATGATCAAAGTGTGTAATAAAGCGATTCTTGGAGCAAAACTGGTGCTCAGTTTTTTGAAATGTACATAGCACCGGTAAAGGGTGTTGCTGTGAGAACCCTACAGGCTTTGTCTACAGAGGAGGTTTAGAATGGGCAATGGCAGCACAGACTTCCCCCATATGGCCCGGTGCTACCAAGATGGACCACACCTTTAGAAAGAGATGGAGCACTCTGTCCTTGAACACTCTCCTGAGACTGCCAGGGTAGGTGCCGATTAATGCTGGTGGGGACGGTGTGGGGTTTTTTTTTGTTTGTTTGTTTGTTTTACTATGTGGGCTAGAAAGAGGACTGAGAAAAACAGCTTATAGGAAACAAGGAAGTGAAGATCTCAGGAAAAGGTCAAAATATGCTGGCTGCTTAGCACAAGAAATGCGTAACACCAACCAACAAGGGGGAAAGAAGAAAAAAGGACCATCTCTGTAACAGGATAAATCAATTTGATAGCTCATAGATATGGCTGTTATTCATATTTCTTTCCTGAAATGTGCTAGGAATTTGAAATTTGCACTGGACTGGGTTTTCTTCTGTTGTGTTTAATTGGGACTGAGCCCTTCCCCGCTACCTCCAGGCATGGATCTTGTTCCCAACCTCTGATGGAAATCCTAGTTAAGAATGCCTGTTACTTAATATTCTGATTTATTATTTGCATTGCAGTAGCACTCTGATCACCCCATCATGACAGGTGCAGTACAAACAGAACAAAACGACAGTCTCTGCTCCAAAACGTTTATAATCTGAGTAGAGAATACGTGCATAGGGGGAGGAATTATCATCAAAATATCCGGCAGAAGATACAGCCCAGTGCTGAGACAAAGCACATAAGCTTTACTGTGCTCACACCAAATCCACTGATGCCATTTCTGTGAAGTTATTTAAACGACTGAATTGTGTAATAAAGGGTGCCACAGAGGGGCAGGGAAGAGATGCCAGGAGAATTGCTAACTAAATAGACAGTTCAAAATACACCTATGTACTTAGATGATAGTTGCATCAATGTTGTAACTCAGAAAAAAAGTCTGTTTCAGAGAAGTTTGTGTGCAGATGTGTATGCAGAAATGTGTGTGTGCTCTCACTATGTCACTGCTATCTATGGATACATAGACAGGCAGACATTGTGGGAATTTCATGTGCTGTAGCCAGGCGGGGAGCTGACTGGCAAAGAATCATCCTGTACCGATGTTCTGTGAATTTAGAAATTTACCTTGAACTGTATTATTTCTGCTTGTGATTTTATTTTTCAGCTTCCAGTTGGGGTGAAACCAGCCAAAAGTTTAAATGTAAACTTGCAGAGATGCCTCATGTCTGTTATTTTCCAGTGAAGTGTGGAAAATAATAAACTCATGTTTCTGGTGGAGTCGGACAGAGAGAGAGAGGGCTTTCATATCCCAGGACTCAAGCAATCCCACCAGACCAAGCTGGAATTATTAACAAAATCCGACGGCCAGGAGACGAGGCGGGGCAGGAGAGTAGTGCCCCAGACGCTCACTTCAGTTCACTCAGACTATGGTCAGAATGTTTATTTCCCCTGCCTTTTTTGACTCACCATTGCTAGCACATACTTTCTCTTTTCTGGGACAAACAGCGTTTTGAGGTCTCTGCAGCTGCTGGAGTCAATCACTTAAAAGGATTTGACTTCCAGAGCAAGTGTAATTACTTTAATGGGTCTTATGCTTAGAGTAGATAGGAATCCATAATTAACAGGCCTGGGGTTATGGGATTTCTGTCACAGAGAGTCGTTCAGGAGAGGGTTTCAGTGGGACACATGCATCTCAATGTGTGTGAGGGCTGAAGAGAGGCTAAGATGTAAAACCAGAAAACCACCAACCATGAACACAGATCTTATGATGCACTGACTGATTAGTTTTGTTCAGTATTTAGGCCTAAATTTTCAGAAGTGGCTATTGGTTTTGTGTGTCTCTGTTTTTAGTTGCCCAACCTGAGACATCCTAAAGGAGCCTGGTTTTCAGAAGCAATGATCACCTGCGATGCCAACTGAAGTCAATCTTGTTTAGGCCAGAGGATGAATGATATGTGTCCCCCAGCCTAGGCATCCCTCCCTCCTGCCCACCAATCTCTTCCTCTGTCCTTCATGTGGGCTTGTGGAGACCACTCTGTGGTGTCTACAGGTGCGGGACATAACTCTTTCATCGCTTCCTCAAGGGAAGAGATAGATCCGTTCGTAAAGAGGGTTCAGAGATCTCCACACACAGATCTGGAGGTGAGTGCAGGCCAAACCGAACCTTGTATCATGGTAGAAGTTACAGGCCAGTTCATCAGGGCAGGGATCTTGTCGCCACTTGATTCCATGACGGGGCTAGCATGCTTTGGATGCTCAGTAATAACAATAAAATAAAATAAATAATAATAATAATAAAAAGGAGTTGCTCAGGATACAGGGGTCTTCGAATGACAGGAGAAGCTGAGAAAATATCAATAGCGCTGAGGACCTTTCTGCAATATATGAAGGCAGAAGCAGGATTCCGAAGCACCCCCAAGGACTTTTCAAAATCCCTTCACGCTGCATTAGAGATCAATCCTCCATCCCCGTTGTAGTAGTTTGCAGATATAATAGGTGGGATGATGTTTGCAGAAAGCAATTTCATTCTGTAAAATAAATCGTTCTTAAAGGACACTCATTCGACTCTGCCAGTGCAAACCAGGAATCAAGCTCAATGAACAGTAGATTCAAATTTGCCTGCCTCCCAATTCCACTGCAAAAACTAGACCCAACAGTGAAACAATGCCCACTATGCCAGCTCTACCAGCAGGGAATTCTGATATTTACCGCAATCCTTGCAGGTCTGAGCTTCCTAATCCTTCCCCATTATTTGCTCTCAGAAACATCTGGCTTGTTCTTTCCTGAAAATGAACAGTTAGCAATATACTTATGCAAGACTGACACAGAGGGCAACTGAGTAATGGGCACGTATGGACTAAGGAAAGAAGCAATGCTTTTGAGGCTGGATATGGCATGATAGACATGCTTTGAAGGCATCCATAGCATTGGCTGTATGTTCAGAGCTGTTGACTGCAGATGGCTGGCTTCCTCTGAATTCAATTCAAACATTGCAGGCACCTGCAATTAGTGAGTGACTGGTCAATCTGAACCAGGTGCTTATCAGATTGAACATCGCCTACAGATTACTATCATTGAAGTTTATGGGAAGGTTACTGATGCCCAATAACCTGAGTTAAAGGTGCCTCAAGAAGAGAGGAAATGTGATCTTGGGTTAAAGGATTCTAGTCCTAACTGTTTGATCATCTTGCTGTGTGATCCCAGGCAAGGATCTGAAGCGGTCTGTGCCTCAGTTTCTCCATCTGTAAAATGGGCGTAGTAATAGCTGTCTTATCAGGGTGTTGTGAAGTGTAGCATATCGGTGTTTGAAAAACACCGCAAGATCCTTGGGTGGGAGGTGCAAAGCATTACAAAAGCACTTTTCTGCGCCAGTGCTGAAGCTGCTGAATGGCATGCCCACCACTGTACAGTTAATTGCCCTGTTGGCACGTGGGAATGATGAATGAAGGCCTCAGTAGTGGAGGAAGGGCTGACGCAGGATACAGGTGCACTTCTGGTTGCCAGGAAAACAAGTTCTACTGCAGCAGGCCCTGGGAAATTCATGGAGAGCTGCGTGGCCTGGAGTATGACATGGAATTTCTTCTGTTGTATGCACCCACCTTGTCGCTCATGGAATTTCTACTTCATAATAAGGCAAACTGTCAGACCCTGTATATTCACTGGGGATTGCTGACATGAGTGTGATGTCATTGACAGCCAATCAGCATGCTGCATTTTTTTCCCAGCACCCCAAAGCAATTTCATAGTAGAAATGATGGTCCTTTGTGGTAAAATGACATGAGAAACAATTGTTTTTGCTGAGGACAATAGAACAATCGTTAGCAAGGTAAAAAATGACCGTGCTAGACCAGTAATGAGTTTTTAAGGGCCTTATTTTCACAAAAGTTAGACAACATAACCCAGTGCGCAAAGCATACACATGACATACCTAATTTACACGTGCAGTTACTTAGAGCTGTGCATTACATGGAAATTCTATAGAAATGAACAGTTAAATGTCTAACTAGCCTTCTGCATGCACACACCAGTGAAAACCTAGCTTCAGGGTCCAAATGTACAACAGAGAAGCTGGAGAAGTGGTTATTACGTTTACAGCACTTCCCAAAGATGTACCAAAATGGAATATGAAAACAAAATGTGTCAGAGGTTAAGCAATAAGAAAGAATATCGTGATTCTTTATGTAATACCACAATCCTGACTGTTCTAAGAGGCCTGTACAGTATATAAAACAGAAACATTAAAAAAATCCCTTAGTAAGCAAACCTCAAAGATGCAGGAATTCTTTTCTATGTGGAGAAGAAGATGGAAATTTATTAGGACTATCCAAACTTCTCTTGCATCCACAAAACTGGGTCTGGAAGCTGACAAGAGGAGGCTCTCTCTCTCTCTCCGGATTTGTCGGATCTCCCACAGCCATTCAGGCTACAGACCCTATGAGAATGGCTATTTTCACTATACTTTGGTGCTTCCACGGCCAGTGCTGACCAGAATCTGGAAAGGCAGGGACTGCAATAGAAATGAAAAATAACAGTGGAAAAAAGTGATTGAAACTTTCATCAGCCTCAAGAACAAAGCAGGAAGTGAACCAAAGCCCTTGATTTGTATATCTCTGAATATTGGGGAAATGTGAATTAAGACAGAACTATGATCGATAAGGTAGATTGGGATTTGGATAAAAATAAAATAAGGTATAAACTTTTCAAAAATGCCAAAGTCTCATATTCAAAAGTGACTAGGAGCAACTGGACTCAACGCAGGGGTAACACCATGAAATTCTATAAACTGTGCTATGCAAGAGGTCAGATGAGATGATCTAATAGTCCCTTCTGCCTTTAAAAATCTATTAAACTATGATTTAGGAGCCTACATCTTATTGAAAGGCAATAGGATTTAGATTCCTTGATCACTTTGGAAAGGTGGCTTAGGCTTCTAAATCCCTTAGGCTTTTTGAAAATTTTGCCCAAGATCTCATTTTTGAATATGGCCTTTGGAGGCCAAGCCAAATCCCAGAAGATGATCCACTCTGCATCTGAAATTTGAAACTTTATCTCAACCTTAGGAATTAAGGTTTAGCTGCCATTGTTTTATTTCAATTGGTTCAGCCATATCACATTACAGGGAAGTGTTAGAGAGTGGCAAAGAAAGAGCAGCTCTCTTTCATGTGTATTAGATGTCCAGATCAAGTCCAAAACTAGTCTCTCTCCCCTTCTTATTGTATATTACTGATACTTCCATGGTTAAGAGATGATTGACATTCTGACTCATTAGCATTATTTACCGCTGCAAACAGGGCCAGCTTTAGGTTTTTTGCCACCTCAAGCTCTAAGAGTGCAATTGTCCAAGCCAAAAAAAAAAAGCTCCGGGAGCACAACAGCCCAGTATACTGCCCCTGGAATTGTGCTGTCCCAAGCACGTGTTTGCTTTGCCGGTGCCTAGAGCCAGTCGTGACTGCAAAGTCACCAAAGGTTGTGTCTCTAGTGACCCACCTCAGGCCACAGACTACAAATAAACAACAGATAGAACTTCCTGTGGGCCACAGAGGAGGTTCTTCCCCTGCCTTCTCCCTGCTGTAAACATGACAAAAGACCAAAGGGTGCTTATAATTTGATGCAGGCTTTCAATTTGGAACAAGTTATGGATACGGCACAAGCATCAGCAAAATGGAGCAAACATGCAAACCCCTCCTTATTCTATTTGACCCTTGATATCAAAAGTGGTAGGAATCAGAGGAGGAGCTCCAGCTGCCCTCCTCAACCTCACAAGGAAACATCCTTATTCTTCATGGGTGAACTCTCACTTCTACCAGCCCATTATTTTCTCATCAGAGCCTTTGTACAACTATAACCGTGTGGCTAACCAAAACCAGCCGGGCAATTACATTTTAAATGTGTCTTGGAATGTGACTGCTTGGTAACCCTATAGCTCCCAAGACTGACCTCCTAGAAAGGAAATTGAAGTATTCTTTGCTTCCATGAGAATTTGCATTATGCCCAGGAGGCTCAGCAGCTGACATTCCATTCCATTCTGCCTTTTTGTGCACAATGCATTCAGGTTTTTGTTTCTGGTGTTAATATTTTACCATGCAGTTGACACAGGCAGGTACTGGGGCTATCTTTCCAGTATTAGATTTCTTCCCATTACAGGAGCATTGTTACAGAAAACACATTTACACTGTGAGGAATTAATATTTGGAGCTTCAGCACCCCTGGCTCAACGTTTTATTAAAATGCCTTGTGGAAAATGATGAAACCCATTCTAGTTAAAAGCAAATCTCTACGTGATTCTTACTGTGATTTTGCTTTTCTTCCTTGTTTTGTATCACAAGGGAAACTTGCCTGAATATGGGATTTTTAGCCTTGAAGAATTATCCTTTATTATTCCCCAGAACCTCTGCTTCTAAATCAAAACCATCATCGCAGATAATCAGACATGGGCCCCAAAGCAGAAAACCTCAGATCCAAACGCCATGGATTCCACATGCAGATCTGGATCTATATTTGAAGCCAGGGCTGATGTGTAGATCTAATAGCGATGTCACAAACAGAGCATACGATTTCACCTGGAGAATACGGGTGAGGAAGGTACACAGCCTAATATGAACAGAAGTATTGTTATAATTTTATTTCAACAGAAAGTGTACTTTTTAATTTGAACATTTCACTGAAGATCTAGAAACCCAAATATAAGTGGATTGTGCTAGAGCACGGCGTGCTCAAACTTTTTCCATAATATGGAACTGATCTTAATAGAAAGCTTGTCACCTGAAAACCACCTCTCCCATTCATGATTGCACAGACCCACCTCTCATCTCTCATTCGCCTTCCATAATACCCATGTGGAACTGAAGGAATTGTAAAGTAATATTACAAAAGCATTCCAACATTGTCCAGCGTTCCTTTCCTTAAAGTGCTGAGGGCTACAACAGATGCACAGAGATGAACACACACACCCCAGTGACCAGTGCCCTTTTGTAGTTGCAGAAGTATCTAGACCTTTTTTAGTTTCTTTTAATGAAATTCAATAGCTGGAAGCAAGTAGGAGGAGCCAGCATCATGCAACCAGCCAGTGCTCTGCATGCTACCAGAAATTCACAGATCACAGTTTGGCAATCTCTGGGTTACACTGAACAGGCCCCAGAAAGTGAAACTGACTTTAAATAACAAGTGAAACTGACCTATCTACTTTTGTTGTTCAATCAGACAGTGAAGCATGGAGTTAACAAATATGGCATTGGTGGTGAACATCAGTTTTAGTATTATCAGCAATATTGAGAATATTATATAGCTCTGAAGACATAGATAGATATACCTTATATTGGCAAGGAAGTATATGAGACCAGGTGCATGCATGTATGTGTGTTTTATAGGCCACACACTTACCTACCACTTTAATGAGCAGAGTAGAGGTTAGGCTTAGGGTCAAACCCTCATGATCTTCCTGACCTCTGGTTTATGTCACATGCTCACTCCTGAGCTCTGAGTCTGTAACCAAAGTTACGGGGATAAGAGCATGGGCCAAGGATCCACAGAAAACATATGGTCAGTTCACAAGAATCCCCACTGATGCGTGCAGACTGGTTCTCTCCCTGCAGCCAGCACCCACAGCGTCACTCACTACACTGCTTTAGACTCTGTGGTGGAAGCACTTTCACCAGCCCTCGAATGGGGTGCACAGAGGTGGGAGGCAGGTTGTTCCTGCTTGTTCAGCTATTGTTACACGTGCAGCACTTGCTTTCTAACCTCTCCCCTTCCTATCTGGCCACTCCTCCTTTGATTCTTCCATGTGGGTTTTGTCTGGAAGATCTGGGCCATCCTGCTTGATTCCTATCTTGACAGGGGCCCTTTAAGCCTGAGGTTCCTTATGCTCAAGCTAAGGGCACTTCCTCCTCTGATATGGGCCAATAGCTTAGGTCTAGAACCAAAAAGACATTTAAGCTTATAAATTCCTCTGAAATCATTGAAGTAAATACCTTTGTGGATCTGGGCCCTAGTGTCTTAAAGTATTTTGAAACGACACTGCACATGTTTTACAGAAGGATGGAGATGGGAACATTTTAGATTTGTTAAAAATCCCACTAGCCTCTTTGTTAAATCCATCTATACAATCTAGAGCAGTGTTTCCCAAACTCAGGACGCCGCTTGTGTAGGGAAAGCCCCTGGTGGGCCAAGCCGGTTTGTTTACCTGCCGCGTCCGCAGGTCTGGCCGATTGCAGCTCCCGCTGGCCGTGGTTCACTGCTCCAGGCCAATGGGTGCTGTGGGAAGCAACAACCAGTATGTCCCTCAGCCTGTGCCACTTCCAGCAGCTCCCATTGGCCTGGAGCAGTGAACCACGGCCAGTGGGAGCTGTGATCAGCCAGATCTGTGGACGGGGCAGGTAAACAAACCGGCCTGGCCCACCAGGGGCATTCCCTACACAAGTGGCACCCCAAGTTTGGGAAATGCTGGTCTAGAGAAACTCAGCTGTCTTTAGGTAGAGGACATTGTGAGAAATTTGTTCTTCCCTGAGAATATCTTTGATTTCAATTCAGATTTGGGCAGGAAACAAGAAAATAATCAAAATAGCGTTTAAAGTCAGTCTTAATAGATCCAAATTGTCCCTCCCCTTGGTACAAATCATTGTTCAGATCACACAAGCAGCAATCAGTTTGATATTGGTCTCATCTAGTCCCCATTTGTCAGACACATCATAAAAAAACACAACCCAATCTGTCACACTGTTGGGTTCTGCTCACGAGAGACTCAGGACTGGAAAAGCGGGTGCTCCGGCAGACCTAAGATTGAGAAGCACCAGCAGAGCAGGATGTGGGTGCCCAGTTCCAGAAGAGCAGAGAGGGGGCTGAAGACCAAAACTGGGACGTATTGACAGAGCTGCAGTTCTGAAGCAGGGAAGTGAGCTGTAGTTCAGGATTGGGGTGTGTATCAGCAGAGACATGTGGGGAATTTAGTACTATAGGGTCAGACCTTATAACCCAAACAGATGCTGTGCAGTTAGTCTCATTCAGTGTCCATTGAAATCAATGGAAAGGCTCTGTTGGACATGGGCATTGGATCAGGCCCTTAGTCCCTTGCTATCTGCAGTACCAAATCCATTAGAACATTTTAAATAGCTGAGGGAGGAGTTAGTTTTTTCGTTTCCTTTCTCCATCAATGCTCTTTGGTTGGACTGGATCCATTGTGAAAAATCCCAAACTGATGTGTCAAAAAAAAAAAAAAAAAAAGGAACACGGCAGCTGTGATTATATTTTTGACTATTATTTTTTTTCGCCATGAAATCTCAGTCTGTCTTTGTTCCATAATCTACGTTTAAAAGAATAAAACTGCCTTTGACAGATACATCCCAGCCAGAGCTTTGGGGTACAATCCTGCCCTCCATCCAAGATCAAGATCTGTCCTTACCCCTCCATCAAATTCTGTTCCTGCCTCTGGCCAAAGACACAAGAGGTCAGAAGGGCAGTGGAACATGTGCACAGAGGAGACTGTCCACAAAGAACCCATAAAAATTCCATGAGACCCCCACCACCTGCACTGACCTGTACTCCAAGGGGTCCATTTACAGGCATGCCTAGGAGACAGTTGTTGTTGTGATTGCTGTGGAGAAGGGCACTGGCATAATCAGTGGATCTACAACTGAGCCAATCTACAAGCCAAATTTTCCTATGTAACTGGGAAAGGACATGCAGTAACCACAGAACAGCTCCATTGACATGCCTTGGGCATGGGCAGGAGGATTCCTTCCCTGAAATCTGACTGCCACAGCACTCTCCAGAGCAATGCTTGTTTATCTGGGCTTTGTACAAGGAAGACAAATCAAGTTTAAGCATGTAATCACCACGTCTACTAATGACACAAAGGGCCATATCATTTCCCCCTGGTTCAAACCAGTAATCACACTCTAGTATATCTCATCCCCTCCATTTCCCCCATGCATTTTAGTGGCTGATGTTTTCTATATTATGTAGTTCAGGTTAAGGAAACCATTAAGAAGTGCAGTGCTAAAGGTCCTGGGTTAAATGGACTACATTGCCACCCATCCCATTTTTCATGGACAGGCCTGATTTTCATGGCATCATTCTGCAGGACTCCAAGAATAGCCAGAAATCTCTTCTGGGCCTAATGTAATATCACTATGTAGGATCAAACTTTGAGTGAAGACATCGTGACAAGACAGAGATAGTTTGCTCTGCCGGATGGTCCATTAAACAACTGCGTGGTAATAGGGGCTGGGAACTGGAGCTCTTGGGAAAAAATTCAGCATTGATGCAAAGAACCATAATTCTAGAGCAGTTAATGGAGCTACATCAAAGCTACACTAGCCACTGATTCCTTTTCCCAAGTCTGGCACTTAACCAGAGTGACCTTGGATAAGTCACTTTTCCTCTTTTTGCTTCGGTTTAGTTATACAGAAAATGGGGTCAATTTACTTACCTATATCTCAAGGATGCTGGGAGAGTTCACTGATGCATTTTTGTGCAACCATTTCAGATCCTTATGTGAAAGGTGCTAGACATATCCAAAACAATGGCATAGGACAGTGTTTTCCAAACTTGGGACACTGTTTGTGTAGAGAAAGTCGCTGGCGGGCCGGGCCAGTTTGTTTACCTGTCACATCCGCAGGTTTGGCTGATTGCGGCTCCCACTGGCTGCAGTTCACTGCTCCAGGCCAATGGGAGCTGCTGGAAGCAGCGCGGACTGAGGGACGTACTGGCTGCTGCTTCCAGCAGCTCCTATTGGACCAGAGCAGCGAACCACGGCCAGCGGGAGCCACGATCAGCTGGACCTGTGGACGTGGCAGGTAAACAAACCGGCCCGGCCCACCAGGGGCTTTCCCTACAAAAGTGGAGTCCCAAGTTTGGGAAACACTGGCATAGTACTTGGGTAACTGACTGCACAACACAAATCACAAATAGCAAGCAGTTCAGAAAGAAGCAGCCTCTGAAACTTATTCATCCAAACAAATACATAAGATGAAAATCAGCGAATCATTCTCTAACCAAAAATGGGTTTAAATTCATAGGACCAGATCCTTGGCTGGCTCTATTTACTCCAGCTAAGGATTTGGCCCATGGCCAACATCAGGCCTGATTTGCAGAGGCATTGGACATTCATTGGCTCCACGGTTCAGCTCCTCTGAAAATCAGGCAATTGGCTTATTGTAATGAATATTCCAACCTGCTCTAATTATTATTGTAATAGTTCCCAGCTTCTTGTAGGAGTGAAGAAATGGACTCAGAGGAGGCGTTCAGCCTCCAATGGCCTTGACAGCTTTGCCATAATTAAAAATTTTGAAAAGCCAATACTGTCTTTGTTTCCCTCTGTGTTTTGTCTTCGTAGGTCCTGAGAAGCATGATCCTGAATTGATAGCTTCTCCAACTGCTCAGGGCATGATTTATCGGGCCAGGAGGCTGCAGTGGAGAAGTAATTGCATTAACACTGCCACTGATAAATAGTGCTTTCTTCAGCCTTATGAGCCGCTAAGGGCTAATTATTCCTGAGATTCCGTTTGGCTTTAATCAGAGGGTGAATCATCTCCTTCCAAACATGGCAGATATTAATGGCACCACATTTGTCTCAATTTATCTTCCACAGGCAACATTCTTCTCTTTAATTAAAGACATGAAAATGAGCAAAAATGACAAAAGAGCAGGTGTTCAGAGATGGATGGGAGTTGAAGGACCTGGAAGGTGGCAGTGGGTGTTGCTTTCAGAGGGAGGTAACATAGTGGGTCAGATTCATCCTTGGCATAAGTCTTTTGCCCTCACTAGGCTTATTCATTGGCCTGAATTCACCCTGGACATTTCAGCTAAGAAAGTGTGGCAGCAATGAAAGTGACGCGAGATCCATCTCTGGCTTTTTGCTTTGTTCACTGGACCTCAAGCTTCTTCACAGTGGTTCAACTTGATTATGATGGTATCCAGTACCTGATGAATTGACAGCTTCCTTGACTGAAGGATCAAATGAGACCTGTCATACTGGATGCTGGACTTCAAAAGACCTGGTGGAACCAATAGAGCAGTGTTTCCCAAACTTGGGACACCGCATGTGTAGGGAAAGCCACTGGTGGGTCAGGCTGGTTTGTTTACCTGCTGCGTCCGCAGGTCTGGCCGCTCACAGCTCCCACTGGCCATGGGTAGCCGCTCCAGGCCAATGGGAGCTGCTGGAAGCAGCACAGACCCAGGGACGTACTGGCCACTACGTCCAGCAGCTCCCATTGGCCTGGAGCAGCAAACCGCAGCCAGTGGGAGCCATGATCAGCCGAACCTGCAGACGTGGCAGGTAAACAAACTGACCAGGGCCACCAGAGGCTTTCCCTACACAAGTGGCGTTCCAAGTTTGGGAAACATTGCAGTAGAGTATCAAATCCAACCAAAAAATAATATACAGTATGTTTCATGGAGTGTGCTCACAGGGTCTTGAGACACTTCCTACTGGCCTTTACTGGCAGACAAAACTATGAGGTATAATATCAGCTGCATCCTTGCTTTTGAGCATGATGCTAATCACAGGGGAGGGCTCTGATGCCATTCATTCAGCTACCATCCAGATGCTCTGAAGAAAGTGTCTTCTGGTGGAGACCAGCCTAGCTCAAGTCTCATCGGGGGTAACATGCAGGATACACTGTGGGGCCAGGTTATCCCTGTGTTGTGGCCCTTTTATGCTCACCCTGCCACAAAGCCATTAGATGTTGGCCCTGGGAAGGTCCACGGAGTTAGATGGCTTCTACAGCTGCCATGACTCTACACCCACATCCCAGGAAGTCTTGGTGCAAGAGATGTGTTGGGGGCATGGCTAGGCGAAAAGGAGTAGGGGTGGAGAGCTACTGTGGCATAGTCCCTGGGACCAACAGCAGCTGGTGCAAATTAGGGCAGTTCTGAGGCTACTCTAACCTGTGCCTGGAGCTAAAACAGACCCCAGCCCACCCAAAACAACACAGATAGAAAGGTGGCATTAAAGCCACCTTTCCTCCATCCAAGCAGGCCCAGCATGAAGCTCAGCCCTGGCACAGGGATGAATTGGGCCCCATGATTCCTTCCACCAGCTGGGGTAAAATCTGTTCTAAGATTCTGGAAGCCAACCACAGACAAGAAGAGAACAATTGCAAACATGGGAACGCCCAAACCATCCTGTGCATACTACCTTCCCCTAGCTTGTTTGAGCAGCAATACGGCTGTATGAATAAACTTGTTCTGGAATTCGTAATGTTTCCTGTTGCTATTGTTTAATGATAAACAGATCTGAAAAGAAATAAACTCTTTTTCCAGGTATGGGCCAGAGCAGGAAATTACTCTACGAAGTGAGACAATTACTTTGGTTTGGGACTCTGAGAGAGGCACTTCGCTAACCCATTAGTTGTGTTATTTTTGATGAGAGCAGTTTACGCTGAAAGCATAGGGCAACTGTTTGCTTTTGAGGATTTTCCAACCCACAGCATTTGGCTGGTGTGCTTTTGGATGTGTGTCTCTGGAATGACCTGTTGAGCAGTACAGCAGGAATCAGGGACAGCCGTGAGAGTCGAGGAATGCACCAGATGCCCATTAAAGGAGAACAGCCCAACCTACTCAAGGTCTTTTCTAGCTGACACAACCAGCACATTGCAGTTACACAAATAGGGCCCTTGTACATGTCTAACGTGAAAATGAAAGAGTCAGTCCTCAGTTCCATGGCACAAATTCCTCCTTTGCTTGACATGTTTTTATTAGAGACACAGAGGTGCTTGAGGACTTTGTAGGGAGGAAAGGACAGGTGTAAAAGGAGTGGACAGAGGATCCCATCGGTCAGTGTCATAGTGTTATTTGAAATCACATGTCTGGCAACAGCTGTGGCACTCCTCAGGGGCACCCAGGATTGTGAGGCATCTCTCCACCACTTGCCCTTAGAGAGAAGCAGTCTCATCTGTGCCTGCTGTGGATCAGCTCCCTGAACCCAACAGCCCCTGGCAGCACAAACACTGCCTTCCAGGCCCCTGCAGGCCTCATTTTTTTCTGTATAAAGTGACGATAAGCACACACCAGCCCTCAAATACTTGGAGCGTTTGCTGTAGCGTCCAGCCCCTTATCCACGGAACTCTCACAAATTACGAGGCCTGCTGCTCTCAAAGGTACAGGACATATCAGCTTGTAAGATTCAACCCAGATCCAGCACTTGGCTTGACAGCACAGCACTTAGATGCATTAACTGTGAAAACAAGAATCTCTGTTGTTTCACAATAAAATAACTCCAGTGATTGGGCAGGGATCGGCAACCTTTGGCACGCAACCCATCAGGGAAATCCACTGGCAGGCTGGGACAGTTTGTTTACCTGCACTCCCTGCTAGTTCGGCCGATCACAGCGCCCACTGGCCACGGTTTGCCATCTTGGGCCAGTGGAGGCTACAGGAAGCGGCGTGGGCCGAGGGATGTGCTGGCTGCTGCTTCCCGCAACCCCCATTGACCTGGAATAGCGAAACACAGCCAGTGGGAGCTGCGATCAGCCAAACCTGCAGACACTGCAGGTAAACAAACTGTCCCGGCCTGCCAGTGGATTTCCCGGTGGGCCGCATGCCAAAGGTTACCGATCTTGTGACAGGGTGTATAAACATAGGAAACAAATGGTTACATCTAAATCAAAGTCATAGCACACTTTCTAGATACAAAACTTAACTAACAAATGAGTCTCTTGGCTCAAGAGGTTTGTCTCCCCCAAAGTTCCCATCAGTGTTTTCAGTCAGGCCTTGCTGAGACCCCTTTTCAGGGAAGCAAAACCACAGTCCTTTTATTTCTTCAGAGAAGGTGCCCAGGCATTTCCTTTATCCTCCCAAATATACTCAAGCAAACCTTTGATTAGACCTCCAGATGAGGTTCTCTCCCCCACTGATGTTTTACTTTTCCCTTCAGCCTCTTGCTTAAGTCCTCATGATTCCTCTCATCTGCATTCAGTTCAGTGATTGGTGAAGGTGACCCATTCTGACTGAGACAATACACAGTTTACATGCCAACAGGTAGATGAATAAATACCTCTTGTCTGACAGAAAACATGTTTTTTCACCATTGCTGGTGACCACTACCTTGCTACAGACCTTAAGAACATATTTTCAGGACATATACAAAACTCATTGCCCAACATCCGTACACACATTTCACCATGATATTAATTACCATTATAACGTCAGCTTTTATTTGAGACCTAGCATGACATTCTTTGGTGAACTAGACTGTACATATTGACTCAGGAGATTCCTGTAACCCCTCTGCACCCCCTTGCCAGTTAGCATTAAGAGATTCTTAGGTTACAACAACTTATCACCCCTTGGTACTTTGATGATAAACTGGCAGCTAGTCTCCCAGCTGGTACGGTTACAGAGACAGGAGTATTCTTGTGGTACCTGCAGTTATGAAACTGGGATGCCTTAGACTTTCTAAGCACTATAGTGGTGCACAGAGTTAAGACCCTACTTCGTTCTCAGGGTTGCCCCCGCCTGTAACAGAGGAGGTGCTCCCTCATGGAGCCTTTACTCTTGTTCTTTACGATTTTCCTTAATCTGAAATGAGCCATTTTAGTGTGAAAGCGCACATGCTGCTCCTTGAATACGCAAATGCAACAACTCTAGGCTTGCAGACCCATTGAAAAGAGGGTAAGCTGTGTGTGTGGCTTTATTGTGTGCAAGTGTATTAAAAATTACCCTGGTTTTAGTCTAGCTTGATGGATACAAGGTGTTCCCAGACACTGAAGAAACGTACCTACTGGTACATTAAGCGAGACTGCAGTCGATACATCTAAAGTGCCTGTTTGTGCTGCAGCAGCTGGAGAGGGCTGATAAACAACCTATGCCTCTAGTTTCTCTTAATTTAGAATTCATTATGTCTCTCTTTCCATGAAAGAGAAACCAATAGCTGTCCTTGACAGCTGTTTTCCTTGGGGTCATTCTCTCTATCCGCCCATCTACTCTTTCTTGAGGAGGTTTACTCACTGTAATGTTACCTCTATCAATTTCATTCAGCTCTTCCAGCAGAATCTACAGGGACGCGGGAGGACAGCAAAGCCAAATGCACTTAACCACTTGTGCACCACGCATCAATGGAAACAAGGATAATCAAAGGACCTGGGGCGGCGGGGGGCACAAAGATGCAAGCTCTATTTGCAAGGGGGTTCCCTGAAAAGTGGGAGTACAGATGGGAATTGTGACAAGAAAAACCTCCAGCTAAGACAAGTTTAGCAGGACTCTGCTGGCTTGACTTGAGGGAGGCTTCTTTTGTACTCATCCAGATGCTGCCTATGGATGCTGCCAAGGTCCCAGTTTGAGTTTCAGTTGTGCTCATGTGCAGGATTTATGCACAGAGCAAATTCAGCTTCTAGGCAGGACAGTGACTACTTTCTGGTGCTCTCACTTATTCTCAAAGGAGACAAGATGATTGTCTCCTGGGGAAATCACATCCAGACCTCCTCCACCAGAAGGAAGGTCCCCCAGATGTGGAGCATTTGAGGAAAGGGAAAAATGAGAGATCCTGGGTCCAGATGGCCAAAATTAGGCAATGGGAATTATGCACCCTTCTGAGAAATGTAAAAGAGTAAGTCAATGAATTTGAAGTGACCAAGGTCTTCATGACCAGCCTGACTCCATATTTAATGATGGTGGTGTTAGCCTTATAATTCCTATGGAGAGAGCGATATGACTAAACATAGATTGCAAACACCCCAGGAGAGGAAACAGAGACAATATATTTCACATTGCCCTTGAGAAAACACTTGAGAATGCCTCTCAGACTTGGTTCTTATTAGAATAGCTTCTCACAGCACTGTTCACCAATTCTGATACTGACGTGATAATGTGGTGGTCGCTCTTTGAAGAAGTTTATATAAGATACACCCATAAGCTTGGCAGATGACTCCGTCCTGATGTATAGAACTTGAAGGCACCTTCTGGATCAATAAGTCCAGTTCCCTGATATCACAGACAATCCCGTTGTACACATCATATAACTGCGTTTACAAATTTATCAAGATCTATCTTAAAACCAGTTTAGATTTCTTGTCCCCACTATGACTAGTGGAAGGCCGTTCCCGAGCATCACTCCTCTGATGATTAGAAATCTTCTTCCACTGCTCTGCCTCCTAAGAAGATATGACATTCCAAGGTTATTTTTTCCATCAGTAACAGGGCTGATTTCTGTTCACCTGTCGGTGATAACTATTTGGCTTTCCATTCCCATATTCCATGGTTAACAAGAGCTATTGTGCTACAAATTAGTGCTGAGTGGCAAGAGTGATATTGACAGGACCTCAGTGGTCAAACCCACAAAATGCTGAGAGCACCAATAGACTTTAATTGGGTTATAACAGCAATCAGAAAGTAAAAGTGAAGGTTTCCAGATGTTATCAGATTTAAAGGGAGCATGTTACTGATGCCTAAAAGAATAGTTATTCTTCAGGCAGATGATTAGGGTTGGAAGAACTTTATTGGATAAAAGAACCACCAGCTTCCAACCGCAATTTGAACTAAATTTAGAAAAAGTTCAAAATTCCCTCTTCTACCCCTAATAATTTTCTATTTTAGCTGAATTATTTTTTTGAGTATTTATTCGCCACTATTCATTATTTGCACTACCTTATCTGGTCTCCAAAGTCACACGACATGCTTTCTGTTCCCTGATTAGACAACGAAAAGTTTTGTAAACTGGAGACAGGGCTGAACAAGCCACTTCCAGTTCAAACCTTTGCATGAGTAGCTATGTAGTAGTAGTTTTTCTTCCCAGGATCATTCCAGTGTAAAATTCAGTCTTATGAATGGCTATTGTTGAAACAAAATGACAGGGCTGAAAACACCATGAAAGCAAGTGTTTGGGTCTTATCTGAATGAATATTTGTGAAAACCTGATGCATTCACCCAGCTCAATTCACAAGATACTGTTGAGATTCTGTAGGTATTAGCCTTGTTACATAGGAAAGGAAACTGAGGCAGAGGGACTAAGGCTCCGATCTTCAAAGATATATAGGTGCCTAACTCCCAAAGATTTAAATGGGAGTTAGGTGCCTAAATACCTGTGATGATCTGGGCCTCAGGGTCTGATTCAAAAGCCACTGAAGTCCCTACAATGACTCCCATTGACTTGAGGGCTTGGAAACAAGCCATCAATGACATGTGCAAGGTTAGAGAGAGTGTCAGTGTGAAAGCTGGAATTAGAAATCAGGCTTCTTTGCCTACAGTCATTGCTTCCCTCGATGGATCTGCCATTCCCATAGTTCATGTTACCCAGCTGGTAACTTGGACTCAAAGATGCCTGACCACAAAAGAAATCACTGTGAAAGTAGGGTGACCAGGTGTCCCGATTTAATAGGGACAATCCCAATATTTGGGGCTTTTTCTTAGATAGGAACTGATTACTCTCCACCCCCTGTCTGGATTTTTCCCATTTGCCATCTGGTCACCCTATGTGAAAGCCATATTGCTACTAAAAAGCATAACCAGGAAAGATGTGGTAAGCTACCCACTCCACCCATGCAGGTGAAAACCTGTTGCCAAAGGCAGCATTTATGGTGAAAATGATTAACATTTAACCCCCTGACATAAACCAGAATTGCATAGGAATTTGCCTGAGCCCAAATACTGCCATTATCCTCTGTGACAAACCAGCCTTCATTACTACAGAAAGCAGTGAAAGATGGTGGCTCTATGCTAAAGACTCTAGTAATGGGGGAATCTTGGAAGGCTTGGATATTCTATTGAGTGAAGTGTCCAAAAGCTAGGGTGCTTAACCAGACTTTTTGGGTCTATAGTACTTCCAGAAATCTCATGGCTCTCATGAGAACTTGGTATATCCTGCTTTTGGTAGAGCAGAACATTCTGCAAGAGTGGCTGTTGTCATGGTTCTTTGGCACCTTCTGCTTTTGGCCACCAACAAAGGAAGGAAGCCCAGAGAAGTTCAGAGTGAGAAACCGCAGTAAATCTAAGATTTTTTGGAAGGGTTTGGGAAAAGTTGCAGGAGGGGTATTGGGAGATAATTGTTTATACTTACTTAGCACTTTTGTTTGCGGAGCTCAGTCATTACAACATTCACGAATCTCCATTTTGGAGAAATGGTGATCCAAAAGGTGAAGTGACTTGTCCAAGTTCACACAGAAAGTCAGTGGCAGAGCAGGGAATTAAAAATCACATCCTCTGACTTCTAGATTTATTCCTTAGCTCTGAGCCCCACCTCATGTTGAAAACTCATTTGACTGAGGATAATCTCTTAGCTCAAATTTTCATTCTCCCAGAGTTTTCCTCCTTTCCCTGCCCTTGTTATCACTTTCCATACAAATCTCTCTAAGAGGGAGTGATTTTTTACTCTACATCTCAGTTGTATAGCCTTTAGTACAGCAATGTTGTTTTGTAATATTTTGCTCTACCATAAAGTTCTGTTTTTCAGCTCCTTTTCCATGTGAATGATGGCACTTGATTCAGTTTGTTTATTCATCCTGACAGCAGGATGAATGGCTGCCTTATCCCTTTTCAACTCCACACTGCAAAACTCCTCCAGGTAGGGCCCTAGTATGTTTTACCGAAACCTTCCTCTCATTCAGGCGCAGAATATGTAATTATACCAATCTTCTGTGATATTTATATAGCTCCATTACTGTAATATCTGAGCACTTCATGAGCTTTAATATGTTTATCCTAACAATACCCTAGTGAGGCAGGGAAAAATGATTATTCCCATTTTACAGCTGGGGAACCGAGGCACAGTGGGGCCAAGTAATTTGCACAATGTCACATTGGAAATCTGTGGAAAATCAAGAAACAGAATGCAGATCTCCTAAGTCCCAGACTAGCACCCTAACCATACGTCCTTTCAACCGTGAACATGGTTTTGAGATGATGTTCCTGGTCTGGATACCCCATATGTAATAATTTAAATGACCCCGTTTGTGTGATTTTTACCATTCCCCCTCTCTGAGTTTATGTTCGTTAATTACAAGAAAAATGTTTTGTATTCCAGAGTTCATGGACTTATGCAAAGGCTCTGCATTCCTCATACTGCTGGAGCAACATGAAAGACATTCATGATAGTCCTGTCCTAGCAACCCCCTGGAGACCTCTCCCCTGATATGCCAGTGACCATGTGCTTTAGCAAAGAGTGTGCATTTCAAATGGACAGGCAAGCCATGCAATCTATGCCCTGGAGGGAAATGTCCCAGCAGCTCAAACGGTTAATATGTACCAGAGTGCAAAGGAAAATCCATACAATTCCAGACTGCATGTGGTATTTCTGATACTGCTCATGCTCACACAAGAACACAGGCAGTTTTAGGATGAATAGACCCTTTCTCTGTCCTTTTGCAGGTGTTCCCCAACCCCAGATTGCAACAAAGTTCTACCTGAAGTATTACCTCACAGTAAAAATGTGGGGAAATGCCAAAAGTGCACATTATTGAGTGCACTGCCTCAGTATTTGCTCATCCTCCCAAAGAGACACTAGGCTAAGCTATTTGCTCCCTGGGCAATAACTGGTATATCATTTCAAAGCCCAGGGGGAAGCAGAACACTAAATGTGGTATTACAGCAAAGATCATTAATCGTACAGTGTGTTCACTGAAGCAGCATAATGAAAAGGAAATATTTATAGCCAGTATATGTTTATGCGGTAAGCCCATCTGCCCCTTTCCCCTAGAAAAATCTGATTCTCAAAAGTTTATTGCATCTTAAAAACGATCAGAGCTAGACCTATAAAAAAAAGACAGCTCCTTTATCAGACATCAGACCCTGTCTATATACAGCATGCATGGGTGTAATTTCCTAAACGTCAAGCTTAACTGTTTTGGTCAAACAGGAGAAGCAGTGGGGTTGAAATCTACAATTGTGTCATCCCATTAGAGCAGTAAAAGTTAAAATAATATAATAATAAAATACCCTAAGGCTTTGCTGCCAAGATAGATATTTTTCAAACGTTATTAGGACCTCCTGATAATTAAAAAGGGAAAGTGAGTCCTGAATTTTTTCTGTCTCACATCAGGCAATGTTCTTGGCTTGCTCTCAGAGCTGAACGCATTTTAATTAAGTTCACTAAGACCTGGCCTAGAAAATTAGGTCGGCTTAACTACATCCAAAAAAAAAAAATCCACACCCCTGAGCGGCAAAGTTAATCTGGCCTCAATCCCCATGTAGACAGTGCTAGGTCAACGGAATAATTCTTTGTCAACCTAGCCACTGCCACTCGGGGAGGTGGATTACCTATGCAGATGGGAGAACCCCACAAATAGAGAGGAATAAGAAGAGTGAGTCAGGACAGTTTTACACACATTTTATACCACTTAAGTGGTACAAAGGAGATTTAGCGTGGACTGAGGATCTGACTTGATTAAGCTACAGACGTACCTAATTTCCTTCACGTAGCCTGGTAAGTTTGTCTCATTAGCACTTATTTCCCACATTTTAACATCTGTCACCTCTAGGAAGAGACTGGTATGAAGTAATTTAAATAAAGAATGCACAGTGGGTAATGTTAAGCCAAGTTACTATTTTTACAACCCAGTAGCTGAGGAGAAGAGGGCACACTTGGCCATTAAAGGCAATCAAGTTCAGAACAGATGTTAGGAAATTAACTTTGGTTTTGTTCCTCCCCACACAGAGAATTCTAAAATCTGTGGCTGTGTCTAAAAGACGGGGTGGGCAGGGGGAGCAATGCAGGCCTCATTTAAAACGCAATCAGGAGTGCCGGGGAGAGCAGGAATGAAATATTACTGTGACCTAACAACTGAATGGAAATTGAATGAATGCAAGACTGCTGCTGTTAATGACCCAGTTGCTCACAAATTAAGAGACCTGGGAAGTCTGGTTACTTCTTAATGGACTCTATGGATTCTTGACCTTTCATTTTTTTTTAATAATGTGTATTTTTATGCATTTTCATATTACTCCACAGCCAGGTTTTTTAGGGCACATTGGTTCTAATTGCTTTTTAGATGTATTGTGCCTCTTGCCTATTTTTGTTTGCCTGTTCCTTGTTCTCATCTTTGTTGGCTCATTTCAGAGATCACAGACAGTAAGGCCAGAAGGGACCATCAAGAGCATCCTCACCAATCTCCTAGATCAGTGTTTCCCAAACTTGGGATGCCGCTTGTGTAGGGAAAGCCCCTGGCAGGCCGAGCTGGTACATCCCTCAGCCTGTGCTGCTTCCAACAGCTCCCATTGGCCTGAAGCAGCAAACTGCGACCAGTGGGAGCCACAATCAGCCAAACCTGTGGGCGCGGCAGGTAAACAAACCGGCCGGGCCCGCCAGGGGCTTTCCCTACACAAGCGGCATCCCAAGTTTAGGAAACAGTGTCCTAGATAACATGAGCACTAGAATTTCACCAAGCAGTTTTTGCATCAAGCCTAATGACTTGTGGTTGAACAACAGCATATCTTTCAACTAAACAATGTGTCCTCTGAGCCTGCAAAATCTAACTGGCTTAAACATCCCCATCATTGCATCATCTGGATGCCAAATACTTTGAGATCTTCAGCTGGAAGATGCTACAGAAGATGAAGGCTCTTTGCATCCATTAATGACCTAAGCCTCCCAACACCCCCATGGAGGTAGGTAAATTAAAATCTCCAGTTTACAGATGGAGAAGCTCCAGCCAACATTTTCAAAGAGTTGGACTCCTAGATCCATATTTATGCACCTAAATTTAACTTGATTTTCAAACGTGCTGAGCACCCCAAGCCCCACTGAAATCAGCGGAAGCTGAAGTTGCTCAGAGACTTTGAAAATCAGGCAAAACTTATATAAAGTGTCTAAATACTGTGACAAAGTTCCTCCTCTACCTTGGTGGGTCCTGCGCTTCTTGGCAGATTTGCTCACCTCAGTGATCTTCCCCACAGTCTGGGTCAACTCCTCCTGTGTTGGATCAGGAGTTGGGAGGTTTGGGCGGAACCCAGACCCGCCCTCTACTCCGGGTTCCAGCCCGGAGCCCTGTGGATTGCAGCTGTCTATAGTACCTCCTGTAACAGCTGCATGACAGCTACAACTCCCTGGGCTACTTCCCCATGGCCTCCTCCAAACACCTTCTTTATCCTCACCACAGGACCTTCCTCCTGGTGTCTGATAATGCTTGTCTCCTAAATCCTCCAGCAGTACACTCTCTCACTCTCAGCTTCTTGCTCCCAGCTCCTCACTCGCACTCCTTCTCCTCTGGCTCCTCCCTCCCTGACTGGGGTGAGTTCCTTTTTAAACCCAGGTGCCCTGATTAGCCTGCCCTGATTGGCCACAGGTGTTCTAATTAAAGTAGCTATCTCCACTGCCTTCTAGAAAGGTCTTAATTGGCTCCAGGTGCCTTGATTAACCTGGAGCAGCTGCCATTTGGTTATCATGGTCCTACGGATTTGTTTAGCCTGGGGCTAACATACCTGTTTCTCAGTATTTTACTGTAGCCATCTGGCCTTGCCCCATCACAATACTAAGTTCAGAGGCTAACTCTAGGCAACCAAGTCTGGAGAATTTGTCAGAGCTCTGATCTCTTTTTCCTTACTAATATCCACCTAGGACTCAGATCACATCCTTGATATTTGGGGACCATACAACTTACTATAAATGTTGTTTCCTTATTACCATATCTGTCCATTCCTGGCATGCAACACTTTTCAGTGCTGTCTTTGGGAACAAAAATAATGCACAATGAATCTTCTTATGACCTTTCATGTCAACTTCCTGCAGCGAAAAGAGCATCTGAGCTATCCTGGCATCACATATCCTCGGCAAGTCATTGCAATAGCTGGCTTGCGACTTTGCTCTTTAGGCTTGCATCACTTATCAAGTCGCAATGCTGTCAGGCTCCAGCCATGTTCACACTACCCCAAGGAAGGAAAGCAGCAACAATTTACCTGAAGAGATTAATAGCAGTGTAGCCAGATATTGGCAGGAGAGAGAAATGTACATGGCAAAAATAACCCCTCTGAAAAATTGGAAATATTTGTTTAACAAAAGTAGATTGATTGAAGAAACACAGAGATCAAATTATTTTCCCAGCCCAGGGGGAAGTTGTCCCCTGAGAGCAGGTTGGAAGTGTATTGGCAGAACACTGATGAAGATAGCAGCGTTATGTTCATATCTACCATATTAAGGGATTTAATCTCATAAATGTGTCGTAATTTCTCCTCTTTCAAGGGGCTTTAATTCCATCATAAACGGTAATAAGAGAACCAAACCATTGATGGTGATCTGTCCTGCATACAGGGGTCCTTTTCCTTTCTGTGACAAACTGAAAGCACATTGTTTTTAAGTGAGTCTCACTCTTTCAGGGACAATGCTCCCAAGCTTATTTGGCTTCTCATTTGAAGGTTAAAAATGCAGGGGAAACGGCAATGCAACCCAAAAGGTATGCTAATCACAACACCTTGTTAGGGAGGAATGTCAGCCACACCCACCAAAAATAAAATTAAATGCAGTTTAAATATAATAAAGAAAATAAACAAACTCCTCTGCCAGGATGCCTACAAAAGACCTGGCAATAGTTAGACAATTGGCACGCTGAGATCACATTCCACCATGCTGACCGGTAATGTCTCCGTGTTTCCTTTTGATCCCTCATCTCTCTGTCTGTATCCACCTGTTGTCTTTGCTCTTATAATTAGATTGTAAGCTCCTTGGGGCAGGAACTGTCTTTTTGTTGTGTGTTTGTACGGCCCCTAGCACAATGGATGTTGGTCCAGGACTGGGGCTCCTACAAATAATAACAATAAAAAAACAGGAAGTTGCCATCTGAGAGTTTGACAACATAGACTAGAATGCAGGGAACCAGATCTTAGCCTCTGGTAAAAAGCTGTTTCATACTTCTATGGAGCAAAGCAGATTAAAGCCGATGTCACTGGCTACACAGGAGTTCCTCTGACATAGGGAAATGCAAAGCTGGCACAAAGCTGGTACAGCCAGCCGAATGTCATCCACCCCTTAGCTCCAGGGAAGAGTCATAGCCAGAAGGAAGAGGCAAAGGCTGGAGTGCCATTGCACTCTTGCTATGCCTGCCTAGGAACAGCCCTTTCAGGGCTACTGAAGCCAGGCACAGTTTAGAGCAACCCTGAGGCTTATCTAAGCTGCTCAGAGGCTGAATTGGACCCTGATCAACACCAGGAACAGGGGGAGCGGGATGGAAAGCCACCTTCACCTCCCTACCAAGCAGGGCTCTGGAATAGCAACTGCAGCTAGGTCTTTGAACATATGACCAAAAGGAGATTTTTCTTAATTTCTTTAAGCCATTGTTTAAAAGGGGTTAATTTAACAGTATTCTATACATAAAAAAATGGGGAATTGCTAACTATCATGACATGGCTTTGGGCACGATGGGTTCAATTTTTTTCCTTTATAGAGATATTTGGGGAGGAGGGAAAATTAAAGGATTCAGGAAAAA
The DNA here is from genome assembly GCF_003597395.2 of Chelonoidis abingdonii. Classification (NCBI taxonomy): domain Eukaryota; kingdom Metazoa; phylum Chordata; order Testudines; family Testudinidae; genus Chelonoidis; species Chelonoidis abingdonii. The sequence goes on along the minus strand of NC_133777.1, from coordinate 74,373,953 downwards.
TCTTTCACTGTATTATGGACTGTATAGGCAATGCACTGTATATAGAGCTTCCCATCGTCTCAAGTCCATCATATGCACCTAATCCTAAAAAGTTTTTGAGAGCAAAATAATAGCTGTAGAATTAATATTAAATATTAAAACCTGATAGCATAGGCAGAGAGATATTGAGAGGTACAGGGGAGGGAGGAAACAGACGTTTCCGGATGAGCGCTGAAAACAGATGGAAAGTGGCTGAAGCAGAGAAAGATTCCTTGTTTGTGCAGAAATAGCTTTGAACTGAAGTGATTATTAAACAGCAAAAAAACAGCAGCTTTTATGCCGGCTTGCTCACTTATCTGCAAGTATTTTTCCATGGACAAACTAGCTATCTACTCTGCCATCCCAGACTCTGAGCTTCCCTCAGTCAGCCTAATTTCTCCCTACTGTTACTCACACCTTCTTAACTGTCTGTAACTGGCCACTCTCTTACCACTTCAAAAATTATTTTTCCTCCCTTGGTATCCTGCTGTTAATTGATTTATCTTGTTAAACTGACCTCACACTTGGTAAAGCAACCCACATCCTTTTATGTATTTATACCCACTCTTGTATTTTTTACTTCATGCATCTGATGAAGTGGGCTCTAGCCCATGAAAGCTTATGCCCAAATAAATTTGTTAGTCTCTAAAGTGCTACAAGGTCTCCTTGTTGTTTCAGCCTAGCCTGTAAGCTTTCTTTCAAGCACTTCTCTTTCTTTCTGTCTATACTGTGTGTTCTAGAGCAGTGGTTCTCAAAGCCGGTCCATCACTTCTTCAGGGAAAGCCCCTGGTGGGCAGGACTGGTTTGTTTACCTGCCTCGTCTGCAGGTTCAGCCAATCACAGATCTCACTGGCCACAGTTCGCCACTCCAGGCCAATGAGGGGCTGCGGGAAGCGGCACCGGCCAACGGATGTGCTGGCCACCCTTCCTGCAGCTGCCATTGGCCTGGAGCTGCAAACTGCGGCCAGTGGAAGCCACAATCGGCCAAACCTGTAGATGCGGCAGGTAAACAAACCAGCCTGGCCCGCCAGGGGCTTTCCCTGAACAAATCACGGACCAGCTTTGAGAACCACTGTTCTAGAGGGCAGCAGATGTGACTTCTCCTCCCCACCTGGCCTCAGAGCCCCTCTCTCTGGGGTGGCATCAATGCAAAGCAAAAGGAAGCCACTTTTGCCCCTTATTTTAACTCGTTATCTTTAAGGCCATAGCCCAATCCCTGCTACCTACCCATTCAATGGCCTGTAATTGTGTGGGGAACCTCAGTCCTTCCCCTCCTCTTCTGTATTTGTAAGGGAAGAGGACACTTCCAAAAGTTGTATTTCCCACTTGTCACAGGAGATCCAGTCACACTTTCTATTAAGGTTTCATTGACAAAGTTCTAAGTGAGGTTCTCTGGCGTGTGTTACTTGGGAGGTCAGACTAGATGGTCAGAATGGTCTCGTCTGGCCTCAGAAAAAAAATCTATAAATGGTTTATAAGAGTTTAATAAATGGTTAACAGCTGTCCTAAGTATGTTGCAGACATGAGTAGGATGGATTAAAGATGGTCATAAGCACATCGATAGATTCTGTTCATTCCAGTCAGGTTCTTACACTGCCCTCATCCCCACAGTATCTGAGCACCTTCCAGCTGTATATTAAAACCATGTGACTAAGATCTGTCACAGGTCGTTCATTCTGTCTCATCCTCTTCTTTTCTAGGAGGTTATCAACAATCTATAGACCTTTATGCCCCTATTTTTGGAGCTGGCTGGGGTTTGGTTTAGCTCTCACAGCAGATCAGCCTGCAAACGGTGCCTGGTTGGAGTAGCCCTAAATGGATTGTTCCTAGGCAGGGATAGCCAAAGTGCAGTGGCACTCCATAGCAAATGTATTAAAACAGCTATTAATCCTTTATTAACCCTTTACAAACTACCCATCCATGGAACTATTATGTGAAAGCATTACACATATCCTGTCCTGGGTGGCAAGGGGTAGCTGGTAGACAGAAAGCCATCCTCAATACAGGCAGCCATCCCAAACCGGGGGCAAGAAGCCCACAAAAGAGCTGCAGAGCAGAGCGGGGGGGGGGGGCAAAAGAGATGCGAGGGACATGAGGAAATGAAGATATCCTGATTGGGCTCATCTGAAGACATTAAAAGCTAATTGTGTCCTATTATTCATTTGCATTTTTCTGCATCTCCTTTTGCGTCTCTTTCAGATTCATTCACATCTCTGACAGGCAATTAGTTTGAATTGTCCGCCACATGAAGACATGCAATGCGCTGTGGCCTACTCATATACGGCTTTACAATAGCAATAATCCTTTCTATTATCTATTGCTTTCCCACTGAGAACTTCACAGCTGAATTCACCGCAATCAGTTTCTATTTCGGTTGTTATTTCTATTACTGTCATGCTCACAGGTACCAGACAAGATTGCGACCCTTCTGTGCTAGGTGCCATATACACGCATAATGAGAGGCAGTCCCTGCCCTGACTAAATAAGGCAGACAAAAGGAGGGAGAGGATGCAGAAGTGAAGTGACTTGCCCATGGTCACATTATAGGTTGGTGGCAGAGCTGAGGAAAATGCATAAGTCTCCTGACTCTTCGTCCAGTGCCTTACCCACTCGATCACACAGCTTCCCATGGTTGGACCATTCTTCCTTCTCCAGCATCACAGGACTAACTCCAAACTATGTGGGACTTTTCAATTCAGTATTAACATCTGGATTGCAGCTGGAAATTAACAGGGAACCAAAGCAATCTTCAAAGCACTGGTGTAATGTGTTGCCTCCCATGAACTCTGCCTATGCCTGCTGGTTCTTATCTTCGGGTTGACATGAAATGTTTTCTGCCTCTACAGCAAAGTGCTAAGAGGGAGAAAGGCTAGCTGCCACTTTGTGTTCTTTTGTGAGAGACTCTGTGGAAGAATCCGCTTTGAGAGTCATCCTGAAAAGCAGGGTGCCAGAAGCCATCTAGTATTTCTATTATACAGCAAAACAGCTAAAGAAAGAATTTGCTGCTTGTCTGTACCCAGCATATTCAGTTATTTCTGTGAGAGATTCCTTTACTTATACATTTATCCCATATTTACATGCAAGTCACCAAAACTGGGAAGGAAATACCATAACTTCACTTCTTTCTGGTGTAGCAAAAATTTGACATCAACAGACACCGTGGCTAACTGGTAGTGACCAGAAGCATTCTACACCCTGTAACTGAGATAATTAATTATCTAATAGTTGTTACCTTGAAACGAATATGGTCGTCATGTTGAACAGAAGTTATTGCATAGTGGGCGGATATGTAGATGCAGAATTAAAAATCAGACAGGAGTAAGCACAAGCAACTCCTTAAATAGAAAAATGCCTCTTTAGGACAGTAGATGGCTTAGGAGATTGGAATGAATGATGATGTGTCTAATTATCCGAGCAGGAGACTGAGAATCAGGAGGACTTTTGGCTTCTGTTCCCAGCTCCAACATCCATTCAGTGAAGCAAGTCTGTGCCTCAGTTTCTCCATCCATAAAATGAATCCAATACGCAAACCTCACAGGCGTGGGAAAGAGGCTGCGAGGCTTACTTTATTAATAACAAATAATTATTGCTTTGTATGATTTTGCCTATAACAAGAGTCCCTTGGATATGACGTTAAAGCGCTGAAATGGTTGGGAAGCTACAGTCATTCCTGTTCAGCTATACAAGATTCAATTTTAAAAATGTTTGAACAATACAGATCATTTGTCAATTTCTTTTCCATTAGCAGTTCAGCATTTGCAAATTGCATGGTGATAGCTGACTCTCTTGCCCCCTTCTTGACACACTGTGCACTTCAGAGCATGTGTGCATTGAGCCTCAAAGCACTGCAGCAGCCAGCGCTTACACAGTAACCCGCCTAGTAAACCTAACTGGCAGCAGCATTTCAAACTTTACTGCCAAGCGACCCTTTTGCGTTAGTGCTAAGCTAGAACATGGGGACACAAGAAGCATGATCTCAATTCGCTTGCACCCATCTGATGTCAGTGTACCTACACTACCTGCAATGGAGTTAACGTGTGATCTGCTTCAGTGCAAAGGAGAGCAGTACCAACTCAGCAGACATCTCTGCTAGACTCCACACACAGGAGCACTTAACTGGCTGAATATTGCTCCAGCTGCCTGACTCTAGTCATTACAAGGACATCCCTGGTGCACCTGTGATGGCTGCCACCAGGTATTGAACTGGGCACCTCCAAAGATAAAATCATGAGCCTCTACTAGAGCTGCACGGACAACTGATTTTGATTTTGTTTCCAAAAGCAGGGGAAAAAATTGGTTCTGGTCAAACTGAATCTGAAATTTTTCAATATGTCTGGTGAATTGAAAAAGTTTGTTTCATTACTGTTCCAGACCAAGGGTCTTTCACATCCCAGGTGAGTGCTATAACCACTGGGCAAAAGTGTACTTAGGGAGGAGAAGAGCACCAACATCACCTCTTCCTCCTCTGGTTATTTCATGAGTGGCCAGTATAATCTGAGTCATATTCACAAATAGTTGCAGGTTGAAATGGCACATTTCATCTAATAATCTATTTCTCTGAATATTCCACCCATCTCTAGTCTCTACAGCTTGATCAAAAGACCCAGGCTTTCCAGCTAGGGTAATAAGACTCAGATCCTCCACAGATCAGGTACAGAGAGGGACTCATAACACAGTGACCAGCTGGTTACACCTCCAGAGAAAGATGCTCTGGAGAAAATTCACCTGGCTGGACACATTTATAGGAATGCAAATATTGCTACACTGGCTCAGATCAATGATCCATCAAGTCTGCCATCCTGCCTCCATTGGCCAGTACCTTGATGCTTTAGGGAAAACACAAGAAGAAAATATGTCCCAAGGACTTTGCACTTGTATATCCTACAGCATCCAGTTATGTTTCAAGCTGTGTTTAAGAGATAGCTGTACTTACCATTATCCACATCCTGTGCTGTGCTGAGCCACTGGAGCACTGATATAAATTATCCCCTTAGTGGAACTTGACTATTTATGAACATTACAATTTATTAACAGGGGATTTCAAAGTGACTTTAGCTTTCTATGTTTCAACATCCAGCTTATTTCAACCTTTCAAATACAGGGCCATTTCTCCTAGATTTAAGGCTTTTCAGATAAGATTTTTCTTTAACACCAAGGAGCAGAGTAAAGGAGATGTTGCCCACCCTCCAGCATCCCAACTCTGATTATGATATATGGCAAGTGACAAAAAGCAATTTTTAAGAGTGAGTGGCAAGTGTGCTTTTGTTTAGGTCCCAGCTCAAAAGAAACTCCATATCTGCTTACCGAAAACTGATTTGCAAGGTTCCAATTTAAGCAGCAAATTGCTGTAGTTGCGTCAGTATTTCAGATCTCGAATGGGCAGGTATGTAAAAAATGTAACATTCCTTTCAGTTGCCCTAGAAAATGCCAAAGAGAAATAATCAGTGTGTTTCATAATCTTTCTATCATCTTTGATTTTTATTTTTAATGTAGCCCTAGGCTTGTCTTGCTCCTTTCTAATGCTTTATAACAATTGCAGTAAAGCTCTAAGGGTGAGATTTTCAAAGCAAACTGAAGAATTTGCATGTCCAGTTCAAATTGATCTCACCTTAAAGATCTATAGCACTCTCCACCAAAGTATCTCCAAGCACTTCACAAATCTTCCATGAATTAAACCTCACAACCCCTTTGTAATATAGGAATGTTTCACTACATAACAGAGAGAGAAACTGAGGCATGGAGCGTTTAAGATCAGCATTTTCAAACTGAGCAGCTTAAAATTCAGTTCTTAACTCCATAGAGGCACCCAGCTAAGCAACTTGCCCAATGTCACAGAGTAAGTGCCTGGCAAGAGCAGGAATCAAACCTGAGTCTCCATCCTTAGCTCTGTCCACAGAACAGCCCTTCTCTTTAGCTCATGTGTGACTGACTGATGTGATAAGAAGACGCATGAGAGACAAGCAAACCCAGTTCCATTAAACCAAGCAACACCTTGAACAGTCAAGCCAACACCTGATTATTATTTTTTTAGGTTCATACCCCAAGATTAGGACCACTTGCAGAGAGGCCTATTAAGTTTATTGATTTATTTTTATTTGAGGATGGTGGAGTGGGCAGGATCCACAAACACCAGGCTAAAAGCTTGGTGCTACCTATTGTCCTCTAATCTTCAACAGCCTCTCCTGGTGAAGCAGTATCATAATATTATGATGTTGCATTAACCAATGAGAAGGTCAGATGAGACTATTAAACTGCAGGCATCACTTACTCAGTGGAGGCACTTTGGTGGAGCCTGCAAAGAGGAATATTTCACCATTGGAGATGGCAACTAGGAGTCGTGTTTCACTGCAGCTGTCCTAGCCAGCTATTACACACACATGCAGACAAAAGAAAAATAAGCAGCATCAGCTGCTGAATAACCACTCACCCACATGCTGTCCTAGCTAAAGCCCTGATTCAGGAAAGTACGGTAAGGACATGCAGAACTTTAAGCATGTGAGTAGACCCATTGCTTTAAGAACATAAGAATGACCATACTGGGCCAGACCAATGGTCATCTAGCCCAGCATCCTGTCTTCCAACAGCAGCCAATGCCAGGTGCTTCAAAGGGAATGAACAGAACAGATAATCATCAAGTGATCCATCTCCCATCACCCATTCCTAGCTTCCGGCAAACAGAGGTTAGGACACTTCAGAGCATGGTTTTGCATCCCTGCCCATCCTGGCTAATAGTCATTGATAGATCTATCTTCCATAAACGTATCTACTTCTATTTTGGACCCTGTTATTGTCTTGTTCTTCACAACAGCCTCTGGCAAAAAGTTTCTCAGGTTGATTGTGCAATATGTGAAGAAATACTTTCTTTTGTTTGTTCTAAACCTGGTGCTTATTAATTTCATTTGGTGACCACTAGTTTTTGTTTTATGAGAAGGACTAAATAACACTTCCTTATTTACTTTCTCCACACCAGTCATGATTTTATAGACCTCCCTTCACACCGCGACCCCACCCCAATTGTGTATTTTCCAACCTGAAAACTCCCAGTATTATTAATCTCTTCTCCTATGAAAGCTGTTGCATACCCCTCATCATTTTTGTTGCCCTTTTCTGTACCCTTTTCAATTCCAATATATCTTTTTTTGAAATGGGGTGACCAGATCTGCATGTGGTATTCAAGATATGGTCATACCATGGATTTATATAGAGGCAATATGATATTTTCTGTCCTATTATCTGTCCCTTTCCTAATGATTCCCAACATTCTGTTTGCTTTTTTGACTGCCACTGCACATTGAGTGGATGTTTTCAGAGAACTATCCACAATGACTCCAAGATCTCTTTCTTGAGTGGTAACAGCTAATTTAGACCCCTTCATTTTATATGTAGAGTTGGGATTATGTTTTCCAATGTGCATTACTTTGCATTTATCAGCATTGAATTTCATCTGCCATTTTGTTGCTCATTCATCAGTGACATACAGAAAGACCAAAAGCCCTATGAAAACAAATTCCATTAAACATACTGGGCAGCAGCAGGGCTACTTCCAAAGCAGCTGATAAAGCATAAGAAATGTCCTGTCCAAATGCCTCAATATTTACTTGTAGCAATGAAAGCATTAGTGCAAACCTCTAGACCAGTGTTTCCAAAACTTGGGATGCCGCTTGTGTAGGGAAAGCTGCTGGCGGGCCGGGCCGGTTTGTTTACCTGCTGTGTCAGCAGATCTGGCCAATCGTGGTTCCCACTGGCCACGGTTCGCTGCTCCAAGCCAATGGGGACTGCAGGAAGTGGCAGCCAGTACATCCCTCGACCCACGCAGCTTCCAGCAACTCCCATTGGCCTGCAGCAGCAAACCACGGCCAGTGGGAGCCGCGATCAGCTGTACCTGAGGACGGGGCAGGTAAACAAACCTACCCGCCCCACCAGGGGCTTTCCCTACACAAGTGGCATCCCAAGTTTGGGAAACACTGCTCTAGACTTAGGCTCCTTGGTCTCCAGGAAAGATCTTCACATTGCTCCTGACAGACTCCATTCCAGGTTTCAGATATGGTCTGTTAAGCCAAGATACTTTGGGAATGATAGAGAGAGGCCCCTGGCTGGAAGAGAAGATGCAGCCCTTCCACAGCTGGGCCTAATAACAAATCAAGTCTGACACACCCTCCGGGTGCAGCAAGCTGGGCTGATTAAAATCTTAGATTACTATTAACCCTCTATTCACCTGTGTGGGATAGGCACTCCATCACAGGTCTCCTTAGTAAAAGGTGGTAGGATGAATGCAAACAATCCATCCATCACCAAGTTCATTGGGCTAACAGGTTTTTCACAACAAGTAGCCTGATAAATTTGCCTGGGATTTGGAGATTATAAGGATATGCAGTGTCCTCAAGAAAAAGAGGAATTTTCTCCTCAGGAGTAATTAACTCCTGAAAGTTATTGAATCCATATCCTTCACTACTGTCCTTATCTCACACATCACTTTCCGGGCCAGCAATGGGTTTTATTCCCCAGCAGTGAGTAGGAAGTGGAACAGAGGAAATTACCATAAAACAGATGGAAGAGTCCCTTTAAAGCAGCATCTGCCTGCCAGAAATCCAGTTATCTGGCACATCCCTAGGCAGCTGTCTTCTTTTGCCTCAATATTTGTTCTATTTCTGTGTAGCCAAGTTGGCACTGGCATTGGAGTGCATATTTGCACTTCCTTGGCGCCTCTCCTTTTATTTTATCTGTGGACTCTGATTCTGAAAGTGAGGAGCATTAAGTCCAGCAATGGCAAGGTATCATGAGTGCAGGCAACCATGAAGCTCTGGTGAAGCTCCTCAATCCCTTCCTTTTATTGTTCTGGGCTCCCACCTGTAGCTCTATCATTGCACCCAACTGTGACCTGCGAAACCTCGTGAGGTTGAATTCCTAGAACTCTTCTAAGCAGTCTGTCAAGTGGGCCGAGGAGTGATGATTTTGTGTTATTGGCCAATGGGACTTGGATGACACGCTCCAAACTCATGACCTAAGCCAGGATTTGAAGTGAGATGTCCAGCAGTGAAAGGTCTGTGGGCTAATTGAATGTATCTCCTACCTCCCTAAAACTCCTTGAGCAGGGTCTAGCAGATTTTTCGTTGCTTTGATCGTTGTCTGATGACCTTTTACAAGTCATAGTAGCATTTGGTGAAACTTCTGCTGCTTTAAACTTCACCAAATGTTCACAGCCAAACTGAAAATTTAACGGCGATTTCTTTTGATTTTTTTCTGTGGCATAAAATTTTGCATGAATCAATCGGTCTTTGAAACATGTAAACAGGTGGTGAATTAGAACAGCCATTTCAGTGACATTTTCTCTGTCATCAGAGAAAACAGTCTTTGGCTTCTGGCAAAAAAATCCAGGGATCAAAGTGGCTTAAATATATCCATATCCTTGAAAGTTTCAGAAAAAAATATTCTTCACAGAAGTCTTCAGTTTTGCTTATGAGAGAGAGAGAAACTTAAAGGTAAGCATTCCAAACCTTCTTGAGGCATTTTTCAAATGAAATTAAAGGAAGTAATTTTAAACTGAAAAAACACTATTTTACTGCAAAAATATCAAAACTGAATGTTTTGATTTTTCAATCTTTTTATAGGGTTTTTTCTTCAGAAAGAATAATTTGTTAACAGCAACAAGAATTCAAGAAACATTTTGATGTTGCAAAATCTGCATTCTTCACTTTTAAAAAATTCGACTGACAGATTTTGCTCAGCTCTAACTCCATATGTTCTTTTCTTACATTCAGATGAAGAGTTGGCCATCAGTCTGGAAACTTCCATCTGACCCAAGAAATGCGTCAAAAACACATGGACTATAAAACTAACTGATGCATTAAGACACAGAACTGAATTAAAAAAAATACCCATGAGTCTTGGGGGAGTTTAGGTCCAACCCACAGTGATAGGACCAGATTGTGCCTTAAAGGCACAGGACCAGGTTAGGTGCAATGTGGAGCTGTATAGCCCCAGGTGGAGCTCTGGGGATGTAATACCTCCCCACGGCACAAGGGCATTGCAACAAACCCTAGGAGGTCACAATGTGTATGAGTCTTTCTGGAGGATCAGTTCTTCTGGATGGCGCAAAGTGTGTGGAGGAAGGGAGATTTTCTCCACGTCCCTCCCTTCCCCCTCTCTGCACTATCAAGTACAATTGTGCCTAGCCTCTGCATAAGGACCTCCCTTCCACCTTCTACCCTTGCGCACTCACACCATGGGTAGGCAAAATATGACCCATAATGAGCTGAACCAAAACCTCAGATCCAAATATCTTTCAGCTGTATGAGAATTCAGATCTGGATGCAAACTTTACATTTTGGGTCCTTGCTGGTTATACAGCAGGAAGCTAGGTAGCCCCATAATACAGAATGCCTAACTGTAAAACAACACACTGATTGTTTGAAAGAAAGAAAGAAAATAAGTCATGGGAGCTAAAATAACATTTCTTTCAGCAAACGCCAGAAGGTGGAACTTTAGTGACTCATCAGCTGTTGTTTTAGCCTTCAAGGTGCTATAAATTACACTAATTAGAACATGGTATTCTTCCTGCAGTTATACAAAACACTGTCTCTGCCTGTGACATCTAAGAACAGAGACATCAAGAAAGAGCATGCTCAGTACATGTTTTAACTAGAATCGGCCACTCGTTTGTATGAAAATACTCCTAGCAGCAGCAAATTGGTGAAAGCTGGCAGAGCGTAGCAAGCAGGCTGGGCTGGATTATGAGAGGAGGGAGAGTAAATTAGTGGCCAATCAAACCTGTACAACCAGAAATGGAGCCATGATTTACTGTCAGGAATTACAGTGCTAGACTATCACTTTCACTCAGAGCAGAAAGAGAAGGTAATTTATGGGGTCGTAAGTCTCTCACACCACTGACTTGTGTGGATAATAAGTTCAGAGGTGTTATTAGAATGCGTCCATGCGTATGTGTGTGTGTGTTCTGGGGGTAGGTTATTTGTTTTAACCATCTCGGCTGAATGTATAGCCTCCTGGAAGCTAAAACACAGGCGCTTATTCAGACCCCCAAATCCAGGAATTACAGCAGCCTCCCGCACAGAGCTTCCCTGGCTTGTTTTCCAATAAGTCTCCTCAAGGATCACACATAACATTTTTTCCGTAGGGTACATAAATGGTTGCAGCAGACTGCAGAGCCCCAGCTTGTATGGGCAGTACGAAGAGCTCCCCCAGAGGTGGACCTGAACATTACACCTCTATAGGTAATATGCCTGTCAGTCTGTCCATGGAACTTATAGAGCCCCAATCAATGTCGGTGCCTTCCTCTCATTTATGGCAGCATGCTCTTCATAGGCATCCTGAATTGCTGGATTAGGATGCACCTCCTAACTTCTCTCCAGGGACCGTCTCTCATAGCTGGGGAAACAAAGCCTCTCATTTGCAATTAAGCCCCGAACGTGGATGGCATCCTTTCGTTATTTCATTAATCCAAGAGAAGATTATTGCATGGTCCTTCTTTGGCCACTCAAGGGTGTTGTGTGCATCACCAAGAGCCTGGAATTAACATCCTAAAACCCTACCTAAAGCATTGTTAGCTCTCACTGAGTGCAGTGATCCTGGCTGGATGGAGTAGCAGTAACTAAAGCTTTTCAGATAATAATACTAATCCCTAGTTTTTGCTTGGTGCTTTTCCCCAGTTTACAGAAGGGGGAAAATGATGCATTGGCATGGAAATGACTTGCCCAAGATCACCCAGAAAATCAGTTGAATGCGGGTCAGGGCTGGCTCCAGACACCAGCGCAGGAAGCAGGTGCTTGGGGCTGCTGGAAGTGGTGCAGGCTGAAGGATGTACTGGCTGCCGGTTCCAGTAGCTCCCATTAGCCTAGAGCAGCGAATCGCGGCCAGTGGGAGCCGCGATCAGCCGGCCCTGTGGAAGCGGCAGGTAAACAAACCGGCCTGGCCGCCAGGGGCTTTCCCTACACAAGCAGCGTCCCAAGTTTGGGAAACACTGCTCTAGAGCAATGTTTCTCAATCGGAGGATTGCAACCCTGAAGGGGGTTATGAAAGGTCATCCGAGGGGTTACAAGGGATTGAAAAAATTGTTACAACCTAAAGCAAAGAAAATCTTTCTTAATCTGCCATTCCCTTACCCTCCACTGTTAAGCATTCTCTATCCACCCTCTTGAAACATACATACAAACTAATTCTTATCATTGTTATCACTGATCCATATTTTACAGTAAATGTAAAGGGACCATGGTAATTTTTGACTTAGAATAAAAGGTCGCCAACCTGAAAAGTTTGAGAAACACTGATCTAGATGGTCCTTACATGGCTGCAAGTGATGATGCTGATAATGTCCTCCCTTCTACCCAGCAAGAGGACAGATTAGTTGTTGATGTCACCAGGTGAAGCTACACCAAATCAGAATACTTTTGCTGTGTTAGATTTTGCCTACCCACAAGAACTCCTGAGGTAATATTCAGCCACCATCTTCAAACAGCTGTCAGCACTACCTCCTTCCTCCTGCAGGGTCTGTCCAAAGCACTGGCCACAGCTCAGGCTTCTGCCTTTTAAAATCCAACCCCCTCACTGGCCACAGAGTACCAGAGCACAAATCTCTCCCCAAAGTGAAACACGCTTTGCATAATGCACAGCATATGGCACCTCATGATCAGCCTTATGATCTCATCAGACTTTATGCTTATTTTCACAATCCGGTATTAATAAGCATAAACTAGGAATTTTATACATTGTCATTTTGGGCATTCACATGCCTTCAACCCAGATGGTGCTATATGGGAATTACCAAGCCCAGGAGATTGTCAGGAGGAGCACTGTTCAGGATGGGAGCCACAAAAGGACTGCAGGACCAGGTGATGTAAACTGCAAGTGCAGCAAGGTAACACTGTTGCTCCTGGGCTGGGAGCATGAAGGATGAGATTCTGTCCTGAAATATGTGAGCATAACCTTCTGGTGATTAGGCTAGGTCCCATCTTGGCTGACACACAGGGGATGGAACCAGATACCTTCAGAGGTAACAGCATGAGCTGCTACAGCTTGAGTTAAAGCTCTCATGCTAGGGCTGTAACAAACTCGTATCCTCTGAAGATTAGACACAGGGGGAACCACTCACCAGTGGGACACATATGCATAACCAGTCAGAGTGTCTAGGACAGATGTAACACTGGTTTCTCCTTGAGCTTCAGAGAGTACTGAGGTCGGCTCACTAGCTGGATCATAAGTCCAGGCTTCAGCCTTCAAGAGCTTTTAACTTGGACAAGCACTGGTGTACCTAGGGGTATTCCAGCCCCACCTTAAATACCATTCCCATTATACCTTTTCCTGCATCCACTGCCTCATGAAAGACCCACAACAAGTGTTCTTTGACCATAGGGGCCCCTCGCTGACTCCATGACCTACTTTCATTACAGAGGTCAAGCCCATTACAATCATGCACTCAAGTGTTTTGACCTATAGGTACGGAGAGTAAAATCTCTTTGAAGTCAACAATATCCAGAGGGAGAATTTTTTTTAAAAATCCCTCAGACACACATGACAAGGCACAAGGTAAATGAGGCAGCAATTTATGGGGATTTGACATGCATGGGTGGTGCCTGTGCACACATACACACTCAGGAGCCAAGGCTGAATCCACTCATATGGGAAAAGAAACTATTCCATGCATTTAACATTCAACACAATGTATTCCCATAAAGTAGATTGTGTACAATGCATCACAGAATGCTTGGCCAAGAGCTGGGGCTGGGGGGCCAAGGGCTCATGCAGCGAGGAAGGAGAAGACTATGTACAGACACAGAGCAGTGTAAGAACCTAAAAGGTGGGGAAAATGGAAATAAGTGTCCCTGCAAGCTAGTTACGGGGGTAAAGAGAGAGAGAGATGGGAAGGAACAGAAATGGAATGGAGAGTGGAGATGAGTGTTACAGGGAGGGAGCTGGGGGCCAGCACTGGGTGTGGGGAAGATGAGTGGGGGCTAACAGGCCTAATGAACAAGAAGGTTTCAAGGAGAGACCTAAAGAGAGGGAGTGAATCTGGTTCCACAGGATGGTGGGGAGAGACAGTTCCAGCCAGATGGGACATCACAAGAATCACAGCCAGCTGTGGATAGCTGTGGGATGGAGGCCAAGCCTAGAGGAGCAGGTGAGTGAGTAGGAGGGCACACGGTTAGAGAAGTTGGACAGTGGGATGATAACTTTATACGCCTCATAAAAAGGATTGGGTTATTGCTATTTCCAATATTCAGCAGAACACAGCTGCCGTTCAGGGTATTTCCTGCAAAGCCAAATATTTAAATACAACACAAACCAGCAAATTCCATGCGCTTGGAAACAGTGCGTGCAACTCATTGGCCAACGCAGAAAGCATATATGTGGAAACTACATTACAGCTCCCATGTGAGTGGTTAACTGTCCAGTCCCTGCCTCTACTGGCTGCCTTGGAGCTTCGTTTTCGACGCTGGGAAGGCCTCTCTTCTTTAGTTTCACTGACCCTTATGTTGCACTATGCATATTGCTAATTTATTTGATCTTGCAAGGGATGCTCTGGTGGTTTGTTGAAAAATCAGTGTGCTTAGAAACTGCTTCTTGTCAGGACTCTGCACATATTCCCCACACAACAAGACAAGTTGAGAGGGATTTTTTTTTGTCTTGTTTTGTTTTTTAATTAAATCTCCTCCAAGAAATAGAACTTAAGATCTGACACTGCAAGATGTTCAGCTGAGCATGAGCACCCTCAACTCCCATTAACCTCCAGTGAGCTGAGGGCACTCAGGGATTTGCATAACGGGCTCTAAAATTTCTAAGCTGAGGCTTTGGGGGCTTTGTCTCCATGCCCCTTTCCTGATGGTCTAGCTGGTGTGCCAGCACCCTCTGCACTGAAACTTAGACACTGTGAGCTAGATACCCCAACCCATCCCCTTTGTGTCACTCCTGCAGCTCAAAGGAGATATAGCAGTAACCTGGCAGGACACTGAGGCAGAGGTGGGCAAACTATGGCCCGTGGGCCAGCTGTCCTGTCCAGCCCTTGAGCTCACGGCCCGGGAGGCTAGCCCCTAGCCCCTCCCCTGCTGCCCTCTTCCCCCCGCAGCAACACTGCCATGTGGGCAGCATGGCTGGCTCCGGCCGGGCGGTGGGGCTGCGAGCTCCTGCTGCTCTGAGCTGGATGGTAAGGGGGCGGGGTGGGGGGGGTCAGATAAGAGGCAGGAGGTCCTGGGGGGCAGTCAGGGGACAGGGAGCATGGGGAGTTGGATAGGGGGTGGGGTCCTGGAGGGCCTGTTGGGGGAAAGGGTGTGGATAGGGGTCAGGGAGGGCAGTCAGGGGATAGGGAGCATGGGGGGCTGGATAGGGTGTGGGGTCCCGGAGGGGCAGTTAGGATGAGGGGTCCTGGGAGGGGGTGGTCAGGGGATAAGGAGCAGGGGGCGTTGGATGGGTTGGAGATTCTGAGGATGGAAGTCAGGGGGAGGGAAGTGGGAGGGGGTGAATAGAGGACAAGAAGCGGGGGGCGTTGGATAGGTCAGGAGTTCTGAGGGGGGCAGTCGGGGCAGCGGCATCTCTAAACATTTTGCTGCCCCAAGCACGGCGGCATGCCTTGGGTGGCGCTCTGCCAGTCGCTGGTCCCACAGCTCCAGTGGACCTCCCGCAGGCGTGCCTGCGGAGGGTCCGCTGGTCCCGTGGCTTCGGTGGATCTCCTGCAGGCATGCCTGCAGAGGGTCCGCTAGTCCTGCAGCTCCACCGAAGCCGTGGGACCAGTGGACCCTCCGCAGGCATGCTGCCGAAGGCTGCCTGCCTGCCGCCCTCCTGGCGACTGGCAGAGCGCCCCCCACGGCATGCTGCCCCAAGCACTCGTTGGCATGCTGGGGCCTGAAGCCGCCTCTGGTCAGGAGGTGGGAAGTGGGAGGGGGCAGATAGAGAACAAGGAGAAGGGGGGGTTGGATGGGTTGGGGATTCTGAGGGGGGCAGTCAGGGAGTGGGAAATGGGAGGGGTCGGATAGAAGGCAGAGGGCAGGCTGTGCCTCCCCAAACAGCCTTCCCTTCCCGGCCCTCCATACAGTTTTGCAACCCCCATAGGGCTCTCTGAACAAAAATTTTGCCCACCCTTGCACTAAGGATTCCCTCTGAGTAGAGAAAACCCAGGTCATACAAAGTCAGCAAAGCCAGATCTAGGCTCCTCACTCCTGTCCCTCCGGCACAGTGGGCATGCCAGGGGTGTCTTAGGGCAGAAGGAGGCATGGCGAGAGTTTTCTGCATTGCAGATAGGGCATTAGAGAGATTGAGGGGAAGCAGGGTGCAGGGAGAGATGAGAATAAACTGCTGTAAACATCCAGGGCAAGGTCTGAGGTAAGGAGGGAAGGTGAAATTAAATGAGGATGGGAGAAAGGGGGTCAACCAAAGCTTTGTCCATTACTGACTTTATTCTGACATCTGGCAGAGAAGGAAGGGTACAAGTTTAAAGAATTTAAAAAGCTTCCCTCTTGAGGGGATCTCCACTGATTTCTCTAGTTTGGAGAGCTTGGAGCATTTTTCTTTCCCTGGTTGTTGTGAGCTGGTTCTACAGGAAGGCGATTTCCTAGGCTCACCCAGCTGGAAAATACAGTAAAGAAGGAGCTTCAATTTAAGAAAAGAATCAAAGTTCGTAATGTACCATTGTTAGCCGGGTAATTGCTTCCTTTCCTCCCTTTCTTTCCTTGACTCCTTTTAAAGCCACAGGCAATTCCTTCTAGGTTCTGAGGCAGCTTCCTTGAGGCTTTTGTTTAAGTCCTTAAAAGGCAGAGTTTCCAAAGAAATAATTGCTGCTTTTATACTGCACCGTCCTAGCAAATATCTTTTGACTTCATTTCAACACTTAGCAGGTTTTATTTGTGCCTTAAAGCGATTTTCATTCTCTTTTTTATTATTATTTTTTATTAATGGTTATAGAAAGTACGTGTGCAATTGCTTTTAAAGGTGAATTTAGGTGCATTATTAAGATTCAAGATTGTGCAAAAATGTAAATTAGATCCACGTATAGTGTTTTGCTCTGAGTGATAAGGCAGTTTGAGTAAAATGAAATGAGTTTTTTGTTTTTTGGGTTTTTTTTTTTACCACCAGAGATATTAGTTTATCCTTACAATGTGGCTGCCTGCTTTGACTGGAATTAAAATATATGCTCTTCACAGAGTAAATATCACATCAGTTACCTTGACAAAAGCTACCACCATGCCATTTCATGCTGTGATTGGGTCAGCTCTTGCAAGGCTGAGCATGGCTAGGAGGCCTCTATATAAAAATCAAGATTTTGAAGCAATTGCTCCTCAAAATCAACACTGAAACACTGCCCTAATCTTTCACCCAAGATACTAAACTGCGAACCTGACCATTACTAGTCATTAAATATCCCATGGCAGTAGCTATGTCATAACTAGGTTGGAAGGATTAGATTTTCATCCGTACATATCTGTAAATGGCGAGTTCACTCTATACCAGGGATCAGCAACCTTTGGCATGTGACCCTCCTGAGTAAGCCCCATGGCGGGCTAGGCCAGTTGTTTACCTGCTGCTTCTGCAGGTTCGGCAGATCGCGGCTCCCACTGGCCGTGGTTCACCGTCCCAGGCCAATGGAGGCTGCAGGAAAGGCGGCCAGCACATCCCTCAGCCCACACTGCTTCTTGCAGCCCCCATTGGCCTGGAGCAGCAAACTGCTGCTAGTGGGAGCTGCGATTGGCCGAACCTGCGGACGCATCAGGTAAAAAACCAGCCTGGCCTGCCAGGGGTGCTTACCCTGGCAGGCCATGTGCCAAAGGTTGCCAATCACTGCTCTATATACACAAAGCAATGAAAAAAATGTTTCCATTGATAATAACCAAAATTTACAGATAGGAAAAGTAAGAAAAATGCTGCTTGAGAACTTATTAGAGTTTGAGTTAAGGATATTTACTTTGGCATGAGAGGCTGACAATTTGTGTTTTAATGCTTATAAATCTTTAACATTTTGAATCTCAGCATCTACGGTCATTAAATAATTATTGTCTGACCCATTGGCTCACAAACACAGCCAACAATTTGCTACGACTATGAAAATTTAAATTGATAGCTGGGAAAAAACACAGTAAAAGAAACATGGATGTTATCCATCAAAATTATTTTAAATAAATTGAACTCTGCCAAGCCTAGTTATAACTCTAATGTCCTGGTCAATTCTAACGTGGGCGCATCTGTTTTGTCTCCCTAATTTCCCCCTGTGATTTCCATTGCACAAGGCATTTTTCACTTCTTCCTTAAACTGAGGTATAGTGTTGGTCTGTCGCATAGGAACAGCTCCTGTGTGTGCTGATGGACTCCAAACCTACAGCACTCTCTGAGGAGAAAGAAGCCACCATGGAGGGCTCAGTGACAATGTTTGTCTTCTGGGTAATTTGAAAAATAGGGTTGGATGCATTAAAATGAGGCAAGAAGATAATGCAGAAGTATGGTGACAATTATATCAGACAAGGACATGTTTCCATCTGTAATATTGTGCCCAGTTCAGATGGTCACCTCACCTTAGGAAAGGAAGCTGGCGTTGAAAAGGGACAGAAAATGGCCACAAGGATGTTTAAAGTATGAAAGGATTTTCAGACTCTGGGATTTTAGGGCCAATGCCAGCAGCTACTGCTACAGATCTTAGCAGAGTGCACATGCTGCCAGAAAGTTTGCCTGGGTAGTGGTCCTAGTGGTGCAAGGCACTTCCATTTACTACTCCACCAGTGTCAAGTATCAGAGGGGTAGCCGTGTTAGTCTGGATCTGTAAAAGCAGCAGAGAATCCTGTGGCACCTTATAGACTAACAGACATTTTGGAGCATGAGCTTTCGTGGGTGAATACCCACTTCATCTATGATGTTCATGTAAGTTGATATTATTTTCTTTATGGGGCAGGTAATGACTAGGCTAGAGATAACGAGGTTAGTTATGTTCCGACCCAAGATTATTCTTCCAGGACCAACACTGAACAGTGCAGCTGAATTACACAGTACCCTCTCACCACAGCACAAGAAGAAGAACTCCACCCATGACTCCTCTCCTGAGGGTCCGAAATGACAGTTCTCCGGACCTATACCTTGAAATGCTTGCGGTCCACCATGTCACAGCAAAATTGTGGAAACACAACATCGCTGCCTCTCAACTCAGTCGTTGCAGGGACTCTGCAAAGGCCATCTTTTCAACCAGTCCCTCAGTTGTTAAATCCACGGTCCTATTTTTCGTCTATCTCAGAATTGAGTAACAAGAAGAGCGATAGGGGCTTGGTTGTGCATCATCGAACGAGTCGACTCACCAAAGAGAGTGCTGCAGACACTCTCAAGAATCCAATTCTACAGGCCACTCCCTCAGATCCCGCATCGGAAGAACACTAGAACTGCCATACACCACTACTCTCTCAACATCCCTACAGCCCAGGTTAACAAATCAAACATACCCTCAGAGCCCATTACCAGGTTATTCTATCCATACTACCACAAGAGATTCCATAAACCCGGAAATCCTGGGAAGCCCCATCATCTCGGCACCTGGCATTCTCACTGAAAGACGTTGTCTGGATATTGTGGACTCCTGCTCAGACCCTTGCCCCAGCACTCCAAGTCTCTATCCGGGACACTACACTGGATTCATGAGGGAAATATCAAGTGCATTGGTCACCTTCCAGAAGAAACACATCCTGCCTCATGGATGTAAGGTCTACTACACAAACATCTCACACACAGATGTTGAAACAACCTGCTCCAAGTAACAGTTATCCCTGATGATGCCACAGCCACAAATCGCTGCTTGAGCTCTGTGCCTTTATTGTTGGCCTACACACTAACTATTTCGAAATTGATGACACAATATATTATCTCCAGAATCTAAATGGCACTGCCTTATGGAGTGCCATTCTGCTGCTGGCCTCAAATCGGCTAATTAGTTTTTATGGCTGACTGTGAACATCCAGGGTTCCTCGCTCTCGTCCACGTCTCGCCCTTTCTCTACTTTATGTGCTACTTTGACATGACATCGTTCTCACTCTGGTACTTCCAATCGCGAAAAGGGAGGTCTGGAAAGAATTCCACCACGATTTCAACCGCTCTTCCACTCCGACTATCTATCCACAGCCTGACCAATAAATCTATCTTATGAATAAGAAGTGTGAGTAATACACTTATCTAGAACACCACAGAGTATTGCAAACTACGTGCATGGTCATCATGAACTACCACCCTATATTGAAAATCTACGACCTGCTTATCGCCCTCCTCCTCGCCTCCCAGACTTCATCCCGGGACATTCACACGATTCCATTTGTTACAGTCAAGCCCACTGAAGGTAACAACCGCATCTGCCTCTCCCCTCAACCTAAACCAACACCTTACAAAATCTCCACCAAGCATTCTCAAAACTAACAATACCACACAAGGAAATAAGGAAACAGATCAACAAGCCAGATGTACCAGAAGCTCCATCCTGCAAACCAAACCCAAGGAAAGAAACAACAGGACTCCACTGGCCATCAACATACAGCCCCGGCTGAAAACCCTCAAGCATATCGGGATCTACGAGCCCATCCTGGACAATGTCCCACGAAACTTTCACAGGGCCGTTGGGCCCTGGGCAGAGCCAATCCTTGCCCACAGACCAACTGCCAACTGAAACATATTCTCCCCAGCAACTGCACACTACACCATAGTACTCCAGCTCAGAACCAATCCATGCAACAAACCTCGATGCCAACTCTCCATACATATTACACCGCGACACCATCCAGACATAACCAGCATCACGCATACAATCACCGGTTCATTCCACCTGCACATCCACCAAATGGTAATATACGCCATATAGCCAGCAATGCCCTCTGCTATGACCATTGGCCAAAACTAGACAGTCTCTCTTGGAAAGAGGTAATGGACACAAATCAGATATTAGGAATGTGTCAAATACAAAAAACTTGTGGATAGCACTTCAAACCTCCCTGGCCACACAATAGCAGACCTTAGGTGGCCATCTTTTGCAGCAACACCATCAGCTCAGGATTGAACAAAGACTGTGAATGGCTTGCCAACTACAGAACCAGTTTCTCCTCTCTTGGTTTTCACACCTCAGCTGCTAGAACAGGGCCTCATCCTCCCTGATTGAACTAACCTCGTTATCTCTAGTTTGCTTGCTAGCATATATATACGTGCCACTACATGCATCTGACGAAGTGGGTATTCACCCACGAAAGCTCATGCTCCAATATGTCTGTTAGTCTATAAGGTGCCACAGGATTCTCTGCTGCTTTTACACTCCACCAGTGGGCCTTCAGCCAGCCAGCAAAGCCCCAATATTGGCCAATAGGGGGTACGGTCAGGGCACTGCAGGATGCTCTAATTCAGTGCATACCTTGCGCAGCCTGTGCTGGTAGGGGTTCCTGCATACCTCCTTTTTGAAGGATTGATGTACCTGTAAATGTTTGAGATAGCATCTGATATTACAGGATGAGATCTTTAGGAATCCATGTAATAAAAAGGTGAGAACACATTGAACTAGCTGCAAACTGGAAATTATGTTTATGCTGTACGATATTAGTATGATAAAACTCACAACAGCAGATGGGTTTGGGGAGGAAGAGATCAGTTTGAGACCTGACCCTTGACAACCATCAGCTAACTAATACACTTAGACAGGCCACCTGTCCTGATATTTCCCAGGATAGTCTTGAATTCTAGCTACTACATCCTGTTCTGATCCACAACACTTCTGGAGCTCACAAAGGCTTTGAACAACAAGAGATCAGCATGACAGTTAATAACAGAGGGGATATTCTAACTTAGACATGGGGAACATGAAAACCAGGAGGAACTCCGGTAAAGATATGGAAACTAGTCAGGACCAAAGCTTCAGCCAGTATTCAAGTCTGGAGCTGACCAAATAATCCATTACAAATCCATTACAAATCAGCTATTCAGCTACTTTTTGCCTCTTTATCTGCTTGTGGATTGGTCTTATTGTATTATTTCTGTTCTCTGTTTGGCTGAGTGACATTCTTTTAAGAATGTTTCAAAAGCCCAGTTGACTTTATTTGGATTTAAACTCCAATTTAAAATTAAGCACGATGTGCATATGTGCTTTGCTGAATTTGGACCAAAGTCCTGACCCAATGTAGACCTTCAGCAGCACCACAGAAGTTTGGGGGTTGGGTTTTTTTCATGTTTCTTGGGGACGTTGGGTAGAGAGTATGGAAGAAGGTGACCTTACTTTATCAGATGAGTTTCCAGTTAACTCATCCTTGTTACTTATGTGGCCAGTTTATGCTTGGGAGCATTGTTAGCTTTTTTTCCTTTTCTACCCAAGATAAGTGGTTCCTGAGACCAAATGTATTGGCAGGACAAAAGGTTCTCAGAGAACAATACATTTATTGTCCCAACTTTTTTAGTAAGGTTAAGCCAATATTTTTTTTTTTAAGGAGGGAATTGTTTTTCTGCCATAACACCTTTTCAGACTAACATTATTGCTAAACAAAGACACATCAGAAGGCACTTTTAATTAAATTGATTTATGGGAGGAGAAAATGGAGCTCTGCCAATTTACACCACTAGAGAATTGACCGTAGATGACTGTAGGTGTGAGACAGAGATCTGGGCTGAAGATTATTTTATACATTCCTTGGCCCGCACCGCTTCCAGCAGCTCCCATTGGCCTGGAGCAGTGAACTGCGGTCAGTGGGAGCCACAATCAGCTGTACCTGAGGAGAGGGCAGGTAAACAAACTGGCCCGGCCCACCAGGGGCTTTCCCTACACAAGCGGCGGCCCCAGTTTGTGAAACACTGTTTTAGATAGACATTCTTTTTGCATGCTTCTCAAGCCAGCAAACTTCAAACCATCAAACCATCTTTACTCTTGTCTACACATTCAGGAAAATGAATCCAAATTAACTGAAGGTGTGAATTTAAAGTGAATTAAACTGCATTGAACCCCTCTGTGCACACTCTCATTCAGAATTAAAGTGGCCATAATTCATTTTTTCTTAATTCAGAGAGTGTCCACACAAGGGTTTAATGCAGTTTGACTAACCCACCTTAAATTCATACCTTCCATTAATTCAGATTATTTTCCTGATGATCCCCATGTAGACAAGCCTTTAGATAGCACCTTGTTACAAAGGCAATAGGCAATTCACTCTTTTATTTAAAAGTCTGTAATAAAATTATGTCTTTGATTAAGATGTGCATGGGGTGGGTGGAGGGAGAGTTGGTGAAAAATACCAGTGAGCCAGCCCTGAAATCCCTTCATACCCAAAGGCATGGATGATGCAGGCAGATCTGGGAACCCACATGAAACCACTGCATTGGAGCACCTCTGCACATTAATTGGTAAGAAATCAGACTTACCCTTTGAGTCTCTTCCTCTGGCTGAGTGTCCCATCATATATGACACCTTCTCTCAGCCAGCCTTGTCCCCAGACCCTCCTGCTTTTTCATAGAATGAGGCCCATACAATGCTCACCAGTTCTTCTATCCCCTCCATTTCAATACACTTCTGAAATCCTGCCAAGAGATCTCTGCTTCTCTGCCATCATCATCTTTTAGCAACAGAACATGCTGGAGACACCAGATGTCCTCTCTTCTCTCATGACTCTGTGTGCAATATCTGTGACTCTGAGATGGGCCCTGGTCTCAGCTGTAGTCCTGTCGATTCTAAAAATGAGCCTGCAGGGCTGGCTGAACTATGTTTCACAGCTAACCATTAAATTAGGAGCCTTCTGCCCATCACCTGTGCCAGGTAAGCCAGGTGGAAGCCTCCCTGTCTGAATAAACCAATGTAAGTTTTTCTGAGCTTATTCTGGCAGTCTCTATTGGCACACGTCACATTGTCTTTCCCTTAAGCACTGCCCCAGAAATCCAAAATCCCAAGATGCTGTCCCAATACCAACAGATTAGGTACTTTGTGTAGGTGGGTGGAACATGTCTAGCAAAAATATCCATTCCTGATGGGAAACCCATCTCTCTTCTTCAGAAGACCACAGTATACCTACCTAGTGCTTCCTGCATTGTTCTGGGCATCCTTTCAAATTGACAAGTCATTCTCATTATCCAGTATAACTGCTCGTGCCATTATATGGCAATAAATATCTAGCCCCTCCTCCTCTCACCCAGGCCCTTCTCTTCAAACTGCCCCTCACCCCCACATGAGAAAAGGTTAGGGTGACCAGTCAGCAAGTGTAAAAAAATCGGGATGGGGGGGTAATAGGCACCTATATATGACAAAGTTCTGAATATCGGGACTGTCCCTATAAAATCAGGACACCTGGTCACCCTAGAAAAGATGGAGTAATGCACCATGATCAGAATTCCAGCAGAGAGGCCAAAGATTGAATAGGATCAGAAGTGGACTCTTCTCCTTGCTAGAGGAAGAATCTTTATTGGTTGAGGCATTCTGGGAAGGGAGAGGGGAGTATATTGCACTGTGACTTCCTGTGCTGTTTCCATTCACTCAATAGAGGGTTTCATTCTCCAGAGATGTCACTAAGTCCCAAGACCTCCCCATCAACCTCTGCATGTCACTAGTCAAGAGGCCCATCCATCAATGCAGGAGAGGGAAGCTGAAAGGGGTGGTTGTTCTTTGTGACTACAGGGACTTTTTTCTGGTACCTTGTCCAGTCATACATCCAGGCAGAGTTGCTCTGGATCATGTCCACTGTTGTCTTGGAATCCTTCTCACAGCAGCGGGCATTGTCTGTGATTCTCTGCCCTGGGTATAAAACTCCTGTGGCTGGCCTGTGTCAGCTGACTAGGGTCACTGGGCTATAAAACTGCAGTGTAGATGTCCATGCTCACATCGGAGCCCGGACTCTGAGACCCCATGAATGGAGATGCTCCCAGTGCCCAGACTCCTGCCCAAGCCTGGACATCTACACTGCAACTTTATAATCCCACAGTCCAGGCCCTGTGATCCTGAGTCAGCTGACATGGGCCAGCCATGGGGTGTGTTATTGCAGTGTAGACAAGGTCGCAGTATCCCCTTCTGGTTCCTTGCTTTTGACCCTATGACCTGCCTCCTCTGTCCTTGTTTGTTCATTTTTTGTCCCACACACTTTCTTAAGTTCTGAGTCTTGCTGCCCCTCCCTCAACTAAGGAGGTAAAGCTTTTATTGTTTTTGGTCTGCTTTGCCCACCATCCCAGAGGTTATAGAGGATGGCACTTCAAAAATGGATTGTATCCATTTTGTTTTGGGTTACTGTGCTTCTGCACCACCTTCAGCTCAGTTGTCGTTCCGATGTTGCATAGAGTTTTCTCCCTGGAGGTCCATAAATGTGAGTGACATGATCGCAGTAGGTGTATGTGTGAGCCACTGAGTAAGCTTTGCAGTATATCCATTCTTGAGATTGTAGGAAAGTTTGTACAGTGGCAAAGAGGAAATCTATCACCTTCTCAATCTGCCCTTTCGATCAGCATGAACAGCGACAAGGTGTGAATGTGATGCTGTGCCATACATGCACCAGCATTCTAATATCACCTCCATTGTGATGCTTGGGAACATCAATTAAAAGTCTTCTGTTTCTTTTTCCAAATGCTTCATTTGGTTTCTGCTGCTGGATGTTCGACTGTAGCCACCGATCGGCTGGAGGAGCCTCTTGAGTACTATAGGAGACGAGTGTTAAAATTCAACCACCTAATTCAGTGGAGGTTTAAGAAAAATTCCCTGCATCTGATGGAGTTTTGACTTCCAACATCCTTCTCTCTGCACTACTAAATAATCTCTCCCAGAGGTGACCCATTATATAGACATTTTAAATTGTTTGGGACAGGGACTATCTTTTTATTATGTGTGTGTAAAGCACCTAGTGCAATAAGGGCCTGATGCCTGATTAGGGCCTTTGGGTGCTAGTGAATACAAATAAATAACAACATGGAACACATATGAATAATTTTCAGTGAGCCAAAGTACACAGAGAGAGAGAGAGAGAGAGAGAGAGAGAGTTCAAATTACACAGGTCAATCACTGTGATGTGCTATCAGTAAAGTCAGGAAATTTGTCAGGAAACAAAGTGTAAAAATTTTTAGAAAAATATGCTTAGTATGAGGTCGTTTGCCACAGGAGTTATTCTCCCTTGCTGGTTATGAAAAATGTTT
Organism: Chelonoidis abingdonii; assembly: GCF_003597395.2. NCBI lineage: Eukaryota > Metazoa > Chordata > Testudines > Testudinidae > Chelonoidis > Chelonoidis abingdonii. Next base: position 74,347,850 of record NC_133777.1, on the reverse strand, counting down.
TGTATAAATGGGAAAACATTGTAATATATTCCCAAATCCATTGCCCCCTCTCTACAGTCACACACACAGACTTCCTCCAGTATCTGGAATTTGCAACAGCCAAAGGGAACATTTTGATTAGAGCTCCTCGTTAAAATAGAAGCAGCATATCGTTGCCTGCTTGCATTCCACGTTGGGCTATAATAGCAAGCCTCACGAATTACACTGGGTCAACCCTGCTTCTTTGGAAGCCTCAACTAAGAGTCTTCCAAGAAAAACTCAGCTGCTAGTATTGGTAGTTCAATAGATGGCACTCTTCCCTCTGAATCATTTCTGAGCTAGTGCCCCAGCTTAATGTTAGGGAGCATTGTACTGTTGGAAATGTTTTCTTTTTGGATGAGACTAAAAAACCAAGCCCCAATGAGATACCATGGCAGTTTTTGCAGGAGTGGTGTTATTAGCTATAGGGGATACTAAATGTAGTATGTTCTGTCACCATAAATTCCCCCTTGCAGTTGCAGTGGGATATGACATTTTACTTCACTTCTTCTACTCTATTGTTACCTTATACCAGTGTTTCCCAAACTTGGGACACTGCTTGTGTAGGGAAAGCCCCTGGCGGACAGGGCTGGTTTGTTTATCTACCCCATCTGCAGGTCAGGCCAATCACGGCTCCCACTGGCCAAGGTTCACTGCTCCAGGCCAATGGGAGCTACTGGAAGCCGCAGCCAGTATGTCCCTCGGCCCGCGCCGCTTCCAGCAGCTCCCATTGGCCTGGGGCAGTGAATCGTGGCCAGTGGGAGCCGCAATCAGCCAGACCTGCATACGTGACAGGTAAACAAACTGGCCCGGCCCACCAGGGGCTTTCCCTACACAAGCGGCGTCCCAAGTTTGGGAAACACTGCTGTATGCCATTGAACATAACCATTATCCACCCCAGAGATGGCTGCATTTCTGCAATAGGGAAATTATTCCTGAAGATAATGTATGTAAAGCATTTGGGGGATCATGTTGATTAAAGAGCATTCTATACATGTTAGATAGTGTTTTTCTGATTATCCTTTTCCTGGAGTATTTCCCTTTTACATTATTTTAGGATAATTTTTCAATAAATTTTATCAGACACATAACTGCTTCCCCTTTGAGATCTTCTAGATAAATAACAACTTTTTCTTATTTTAGAAAGAAGATGAGTAAGTAATTTAAGGCAATTTTTTTATATCTGATTATTTATTCTGACTGGAATATTATTTTATTATTTATATTACTAAAAGAGCTGTGCCAAGGACAAAAGTTCCATTTTACACAGGATTTCAAGATTTCAACATTTGCCTTCAATCTGGTTAAGAATGAAAACCTAAAATTTCAAAATTCTCCACATAAGAAAATTCCAGGAAAAATTAATTGCTGATCAATCAAAACATTTCATTTCAATTTTGTTTCTTTTAATTTAAAATTTATAAATTATTCTAAATAATTATAATTATAATATATAATATAAAACAAAAATTTTAAAAAATTCAAGTAAAAAAATTGTATTCCAAGAATGTCAAAATGCCCTATTTTGACATTGTTGGGATTCTTTTTTTTACCTCTTCAGTGAAAATTTGGCAAAATTGGTAGTTTCACAAAGCATTTCAGCTTTGACAACACTGCATTCTCCAACAGAAAATCATTCTGTCCGAATTTTCCCAACCAGCTCTAATTATTAATAATAACATTTATACAGCCCCTTTCATCCCAAAAGATCCCACAGCCTTTTACAGATTGGAAATAAAGGGATAACTTCATCCACCGTTTGAAACTCAGCTTCCCCCTTTCCCCCTTCGCCTTGGAACTCTGCCGCCAGCTAAGCCCTGTCAACACTAAGACGGAGTTGGAAGTGAAAGGCAGCATCATGCTAAACATCCAGAGAGGTCTTGGTGAGGCAGAGTGTAAGTATCCAAAGCAGAGTTTGCACAGGATACTGGGGCTAATTCTACAAACTCTTACAGAATGTGACAGAAGATCTTTAAGACGCATGAGTGGCTGGGTCCTTGATTGCAAGTTCTATCCAAAGGTTAGAAGAGATTTTTGAGATTGCAAATTCTAGTTAGGAGTGAATAAAGCTCTTGGAATAATTTTAACAGCTACATCCAAACATGAATCCCTAACACATAGCACGTGCTTCTTCTTGCCTGAAAGAGCCCGTGCTTGCAAGCTCTTCCCTTCACGGACTGTACATTAAGTTGTTAAGCTGCAACAGAAAAAGCTGCATTGAAGAAATGCAACAGGGTCTGGCAAGTGATAGTGTTCAGATGAGAGGCTGTAAGTTCATTCAATAAGACATCCTGTTCTTGATCTCCTGACCGAGCCTAAGTATGGCAGCACAAGTGGACAACAGAGCTAAGGAAGGGTGAACCCCTCCAGACCAAGCTACTACTTGGATTGGGTGAACCAATTTAGTTGAGATAAGTTCCTCAAGTCTTTTTCCCAGTACTCAACACCAAATGTTTGAAAATGTTTTAGATTAGTGGGTCTCACCTTTTTACATCCTATAACCCAGCATTTCCAAAACTTGGGACGCCATTTGTACAGGGAAAGCCCCTAGCGGGCCAGGCAGGTTTGTTTACCTGCTGTGTCCACAGGTCCAGCTGACTGTGGCTCCCACTGGCCGCGGTTCACTGCTCCAGGTCAATGGGAGCTGCTGGAAGCAGCAGCCAGTAAGTCCCTCGGCCTGCGCCCCTTCCAGCAGCTCCCATTGGCCTGGAGCAGCAAACCGAGGCCAGTGGGAGCCACAATTGGCTGGACCTGCTGACACGGCAGGTAAACAAACCAGCCCGGCCCACCAGAGGCTTTCCCTACACAAGCAGTGTCCCAAGTTTGGGAAACACTGATGCAGGAAATATGTCCAGTTAGTGGTCATGGCTTGGCTGTTTCTTAAACCTATGCTTTGGTATCAATTACAGTTATTTTTCCTATTTTAGATGTAAAGGACATTAGAATGTATTCTAAAAGACCCTTTTCAGAGTGGTAGCCATGTTAGTCTGTATCAGCAAACTGGACACAATTAAATTAGGCTCGAATAAAGACTGGGAGTGGATGGGTCATTACACAAAGTTAAAACTATTTATCCCTACTGTTACTCACACCTTCTTGTCAACTGTTTGGAATGGGCCATCCTGAGTATCATTACAAAAGTTTTTTTTCTCCTGCTGATAATAGCCCAACTTAATTGACTAGTCTCATTAGAGTTGGTATGGCAACGCTCATTTTTTCCATGTTCTTTGTGTATATATATATCTACCTACTGTATTTTCTACTGCATACATCTGATGGCATGGGTTTTAGCTCACAAAATCTCATGCCCAAATACATTTGTTAGTCTCTAAGGTGCCTCAAGTACTCCTCATTATTTTTTGCTAAAGGACAGTGTGGCCCATCTAAAAAAAACTGTAAGAAACCTTGTTACAGAGCATCCCCATCTGGCCCCCGTTTCAGATTCATAGATTCCAAGGCCAGAAGGGACCATTATCATCATTCTCTCTGACCTCCTGTATAACACAGGCCATAGAACGTCCCCAAAATAATTCCTAGAGCAGATCTTTCAGAAAAACACCCAATCTTGATTTAAAAATTGTTTGTGATGGAGAAGCCACCATGACCCATGGCAAATTGTTCCAATGGTTAATTACTCTCCTACAATTTGACAGGATAGTCCTGACCTGAATAATGCTGTCCAGATTTAAGCATGAGAAACGTGCAGAAGATGGACTAAAGTGAGATTTGGGAATTATTAACTGGCAAGAAATCCCCAAAAGATTTTAAAGCTTGTTTGCAGCTGCAGAATAGGAAAACTGGTCATATTGTCAGAGGGATACAACAAGAACTGTAAATTCTAGGAAATTCAGTACAAAAGTATATAAAAAAAAAAATTAGAAGGAATATGGAGAGGAGTAACCAAAACCAGTATGATGACTAATTTTAAAGGCAAGTTTACAAATTTTAGTATACATAACTAGGATAGAAGACTCAAGTCAGGTCCAAAAGCACTGAAGTCAATGTAAGTCCTACCATTGACCACCATGGGCTCTGGATCAGGTCTCCTGGAGGTGTTTGATAACCATCTGTTTGAAGAGAAAGGAAAGGAATAATTTAAGTTCAAGAAGGTGTTAATTAACTCCCAAAAGGGGATGAAGGGTCACCAAGAAAATGTAGACTGACTATCAGGAAACATTTCCTAATGGTGAAATCTATTAGGCTGTGAAAGATTTCTCCGGGATGCATATACGAAGCCCTTTTGTTTCAGTCATTTAATCATCTGTGAATACCCCATAGAGAACGCTTTTATATTATCCATGAGATGAATAAAATAGCCTTAAAATCATCTTTCTCTAGTTAAAAGAACAGGAGTACTTTTGGCACCTTAGAGGCTAACAAATTTATTTCAGCATGTCTCTAAGGTGCCACAAGTACTCCTGTTCATTTTGCGGATACAGACTAATACGGCTGCTATTCTGAAACCTGTCACTTTTTCTAGTTGCAATTTTATAATAAAATTCACTTAGAGATATAGCCAGTATTTGTCTGAAAAGCAAAATCAATGTTCTGGTGTACTATGGAGCTGGCAGGTGACTCAGTTGGTGCCCAACTTGAGACAACCTCAGGGGGTCTTGATTTTCAGAAAGTGGCAAGGACCCTCCTATCAAGTACCCATAAACTGAAGTACTCAAGAGAACTAGTCACTTCTGAAAATCTTGGCCAGGAGCAGCCTGGAAGAAAGGCCTGTTATATGATAACACTATCAAGGTAGGTCAATGCTGTTGCTTACTTTGATCATGTTGCTTTAAGGGAAACTATTCTCAAGGTCTAATTAAAAAGCATGAGTTTTTCCCCCTCTAGCTGTATAGATTAATCTATTTCATTTGCAAAATCCTTTTTTCTCTCCTTCAAATATTCAGAAGAGATTACATTATTGCAATCATGAATTGGCATTAATCCCAGAGCCAAAAGACAAAGAGAGCAAAGTCTTTTGTTAAGCATACACAACAGGCAGTTAAGGTAAGCAGTTGATACGTTAGACAAAGTGCAAGTGCATTAATCAGTTAATTAGGAAAGGTGACACTAACATCTCGTGGCAAAAAGCACAAAAGTAATAGACTTTTATCTGTATGTTACAAAAATGTGAGAGAGAGAAAATGTGATTTGGAGGAAATAATATAAAAAACCAAATCTTTTCACGGGAGGAATGGAAGATGGGGTCTCATAGAAGCACTAGGGTGGAAAGCAGAAGCTTTGAACAGCACAAAGCAGTTTAGGACAGGAAGTGGATAAGAATGCGGTGTCTAGTTGAAAGTGTACTGTTATATTGTTGTTATTTGTATTGTTGTAGCACCTCGAGGTCCTAATCATCCACCAGGACCCCACTGTGTTGTACAAACATAGACCAAAAAGGCGGTCTCTGCCCACAAGGAACTTACAATCTAAAGGTCAGTTTCACAGTCAACATGATCATCTACATTTTCAGAAACTGAGTAAAAAGATCTAAGCAGATAGCAGAGCTTGGAGTGATCTGGCTATGAGAAAATAATGGGGCAAAAGGAAGTATAGCCACATATTAAGCTCGATTACTTGACTGCAGTATTTCAAATGTCTCTCTAGAAGAACTAATTCTTTGGAGGAGCTAATTTAAGGGGGCCAGATTCTCATGTCAATTACTCCAGAGGAACTTCTTTAAAATAAATGGCGTCACTTTGTTTGCTCTGGTTAACTAGCAGCAGAACCTCTGTCCCTATAAAATGTTTCTTCTCAGAGTCTGCTAGTGAACAGAGCTCATGCACTGCTGGTGACGCCAGGGGAGGACAAGAGAGTTAGACTCAAGCTCAGAATTGGACTTCTGTCTGCATGGGGCCTCAGTGAGCCACCATCCTTGGAAACATGGTGCCTTAAACTTAATGCCAATCCCCTTGAAACTATCCCTGATTTTTTATGGGACGGACCCAGTCTTCACAAGTCTCTCACAGAAGCTTCCAGGACTATTAAAGAGTCATAGGGCTGGTCCTCAGCTAGTGTAAATTGTTGTAGCTCCATTGAAATCAACAGAGGATCTGCTGAGGATCTCCCCCCAGGACTTGATTTTGGGTACCCTAAGATTTCACTATGACAGTGTCAGACTCCGATGTCAGTCACTGCACTGAAGGGCTTTCCCAAAGGAAACCGAAATTTAAAGCACAAGAGAATGGATTTTTGGGTTTGTTTTGGTTTTTTGGTCCAAGGCATTTTTTTAAATAAAATTACATATTTAGTGAAAACCCAAATACTTTATGAATGTTTTCAAATGCATGAATTATTCAGGCTAGACCTTAAATGTGAGTCATTCTAGTATAGGCATACAGAATAGCTTATTCCAAGTACAGGATCACGTGCACATTCTGCAGTAAACAGCTGCCTCTGACTTTTAGCCTCTCCAGCATACAGCTATTCTAAATACTAGGTGAAGGCTGGGGTAGAACTATGCTCATGAGTGTATATATCTGAGCCCTAAACTGAGCCACAAATTTAAAAGTAGGGGCAGAGCCAGCTTAAATCCCATTTTATAGCTTTCCAAACCACATCTGAACCACAGTGTGTGTGTGTGCGGCATTTAAGAACAAATTATCTGAGCGCAGTATAAATGGTTGCAATAGCTAACTCGGAACGCAAGCAACCAAAGCTACCAGAGTTCCTGCCTGCATATTTGTGGCTGACATTGTGTAGACTTTGAGGCATGTATATTTGTTAACTTGAATTCCATGTAGATTGTGGGCAACGAGGGTGTATCGTTTAAACCAAAATATGTGTGTGTGTGATGCTAGTCAAACAAATTAACAGGAATTTTCAGGACAAGTAAAGTTCTGGTTCTCAAACTGTCTTTAATAGGGTTTCCATGATTCTGACCCCAAAAGTTTCTTTTGCTTTTTGTTTTTATTTCTCCAATTTTACTTTCCTTAGTTTAACTTTCAAGCCCATCCCTTTTAAAAGCTTCAGTTTATTTTATACTTAATTAAATCAGTGTCATCCAAAAGGACTGTGCAGAGCTGTTCCTGACTTTCTGATGCAAACTCAAATCCTATATAACTCTTCCTCAACAAATCAGGCCCACGCTTATCCTTATGAAAGTGTGGTATTTGAGTACAGCGTTCAGGTTTAAGAAAAAAAATGTTTGCCCAAAAAAGTGCCCCAGATTTGTCATTTTACTTATTACTAATTTAGTGGATAATGCCAAAAATTTATTCCAGTGAATGTCATCATCCTACCTCTTGTTGTAGGTTTCAGACCACGCCTGTCAGTTTAATTCTAAGAAGCAGTGTGAAACTCAAAACTGGAGGAGTGCAAAGATCAGGGTTAGAATAGTTAGCAGTTAGCTTCACCTAAGCATCTGCAAACACTAATCACTTTAGAAAGTGAGTTAATTCTCCTAAGGCCCCCCTCTGTGGCATATGACTGTTATTGGGATTTACAATAAGCCAGCACAGGACATCTAGGACACATTGTGCTAAATATTGTACAAAAACCATAGAAACACCATAGCCCTTGCCCTGAAGAGCTCTGAGTTCAGTAAAGTGCGCTTAAGCATTAATGGTCACCTAGTCCTTCAGGGGTGCCACTATGCTGCACACGCTGGGGCCACTCAAAATGTCATGGTGGCATCAGTGACAGAACTCAGCACAGTCCCTTTCCATGTGGGTTAAAGGGGAATTTCTGTTAGTTGTACTGGTCCCGTGACACACAGCTGAGCAGCTTTGATTACGTCCACTGGTGCCACATATGCATTAGCTAATTCATCATACTATTGCTGTATCCACTTTACAGAGGGATAAATTAAGGAACAGAGAAGTTGAGTGATTTGCACAAGGTTACAGAGCCAGTGGCAGCAGTGTGGGGTAGAAGCCAGGAGTCTGGCTCTCCCTTTTATCTAATCCTTCCACAACAATTCCTGCCATTTCATTTGCTCAGATTTCATACCTACATTCCTAATATAGTAGCCATAGTGGCAATCGTTTTACATACAGCTTTCATACTAAATAAGTTTTTACTGGAACTGGTTGGAAAAAAACATGACCATTTTGTCAAACTTTTTTTTTTCAGCCAGAAATCAAATTTTCAACAAAAAAATTAATCAAACTCCAAATTTGGAAAAATGTTACGAGCTCTTGTTATTATAATAGATCAAATACATATGCTTGTGTATTTCACCATCATATAATAAGGAGCAATTATCTGGCAGTAAAATTTGTGGAGCTGTGTTTTACCACCATCACCATTCCTGCATCTCATCGATTCCACATAAACCCCAAACCCCCATTATTCCAGTGGAGGTTTGGAGTTTACAAGTAATCCAGAATTAAGCCCAGCAGAAGCCTTCCAACATTATGGCCCCAGTGCACAGAATCTTGGAAGTTACAGTGTGGTATGTGTTATCATGAAACAATGTATATGGATATACATCGAGGTCAGCAACCTTTCAGAAATGGTGTGCTGAGTCTTCATTTATTCACTCTGATTTAAGGTTTCGTGTACCGGTAATACATTTTAACGTTTTTAGAAGGTCTCCTTCTGTAAGCCTATAATATAGAACTAAACTATTGTATGTAAAGTAAATAAGGTTTTTAAAATGTTTAAGCAGCTTCATTTAAAATTAAATTAAAATGCAGAGCCCCCAGGACCGGTGGCCGGGACCCAGGCAGTGTGAGTGACACTGAAAATCAGCTCGCATGCCGCCTTTGGCACGTGTGCCATAGGTTGCCTACTACTGATATAGATGAAACAGAGCTCTAATACCTTCTGATTAGGTGACAAGGCTGAAGAACTATAATATAAACACTTCCAGAAAAGCACTGACACTTCTCTGAGGTCAAGCGCTGACTTATTGCCACATGACTTGTTTTACACATACCGTTTTTAAAAGACATTTCCTGAGTTCTTTCTTGCTAGTATTTCCTGTCCTGATCACACAGGTAATTATTTCTGTTCCCTGCATGGTGCAAATTTAGAGCCAGATTTTCAAAAAGAACTTAAGGACTTATTTTCAAGTGCTCAGCACTCACAAGTGGGGACAGATTTTCAAAAGATCCCATTTAGGCACCTAAATAATTGTGAGACATAAGGTTTTTTGACAATCTGGGCCTTCGTATATGACACCTTTCATTTAATCATCTGAAGTGATTCTTGCAGAAGGCAAATGGGCACTGTTTCTTTTTTTCCCCGATGGTCCATAATATTATTAACTTCCAGTCCTAAACTGCTATATGGTTTTGCTGTGGTCAGGGTTGCCTGGGGGGGGGCAAGTGAGGCAATTTGCCCCAGGCCCCAGGGCACAAGAGTTTTTTGAGGGCCCTGGAGCAGGTTCCTTCACTTGCTCTGGGTCTTCGGTGGCAATTCAGCAGTGGGGGGTCCTTCTGCTCCGGGACCTGCCACCAAAGTGCCCCGAAGACCCGCGGTGGGGGGTCCTTCCACGCCAGGACCCAGCGCCAAAGTGCCCCGAAGACCCACGGAGGGGAGTCCTTCCACCCCGGGACCTGCCACCGAAGTGCCCCGAAGACACACGGAGGGGAGTCCTTCCACCCCAGGACCTGCCGCCGAAGTGCCAGGTCTTTGGCCGCAATTCTGCAGCGAGAAGACCCCAGGCCTCCTGAATCCTCTGGGAGGCCGTGGCTGTGGTCGGTTTAAAAGCCACTACATGCCACCCAGAGGTGGCTACATTTCAGTGATGGATGAAATTAAGCATATGGCTATAGATTATATTGATGTAGACATTTTGGGGTCTTTCCAGATGGAAGGTATTAGGTGTAAGTGGTATTAAACAGTTATTATGTGCAGTGATTTTAAGGCACTGCCTTAAGTTGTTATATTCAATGGAAACTCAGCTTGTGGGAAGTATATTCCAAGCTTGCTGACCTAGTTAAGTCTACACTTTGGACAAACCAATGTGGTTCATAACCACCAAAAGCTAAGTGAGACACTTCTAGATCTTGACACTGAGGGGTACTAGAGCTATATATGTTTCAACCCTCAGATCGCGGGGCACAAAATAACACATTAATTTATTTTCTTTTCCTTCCTATTTCTTATTTAAAAAAAAAACTTTTCTATGAATTCTCCCTTTGCCATGAGCCTTTGACCTAACCTCCATTTCTTCTAACCCTGCCTGACATCTTGCTCATCATATGTCGACAGTGTGTGTCCTTAGTGAAAAGCAAATGAACATTGGCACTAATAAGACCCAGAGAAAAGTGACTTAGAGGAAGAAAGAAAGAAAGAGATACCCCAACCATGCTGGCTGTTCCCAGCGATCTGTTGCTGCAGCAACTGAAAGTTAAACAATGATGTATAGAAGACAGAGCCACTTTAAACTCTGAGTCCAGTTGCCCCAGCAACTGGAATTTTAAAAGTAAGTCAATGAATAGAGTTTTATTTCCTGTGTAGAAAAAAAACATGTTTTTTCTTCTGGATATTTCACGGGAGTGTTAGCCACTAATTTAGGCATTTTGCAGATATTATATATTCTATTGTAGAGAGGGGAAACTAGAGAATGTGTGTGATGGTGTTGTCATCTCTCAGTACAGACAAACAGACAAATTGCTTTGCTCCTCACTTTACTGGAGGAAATGCCAGAGCAGAAAAAGCACTGCTTCTGTATGCCACATGGACACCAAATGTTTGCACATCCAACTCCTTTGCAGGATCATCTTCTCCCTTTCATCCTCATGCCTTTCCCTCCTTCAGCTGTCCCTGCCCAGTTAGCCCCTCTGTTCTGCAAACTGCTGGCTGTGATGATCATTTCACAGGCTTTGAATGGGACCAATGCTGGAATCCGGGCTTTGGCCACCCATGAGTAAAGGCTATTTATAGCCTCACTCCCATCCAACACCCTTGTTCCAAATCTCATTGGTAGCTCTTTTGTACTGGAGCTTCAGTTTGTGGCTGAGCTCCCATCTTCAAGGTGCTTGAAATCTGGGTCTGCATTTTGTGGCCAGGGCTATTTAACCTTAAATTAACAACTTTCCCTAAATCCTCAACTCTAATTAAATGGAACAAACTGCTGCCAATAATAGCGGCTGTAAGGCAAGAGCTATGTGACTCCAAGCAGCATGAAACACCCGCATTTGGAAATGAGAGACAAAGGAAAGTCAAGTGCTCTGATTGGCTTGACCCATGGCACTCTGATCTCATGGTGAAACATGTCGAGGGGGAGATTTAAAGGGACATGTCCTTCTTTACAAAGCGTTTGCCCATTTGGGAATGGAGATGGGTAAATCACAATATACTTGGAGCGGCCATCGTAGCTGAGATGATGCAGAATGAGCCTGGGAGGAGATGCAGTGCTTTCTCCAACCCTGCCTTCTATGCATGGAGCACCCTTCCTGAATCAATCCATAGAACTACAGACCACCTAATGAGCCACTTCTTCCATGGTGCCTTCAAGGAACTAGGTGATTAAATCTTTTATGTATTCATTCTTATCTATTTATCTAACAAGGCCAATTGCTTATTCCATCATACCATGCATCCCCACCCCCTTTGCTTGGTAACCCCTTGTGGTGTCATATCTTGGAATTCGTTTGTAAGCCCCTGGGGACAGGGATCTGTATTGGAAGGTGCCTAGCAAACTTTTGGCCACTATTACCATGTTAACAATGCACTAAAGGAATAGAAAGCTGTGCAGAAAGAGGCACTGCTATGCCCTAGAACAGTGTTTCCCAAACTTGGGACAGCGCTTGTGCAGGAAAAGCCCCTCACGGGCCGGGCCAGTTTGTTTACCTGCCACGTCCACAGGGTCAGCCAATCGCAGCTCCCACTGGCTGCGGTTCACTGCTCCAGGCCAATGGGAGCTGCTGGAAGCGGCGCAGGCTGAGGGACATACTGGCCGCCACTTCTAGCAGCTCCCATTGGCCTGGAGCAGCAAACCGCAGCCAGTGGGAGCCGTAATCAGCCAAACCTGCAGACGCAGCAGGTAAACAAACCGGCCCCACCCGCCAGGGGCTTTCCCTACACAAGCAGCATCCCAAGTTTGGGAAACACTGTCCTAGAGCCACTGTGTCTGGTTCACCATCCTGAAAAGCAATGCCAACTACATTAGCCCATACACCCTTCCATCGTAGGTAGTTTTCAGCTGTTTAATTTTGCATATCTATTTTTCCATGGGTCTAGGAAATCAAAACATGATCATTACTGGACATAGGGAGCTACACCAGACAATGCAGGAGCAAATGGTGAGAGACACCACAACACACAACGAGGTGTGAGTAGATTCTCCTGCCCTTCAAGAATGTTACGAAGGATAAAGAAAGGCCACAATGCTTCCAACCACCGTAGGAGGTCAGTTCTCTCCATTCCAGAGGGAGTGAGCACACTTCAAACTTGGTTGCAGCCTGGCAGGGCAGTCCAGGGGCCAAACATAGCAAACAGCTCCCTGAAATGCACCATCAAACTGTGCATGGAGGACAAAGCTGAATAACCAGGAAAAACAAAAGGAGGGCATATGAGCAAAGGTGTCAGGGGTTAAACCTTCTTTACATTTATCTGTAAATTAAGTGCAACCCTTGGTCTCTCAGCCTGTTGCCAGAGTTGCATCATCCTAGCCAAATCCAGGGGACTGCAAAGTTTGTACATGTGAGCATCACAACCAACGTCCTATAATAAGTAATAGTGAGAGGGTCTCTAATCAGCACCAGTTAATAGAGCTACCCTGTGCAGGCAATGCTTCCAGGGCAGCACTGCTCACCGTTGTAGTGGCTCCCCAGACTAGCCGCTCATTCATTGAAGAATGTTGTTTCGAATGTAATTTAATGCAAGTGAGGGTCAAGCCCTCTCTTCTGCAGTTTGATTGTAATGCTATATTTTTATGCAGTGCAAAATCAGAGGCTTGATGAAACCTCATGTTGCCAACATGAAAGGAGAAGGAAATGTAGCTAATCCCAGTGAAAATGAAGACCACTTAGTTCCCCCTGCTCCCACTAAAGAGAGAAACTACAAATCCCACTGTATTATATTTGACTGTTTCAGAATAGAAAACTCCTTGCTGTCCTCAGACAGTTAAAACATGCAGCCTTAGTGGACTGCATAAGGAATAGCAATTACACACACTTCACCTCTTGCCAGCTTGGGGTTTGTTTGTTTTTCTCCCCCAAATCTTTCAGCTGTTTTTCCAGTAGCACATCTGGGCGAAGATGATCCTGCCAACCTTGACAGAAGGGAAGTGGGGGTGGAGGAGAGAGAGAAAGAGGAAGGAAGTTTGCAGTCTGCCCCCTATGTCATAAGAGAGAGAGGAATGCTCCTTGAGAGTTTGATCTGTATTTACTAGAGCCGTGTTAAAAGGAGTAAGTGTTGTACTGAATTAATTTGTCTGGGAGGGGACCGGTGCAGCCCCACTGAGAAAAAGAGCTTTGTTTGCAAACACAAAGCTATCCCCTTCTCAGTGTTTCTCTTGGTGTCTTCTCATCCCTGCTCTTAACTTCTTCTAATTGTCCAGCTAACATTTCCCAGCAAGCACCTTGGTTGGAGTGAAGCAGCATCTCTCACAACAGCTGTATCAAGGACACACATACCTCCACCTCTCCCTCTCCCTCTCTTTTTTCCCCCCACAGGCCAAGGCTGCTCTTGATTACTCCAGTGGCACAGTTGCATCTGAGACGAAGCTTTAATGCTCTAGTTCCAAAGCACTCAGCAGCAGGGTTGGGGACAGAGAGTTGTGGGAGGGTGGCTTGTTCACTGAAGTGTCTGGCTTGAGGAACTGTGTAAATGTTGCTTTAAATATTCCTCTGTTGAGGCTGCAGACCCAAAAGCCACATCAAAGATGAGCCCTCCTCTGATGTTTGCTTTGAATCATGGGCGTGGGGGGCAGCAGGCATCTCTGTCTGCCATTTCATTCATTTGTGCAGTACTGACATAGCTCTTGGCTGGGCCAGAATTGTACCTCGGTTAAAATCACAATCTGACAAGCAACATGCCAAGGACAAGTGACAACCAGAAACAATGTTTTTTATATATTAAACAGACGGATGGTCCTGTTGGAAGTTGCAAAAGGGGTAGTCTGGAAAACGTTTTCTATTCAGAACCAGAATCAATACAGGATAGGCATCAGTAGTGTCAGCTTCCCTTTCCTACCATCCACACACAGATCCCAGCTCCTGCCACTGTACCACAAGCCATGTCCACTGGCAACCCCATAGGAAAACATTGTGAAACAGTGTCAACCAGCACCTAAGTTAATGCCGGATTGACTTAGCCAGGTTTACAAACCCTCGTTTGCTTTGTGCCCAATTCTTTTTTCCTCCAGAATGTTTAGTGAGGAGCTTTTATGCCTGCAAAGTTCATGCCCAAATACCTGCAGTGTGCACCTAGCTACCCTCTGTACATTGTCACTGTGGGTTTGGGAGCAGAATGAGAAAGTAAGTGATTTTAAAACTAAAGCTGATTTGTGGGTGCAGCACTCACACACTTTTAACCTTTGCTGTTGTCAGCTGTAGGATTGCAGCAGCATTTGGGGTTCTATTTATTTGCCTTCTGCTTCATGAGCCTTTCAGGTGCATTGGGGTCGCATTTTGAAGCTTTCTCCACAGCTATAAGGGCTCGAAACTTCATTTCTCTTTAAGAATGTAGGATGAAATCATCACATCTCCACTTGACTCCAGGAGCTGGGGCTTTAAGGAAAACTATAATGATCACGAGACTCGTGACAAAATCATGAGAGTTGGCAACCCTGCGGCAGCACTGTAGGCCTCTCCACTACTTCTCCCATTCTTTGTGGCCTTTCTTCTTCTTAATGTCTGCTTCTTCCACTCTCCAACTGATGTGAATCAATCAGGGAACAGAAACAGTGCCATGTGATATCACTCTTGAATAGCACATTCTGAAGATCTACCACTGGTAGGAATACTTGCCTCTCATTGGCTGAAATGTGTTTGTAACAATCTGGAATGATAAGCACTTTGGTATGTGGTTCGTAATGAATAATTTGATATGCTCAAATTACTCCCTCTATCAATGCACCTACACTGAGGATTGGAGGGAAATCTGCAACAGGGATGTTGGTGCAGCTCCACCAGTGGAAGCATTAATGTAGACTAGCCACTGGCTTTTTAATCACCATGTTTTCTGACCATGCTCAGGGTAGTTCTGTACCACTCAGCCGTGCAAAGGCCTATTGTCAGCCTATAGGAGTTTGTTGGTACCATTGCTACCACCAGCAGTGTTGCACTGGTGCTATAGCAACAGGAGGATAGTTTCCTAAAAATCTTAGTGTGGACAAAGCTTGAGAGCAACAGCAGAGGTTCTGTGTCTATGCAGAATTTTATTGGGGAGGAGGGGAAATGAAGAAGACAAAAGATGAGAGAACACTGAAGAGAATTGTACCTTCGGGGTGCTCTTAAAATTCATTCCACTGTGACTTGAAAATGAATTCCACCCATCCCCACATACATACACCTACTCCACATATGTACACACACTTTTAAAACATCCTGGAAGCAGAATTAAAGAGCACAGCAGAGAAAGGGCCCCTGAGTGGACAGCAGAGAGCAGCTGGAGAAGGATTCCTAGGGGATGAACAGAGAGGCAAATTGCAAATTCTGTTAATTATGTTGTTAAACTAAATAACAGAGTAGGATGCCCTGAGGGGGTGGAAAGCAGAACAACAGAAGAGGAAGCCTCAGAGGATCCATTAATTATATACCATACTGCACAGGGACACTGTGAATAAGGTGCTGAGGGCACACAAACTACTTGTGCTTATGATGTTGTCATCAGAACATCCTCCCTGCCCTACCCACCCATGGCTTGTTTGTTGCATTTCCCAACTTGGGCTGGAATCTACAAGTGAAAAAGAAATAAATGCTGTGCTTGGTATTGGATTGTGTTACTAATTACACTGCAACTGTGTTTTTCACTTGGCACAGTGCACGCAGGGACCTGGACAACTGCGGAGCCCCACTCAGCCTCCTCTCTTATTTTAGGAACTAATCAACAACCACATGGTCACAATTGTGCTTTAGTTACAAGGCTAGGTGCAAACAGGTTATTGTTCCTAGTCAAAAGCTAATCCCCCTAAAGTGTTAGGCAAGAGTTGGGAGACGAAGGCAGGCAGCTTGGACTTGAAAGGCCTGCATTGGGAGTGGTGTGGAGCCACACAGCCTCAATTAATGAGGCTCCCAGATTCCCAATGGGCCCATGCCAAGAGTGGCATCCCTTAGGAGAGCCCAGCATACACTCCTTAGTCTGTACAGCCATCTTGGCTGGCCAATATGGCTCCAGCTTCTCCTTCCTACTCTGCGGGAACTGGCACTCTAGAGAGCAGTAAAAGGAAGCACCTCTGGGGGTGTGTAAAGGCTCTAAGCTATGTAGCAGTGTATAGTGGGCATCAAGAGAGAAGAGACGAGTGCAGGACTTTGACCATGGGATTGTCTGACTCAGAAGCAATACTGCAACCAGATGAGCACATCCCAAGGCCCTACTGAGCGATGAGGGCTGCATTGCCTTCCCCGCGGAAACCAAGCTGAATCCCTAAAGAGGAGTACCAGATGTATCCCTCACCTGCCCTTCTCTGGGAACTCCATTGCTGGAGGTGACCAAAAACCTAGTTCCAGCTTCGTCTATATCACAGAAGGTTCTTGTCACCCTATAAAGCTTTGTAATGAGTTTAGGGCTGGATTGACTTCCAAAAGCCTGTTTTACCACAGGACTCGTACCGCAAACCTGAATCCCAACTGAAAGGAATCATCTATAGGGTGAAATTGGTAGTTCCACTTTCCATGGCCTCTTTACCAATCCAGGAGGCCAGTTAGTGCTATATGTGATGGCGGGTTTGGGTTATTTTTTGTTTCTCATTCATTTGGAATTCAAGTGAAACCACTAGCTCCTTTTGCATAAGCCACCCAATAGCCATCAGACTGTGGCAACTTTTCCTTACTAGCAGGTAAGACGAGACTTAAAACTGGAACCCCACAAGTATAAGGCTCCATATCCTATTACCAAACCTAAAACCATCCAGCCTTCCTCTCCACAGAGGATCATCAAATTCCTCCAGTTCCCTCTACCCCTTAATTCCCAGCTCGAATAATATGAGTCTCTTTACATTGAATTCCTCATTGCAACATGCAAAACCATACAGCTCACAGGCAGGATGGAGGGAACTTCTTTGATATAAACCAGCCATGCAAACGAAACCATGATCTTTGCAATAAATAGGCAAGTGTACAGTAGCATAGAAACTGCATCTGTCATAATGATTTATTTAAAATAAATGAATCCAGCTGTGGCAAAATAACGAGTTCTTTGCAAACATACACAAATTCTGGCTATTTCATTAAAAACATATTAAATATAGTCCCTTGACTCCAGTTCCTGATGATAATTAAATACACATAAATGTACTGCAGTGAATTTGCACCCAGTAATTTGCACTGCAGAAAATAATTATTCTGACAATTAGATATGGTGCAATGTTCTGCTTTTCAAATCACCCCAACAAATTTCTTTTGATGTTTCCGCATCACCCTTTTAGAACTTAATTAATTGATGCACCCTTCCTATTAATAACATGATGTGTCAGATTCACTGCGTCTTGGTCTGAGACGTTTGGTGCTGCACTTCATTTACATATTTGAAACAATTTCCTCTCGGCTGGTATGGGCTTGCATTATATAGCCCTTGATTCCTGTAAAGAGGCAGCTCCTTCACTGGAAATAAATAACACATAGAAAACCTATCAGCTGCATGATAGACTAGGACCAGGGGCTCCAACAAAGAACATTGCTGGGCCAGTATAGATACTGAATGAATGATGCTTTTCAGAATCACAAGGAGTTAATGACCTTCTTATCCCTCCTTCTTCCCCTATTGCATGTGGGAACTTGGTAGTCAGTGCTTTTGACCAAGAAGAAAAGGCTCAGGCCTACTGTCACTTAGGAGCCTCCCTGACTCCATTCAAAGATTTACAGACTTCAAATTTCATCAAGAGATTCTTGGCTAGTCAGCAAGAGTGAAGGAAGGAAGTGGGCCAGAGAGCAACCTAAGAGAAAGCAAAGCCACAAAACAGCTTTGCAGGGCCGATTTTTGTTTAGCCAAAGGGCCAGGCCTTTTCTTCTCTTTCAACACATTTATCTTTGACTACTGGCAGGAAAAACCCGTGAGAACACCTTCTCTCTCTCTCTCTCTTCTGAGGCCTAGTTACTGAGCAGCACTTGGCCATTCTACCAAACACCCCATATATTTCAGCCCTGAATGGGCAGGAAGTTAAACCATGTCAAGTTGTTTTCTGAGCCCAATATCTTCTGCATGGCTACCAGTGCTCCAGAGTCACTACTTAAGAGTTAAACTATTCACTAGGGCCAAGTGTGTTGATTAATCTATGAGAAAAACAAATAGTGGTCCACAGGATTTGGTAAAGGAAATGAGAAGGCAGAGAGCTTCTGAATATGGAGGCATGGCAACCAGCAGATTCCAGGAGAGTCAAGGGAAATTTAAAGAAACAAATGTGTGAGCCTGAAAGCTAGATAGCTGTGTGAGAAGAGGAAACAATCTCTCTCTAATCTTCCCCCTGCTCCCTTTACTCACTTAGCACTTGGTTCCGCAAGTTCCTGCCAATCCCGAGGCAGGATCCTTCTCCTCTACCATTCACACTGCCATCTGGAAGAATTGCCTGTAAGGATAAGGCCTTTTCCTGTAGCCATATTGTAAGGTCTAAATCCTAAGGCCTTTGTCTGCAGCCAGATTAGGAAAGCAGCAGCCATTAGCCAAGAAGCAGGAAGTCACATCCTCACATTCCATCTAAATTACATTAAAACAATATAGTATCAGGCTGTTAAGAAGGAGACTCCATCCTAATAGCATCCACTATCAACAGATAAAGAAACAGATCTTAAGATAGTTAAAGAAAACGTGGTTTGATAGCATTCTGCCTAGCAAGAAATCACTTATCAATAGTTGTGGTTGTGAAATCCTCATTTCTCTGTTGTTTTATATTTATGGTCCCCCACCTCCCTATTGTTTGGCTGTATGATCTCTGTCTGGTTCTTTGATTGTTTCTGTCTGTTACATAACTCATTTTGCTGGGTGTAAATTAATTAAGGTGATGGGGTAGGATTGGTTAGAGAATTTTGTTACACTGTGTTAGAACTGATAAAATTTTAGTATAATGATTGGTTATGGTACAGCTAAGCAGGACTCAAGTTTCATTATATAAACTGGGGTCCAAAAGGAAGTTCTTGAGGAACCAACTCCAAGACACAGTCCCAAGCTCAGAGCTGTCAGACTTCAACACCCTGCCAATGACACCGGGCAGAAGCTGGAATCCCCCAGGTGGACCTTATCCTGACTGACCATCAAGAAAAGTTCATCTGTCTTACTGGGAGTGGGGAGTGTTGCATGTGTAGTTAGTGCATTCTGGTTTTGGTAATTGTCAATAAATAGAGGATAAGGATATTACTATGTAAGGCTCTTTCACTGGTAAAAGGTCCTGCAAACCTGCAGAAAATTATGCCCAGAGCCCTAGGAATTGGGTACAGGTGGATACTTAAATTGACAGGGTTACGCCTGAGCCTTAGGAATTGGGTAAAGGTGGGTGCCCCTAGAGTGTGCAAATGAATTTTGGGCGGGTAACAGGCCTGTATCACTCCATCTTATTGGCTCTCTGTCTCACTCCAAATCTCAGCTAAAAGCATCTCTTCTCCCTCTTTGCTAAGTCTTTCAGGTCCTCGCTCCATCTGCTATTATTTAGGGCTCATCTAAACACAAACTTGCACCCAAATTGCACCCAGAGAAAGGATGATACAGTGGTTAGGATGCAAGCCGGAGACAGGATAGCCATGATCAGTTCCCTCCTCTGCTACACACTTCCTGGCAAGTTGTTTCATCTCTCTATGCCTCAGTTTCCCATCTGTAAAACAAGAATAAGAGCACTTCCCTCCATCACAGGGCATTGTAAGAATAAATACATTAAAGGTAGTAAGGTGCTCAGATACAACGGTAAGGCGAGGAGAGGGAGATATGTACCTAACACTGAAAAAAATAACTAATTTGACTGTAGAGTCATTTATTTTGGTGAAAATCTCTATCCTAGTTCAGAATAATAATTTTGATTCAGTTAGTAAAAAAAAATGGATGCTAGCTAAATCCAAATAAGCCCGTGCAGACACAGAACTCGTACTGAAATAACTCAAGGTGTGAATTAAGCCGATTTAGTTCTTTTAGTACAAGTCTCTGCATAGACCAGCTCTGAGAATTATTAACTTTTCTAACTGTACCATTTAAGGCCTCAGTCCAGCAAAGTCCAATTAACATTAATGGGAGTACCCATGTGTCTAAAGTTAAGTGCATGTTTAAATAGTTTGCAGAATCAGGGCCTTAGTAAAGTGTTTCAGGAGACAGTGTGTCTGAAAGACACGCCACAAAATAAATACGTATTGTGTGTTCAGCAACTGGTCTTTGGGCAAAAGTTGCCCCAAGAAACTGCAGGCATTGGAAGCCAAGATGCTAATGACCCAGTAAATAAGCTACTCTGGTTCCAGTGTCAGACACTATGGCCATGTCTATACGACGCGCCGTATCGGCGCGTTACAATCGATTGCTCGGGGATCGATATATCGCGTCTCATCTAGACGCGATATATCGATCCCTGAGCGCGCTTATATCGATTCCGGAACTCCACCAAAACCAACGGAGTTCCGGAATCAACATGGCGAGCCGCGCACATCGATCCCGTGCGGTGAAGACGGGTGAGTACATCGATTTTAGATAATCGATTTCAGCTACGCTATTCTCATAGCTGAAATTGCGTATCTAAAATCGATTTTCGTGCTTCGTGTAGACCTGGCCTATGATCTGACTGACTGGCCCAAGATTCAGATCTCCTCTCAATGCCATTTCTTAGGAAAAAATAAGTCACTGGTTGTACTGCTGCTCCCATGCCAGTGAGCTGCCAACACTCTTTTCCGATCCAATGTAATGAAACTCAGCACCACTAGCTGTGCAACCGAGCAGGGCAATTGTTTGAGAGTAGTGGCTAAAATACAACACTGGGCCCAAAAGGGCAGAGCTCTGCGGCTTCCTGAAATATATTTTCTATCTGAGAGAGAATGCTTTGGGCCTAACCAGTAGTGCACCACTGTAAATTGCATCCCCTGACTGTACAGAACTATTTCCCCTGATTCCGGTACCCTTACTCACTCTGAGTAGGGTTACTCTGAAAGTAGTCCTGTTACAGCTAATGGGAGTCACACAGTGTAAGGGACTCAGGGTGAGTGAGAGTACCAGGATGTGGCCCTAATAGTCTAATGATATGCCAGAGTTTATTTCTGAGTGCACAAGCCAAGACTTACAAGTGATTAATGATTTGGGTAGCCAACTTGAGACACTTTAAGAGGGCCTGATGTTTCTGAGGGAAGGTGCTCAGCATTTTCTGCAAATCATGCCCCTTTAAGATGTCTTGAGTTGGGCACCCAAAATCACTAGTCACTTGTGAAAATGTTGGCCATCATGGCTACTTCAATGGCTTATACAATTCCTGTTCTCTGGGACACTTGGGGTGAAATCCTGACTCAACCGAAGTCAATGGCAAAAGTTCCATTGATTTCAATGGTCTCAGGATTTTAAGCTTGAGAGTACAAAGGTTAATACACAAAACCAGATTCTTCCTTTATTAATATGTCTACATGCTATGTTCCAAGCAACTCTGTATTGCATCTCCTCTCCAGCTACATTATAACCATCTGGAAGGTTAGGCATATCAGAGAGTGGGGTCCATGGGCACCCAATCAATGCACACTGTGGGTGTAACCCTGCTCATGGTTGCTCGGGTGTGAAAGGGAAGGGAAAGAATTTGACACAAAGGATTAAAATAAAAAGGTTTCCAGTCCAGAGCATGATCATGAAGACAGTTTCTCTTTTTTCTCAGGGCTCGCTGCCTACATTTTTTTCCCTTTCTTTCTTCTTTTGGCCTGGGATATGGCTGCCTGCAGCAACTTTTGCTGGTTGCCTAGCAGGGCTAATAAACATGGCAGTCTGTGGTAACACCATGGATGCTTCTTGGAAGCTGCCTGCTATTTCCTACCCAGCTGTCTTTTATTTTGGTGATGGCTATCATAGCCAGACAATAATGCTTTGTTTCAATTGCACTTGTCTTCAGCTAATCTAGCGCCAACCATGCTGCCATGTTAGTCCAAGTCCCAAATGAATCTAGCTGTATTTGGAGTAATTCAGAACAAATTAAGAGAGTTAATTCAGTTAATCTTTCCATTCTGCTGGACTGAAGAGTTATTTCACAAAATATGCATGTACAGACCATGCTATTCTGTGTAACTGCCTTGTCACAGGCAGTCACAGATGAAACAATTTGCAATGCATCATCTCCTCCAAAATTCACTGGCTCCAGCCAGGGACTAAATTGGAAACCTTAACAATACAGAGCACTTACAGCTCAAGATGTACCTTGTGGAATAAGCCTCTTAGAAGGCAGCATGATCCAGTAGATAAGGCTGCTCAACTAGGACTTAGAAGAGACTTAAGTTCTAGCCTTGGTTCTACTGCTGAATATGCTAGGGCAAGTCTTTGCATCTCAGTTCCCCATCTGTGAAATAGAAATAATATTTACTCCCTTTGTCAAGCTATGTGAGAACTAGCAATTATTATGGCCTCTCTATTTAATATGACTAATTTTAGTGCTTGTCGATGTGAGGGGATGATGAGGGTACTAGACAGAAACAGGGCAAATGCTTTGAGAGCTTCCCCCACTAAACACAAGCACGGCCAATGCACACAACCTCAGATGTCTCCCACTTGGAAATCTTTTCTGAGCAGAAAGCACCAAATGTTCCCAAATGCCTGGTGACTGCATGGTGCACAGAGCCAGAAGTTCTGTACAGATTAGATCGGGCCCATCTAACTCATTTTACGCATTCCCTTTCTTTACCAGAATTTGATCTCAGATTCCCAGAGGCAAAAAAGCAGAACATTGCCTTACTGGTGCAACCTATCCATCTCAGACAAGGACTTTCTAACTTAAGAGGGACATGTGCACTTCAACTCAATGGTGCTTCCAAATTGGTTTGACACTCTTCCCCTTTGTAATACCCATGGATAATGAATAGCTCAGTCTGCAAAACACTACCCAAGATTCAACATGGTACCCAACTTCTTAAAGATGTTTTTCACTCACAAGGACACCAGTCCTACTTCCAGTGAAGTGAAAGCAAATTTTGGAAGAGGAAGGTGCAGCAGCAGGCAATATGAGCCCGTTAATCCCTTGTGGATCATTTACAGCCTCCGATATGCCATTGTAAAGCTGCACTTGGATTTCAAAAAGCAACTGAGATTGGAACATGTGTAAATGTCAAAAGAGAA
Organism: Chelonoidis abingdonii; assembly: GCF_003597395.2. Taxonomy (NCBI): domain Eukaryota; kingdom Metazoa; phylum Chordata; order Testudines; family Testudinidae; genus Chelonoidis; species Chelonoidis abingdonii. Next base: position 74,324,519 of record NC_133777.1, on the reverse strand, counting down.
GTACCTCAAAGTATTTTAAAATAGTCATGATTTATTCATTAGAAATGTATTATATTATTATCAAATTTCTGAAGCCACAGAAAGATGGGAAGATCTTACAATCTATGATCGAAAGCCTGCAGTCAAATGCGCACAGACAGGCCCCTGAATATACACAGAGCCTCACTGAAGTCAACAGATCTGTGAACAAAAAAGCCCATCCAAAGGACTAAGGCTGGACAAAACTGCCCTGAAAGCCTCAGACTAAGTTGTTGACTATGAATATTTTGGTGAAGAGGGGGCACCCTGTGGACAGACCAGGGCTGAGCGTTTTCTTATCTTGTTCATGCTAAAATGGGCCCGTTTAGGAGCTAAATTGTTTTCTCAGATCCAGTTGCTGTTTTGCACACCATTTCACGTCAACGTGACATTTCAGGGGGATGGAAATGGACAAAAATATACGACATTGGAAAAGCCCTCAAACTTCAGCCATTTTGCAAAACTAGCTGTCGTGTCAGCTGCTGAGAAAACTGGGGTCTAGAACAAAGCGGAGAGGAAAGGCCTACAGATTGAACTGAAAACAGAAAAAGAACAAAAACGTAGCAATGACAAAACCCTTAGCCCTTCTTTGGTGCCACAGAGGAAGCTTCAAATACACACAGCTTTTCTCTCCTATTTTCATCTTTTCTTCCTTAAAAGAAAAGAAATCTACCCTGGGAAACAATCTCTTTCTGCGTAAGCTGGGGCTGGAGTCTGAGAGAGTGACCAAGCATTTCTGTGCCAGCCCCATTCACACAGCCAGGTGAAAAGAAGCTCATTCCTTTACAGCCTGAGCTACCCCATACAACATCTGCTGAGAAAGCAGGATGGGAAACACCAAAGAGGGAGAAGAGAGCTGCCGGGGCCTTCAGGTTAGAAGGGCATTCTGTTCCCACCGGGGAGCCTCTCTTTCAGTTGCAGACAACTGTGGCATTTGACATTTCAATAGGAACTGAGGCACAGAGTGAGAGGGGAGAGAAATGGGAAGGGGGAGCGGGGAGGGAGAAAGTCAGCATAAAGGGACCTGAGTGAGAAAAGAGAGCAACAAAAATTCTGTCTCTCTTTAATTCTTCTAGGCGTTCTTTCACATTTTCCCTGTAATGTGACAATCAGGAGAACAAGGGGAGTTTCATTTAATATGAGAGAGAGTGGCCGAAGGTTGTCATTGTTAGAACGTTCATTAGGATGAATTGATTTTATGGGACTTACAGAGCAGAACTCTTGTTTTTCATGCAGTTTATGTTTATTTTGTTAAAAAAAAAGGGGGGAAAGGATTTACATAAAAGAAACAAAAGAGGAATGAACAGCAGCGAAGTGTACTGTAGATCAAATTCAGGAGGGAGCCACTGCATCCTTTTACAAGAAATCTACTAGCACTTGGCCAGATTTTCAGAAGTGTTCAACACACAGTTCACTACAGGAGCTGCTGGGTGCAGGGCACTTTTGAAAACTGGGTTGATTCAAAATCTCAGAATGGGAGCTGAACTCTTTTGGAAATCTGGCCATAGCACTTTTCCTCAACGCACTTTACAGACATGAATTAATTAAGCTTCAGAGCGCCCTTGTGCAGTAAATGTTATCCTCCCCATTTTACAGATGGGAAAACTGTGTGGTCAGCAAATCCCTTGTCCTGCGCCACTTCTGGCTCTGTCAATCTGTTTTTTCACTTCAGCAGGTGGATATTGTAGTTATAAGAATGCTTGATAGAGATCTTGTAAGTGTTTGTCTCTGTCTGAGGGGTTGGAGCAAATGTGATTGTATTGTAAAGCTTGGCTGTAGACAATGGGTTGAGTGGTGTGGTCTGGATGGAAGCTGGAGGCATGTAGGTAAGTACAGCAGTCAGTAGGTTTCCGGTATAAGGTGGTGTTTATGTGGCCATCGTGTATTACTGCTGTAGTGTCCAGGAAGTGGATCTCTTGTGTGGACTGGTCCAGGCTGAGGTTGATGGTGGGGTGGAAATTGTTGAAATCATGATGGAATTCCTCAAGGGCTTCTTTTCCATGGGTCCAGATGATGAAGATGTCATCAGTGTAGCTCATGTAGAGTAGGGGGTTAGGGGACAAGAGCTGAGGAAGAGTTGTTCTAAGTAACAGAACGCCACTAGCCATCACCTACAGCCCCCAACTAAAACCTCTCCAGCGCATCATCAAGGATCTACAACCTATCCTGAAGGACGATCCGTCACTCTCACAGATCTTGGGAGACAGGCCAGTCCTTGCTCACAGACAGCCTCCCAAACCTGAAGCAAATACCAGCAATCACACACCACACAACAAAAACACTAACCCAGGAACAAAGCCCGTTGCCAACTCGGTCCACATATCTATTCAGGAGATACCATATTAGGACCTAATCAATCAGTCATACTATCAGAGGCTCGTTCACCTGCACATCTACCAATGTTATATATGCCATCATGTGCCAGCAATGCCTCTCTGCCATGTACATTGGTCAAACCGGACAGTCTCTACGTAAAAGAATAAATGGACACAAATCAGACGTCAAGAATTATAACATTCAAAAACCAGTTGGAGAACACTTCAACCTCCCTGGCCTCCCGATTACAGACCTAAAAGTTGAAATATTACAACAAAAAAACTTCAAAAACAGACTCCAATGAGAGACTGCTGAATTGTAATTAATTTGCAAATTGGACACCATTAAATTAGGTTTGAATGAAGACCGGGAGTGCATGGGCCATTACACAAAGTAAAACTATTTCCCCATGCTTATCTTTCTCTTCCCCCTACCCCCTAGTTCCTTATATCTCCTTGTCAAGTGCTGGAAATGGGCCAATTTCATTACCACTACAAACAGTTATTTTTCTCTCCTGCTGACAACAGCTCACCTTAACTGATCACTCTCGTTAGAGTGTGTATGGTAACACCCATTGTTTCATGTTCCCTGTGTGTGTGTGTGTGTGTATATATATATATTATATATCTTCTTTCTGTATTTTCCACTACATACATCTGATGAAGTGAGCTGTAGCCCACGAAAGCTTATGCTATAATAAATGTGTTAGTCTCTAAGATGCCACAAGTACTCCTATTCTTTTTGCGGATGCAGACTAACACGTCTACTATTCTGAAACCAGCCATTTTAGCGTTGCTTCTTCTTTCTGCTGAGTGCCCTTCATGGTCCACAAAGGAGGCAAACAAATGAAATGCTGAATTTGGTAATCCACTCTCTCTCTTTGCTTGGGAGCTTAACACTTCTGGCTCAATAGTCAACATGCACTCTGCAAAAGTCAGAGGCGTCATGCTATTTGCCTGGCACTGGGGTCACATGCAGGAGGTCTGAGGGAGTCTCCGAAAGGCCACAGCTCCCTGAATGTTCCGTGTGGGATTAAGTGGGGATTAAGATGAGTGCAGAAGACCTCAAATGTTTGTATTGTTAGATTTAGCAATGCTATTTGCAATACCACACAGCAGCTGCAGAAATATGGGTTGTTGAGGGAAGGGGTGTAGCTCAGAGACCCCACTGGGGCTCAACCGTTAGGCTAGAAATGGAGAGTTCTCAGCGTCTCTCAGTCTTTCATTTAAGGAACATACATGTCCCTTGATACCTACTGATCAGTGTGACTGGCTATTCCTCCCTCTCCGTCCTGCAGTACCCCCCTCACACTCCAAACTAGTGGATCTCTGGCTAACAGGCAGACTTCTGCCACAGGCATTTTCATTCTTTTTCACCCCACATTCACCTAGAAATGATTGGCCCTCCTTCCGCAGCCCAGAATTTGCAGGAGTCTCCAGAAGGCTGAACAGGAAACATCAAGGAATCGGCTAAATGGCTTATGGGGCTTTCCTAAAACCTGAGGAAGTCCATCTGCAAATGGCCAAGCAAATTTCCACTGCTGGTAAAAAGGCAGCTTTGGAGACAAATTTCATTTTCCTGGGAATGAGAAAAAGTGACCTGTTCATCTTGCCTCAACTTTTCCATGAAAATGAAAGGCAGCTGCTTCCATTTGGTGGGAGCTCATTCTGTTCTTTGGTGAGATCAGCACTTCCCTGCAAACTACTCCAGATAAGAATTCACTGTATAACTCATGAAAACTCAATAGTTTGACCCTAGAGGGAAGGGAAAGAGGAACATTTGGTTTTGTTGCCAAACGAAGCCACATGGGCTGATGAGGAGGGTAGAATTTGCCATTGGTCACACTCACAAATACAGAAGTGTCAATGTCTAGCATGTGAATACACAAGTGAAAGTGTGATGGCTTCAAGGAAACAGGACTTGTGGGTCCTACCCTGGACTGTGGCACAGACTTGTGGTGTGACCTGCAGTTAGTGAGGCCTGATTTTCAGAAGTGATGAGCCTCTAGAATTGCAGCTAAAGTCAGTGGAAGTCAGAGGTGGCCAGCACCTCTGACAATCAGACTTCTTTCTGACTCAGTTTCCCCAGCTGTAAAATGGGGATAAACAAAATTCACACAGAGGCTTGTGTTTGTAAAGTATGTTGATATCCTGACTGAAAGATTAAGCTTAAGTGCAAATTATTATTAATGGGATAAACCCTTCCTGGTGCCTCCCAACCAGCCATCAGGGAGACAACAGCAACAGAAAGGGTGGGATTTTTTTTTTCTTTTTTCAACTCCCCTTTATTATTTCAGCTTTGGCACCAGTCATGTAAACTGGAGAACTTGTCTTGCGGAGGATTTTTTTTTTCTTCCTCTCTTTAGTCCTCCAGCTAAGTGACTAATTCAGTGTCAACGAAGCAGAACAGCTGAAGCTGTCCTAGCCTCAGTTACAGCAGAAAGATGATTTGCAAGTTGACACCTCACACCTTTAAGGCACATTGAAAAATTCCACCCTCTGCTTCCCCTCCAGGGAAACTTTGTGTCGACTGGAACAAATACCACACTAGGGCCAGAGTGGTCATGACCGCCACCACACAGGGACACTTCCATGAACTGAACAAGCTTCTTCCATGCCGAGAAATCCCACAGGATTATGGATAGAACAAAGAGCTTTTAATTAATGCTGCCCCAAAAGCAACCAGAACCACTGCAGACAAGTAGAACAACCTCTTTCACTGCACAGGTATATGCTTAACCCACCTGTGTTTACTCACTGCTGATAGATTTGATTGTCTCCTCTGCCACATTTCATGACATGTATTTGGTAACCGGATGCCTTTGGTGGGACTGTGAGTAATGCTTTGGCTGTTAGCTGTCTCCGTATTGCCCTACTGTGAAAGGATGAAAGGGCTGAGTCAGAGATCTCTTTGCTTCCCATTTGGATTAGGCTGGTAAATAACCAGGCCTCTAGAAAATAATACCAGAAACGGTCTTCCCACCACCTTTCCCAATCACAGACCTACCAAGCATCTGCCTATCACTAGTGCTGTATTGCCAATCCCGAGCACTTGAAAATCATGAGTCAGGACCCAAAAAAAAGGGTTAGTTTTTTTCATCGGCTTGGAGTTGTTTCTAATTTGCCTTCTGGTTTATGAGCCAGTACGGTGCACTTCACATTTTTCAGGCTTTTTCCTACAACCATGAGGGCTAGAAACTTACTTTAGTTTTAATGAAAGCTGTGGGTCTTGCCTAATCACATACCTCTCTAGAGTCTGGATCTTACTGAAACATCAATTAGAGTGAGAATCGTGTTAAAACCAGGAGAGTTAGCAACACTGTAAAGATACAACAACAATGGCTCTCTATTGACAGGACTGCTAATCCCATTTTATAGCTCTGTGTTAAGGCCCATCTACAGAGAGGCTCAAATCGAGTTTAGGAATTGTTCTCACACGCAGCCTAAAAACATTTTTTTCACTATGGTAGATGGGATTTTCAAAGGCAGTGAAGTGACTCAGGAGCACAAGTCCCATTGGAAGTTAGGGCACGGACCCTCTCTCGCTATGTGGGTTGCACTAGGCCCAGCACTTTGGGGTCCTGATCTCCACTGGGGTCGCTCACTGCTATCATAATGTGAATAATTAATAGCAATGGCAGCACTCCAGAAGGCATCCATGGGGGTTTACCACTGAAAACCAATGGGACTTGCACTCCTAAGACACTTGGGCCCTTTTGAAAATTCTACCTTGTGTGTCTAACACAGTTTGGCTCCATCCATACTGGCCAACCAGTCAGTGTTAGAAACCAGTATATCAGAAACTGGGCAGCATGGTCTAGTGGCCAGACAACAGAGCTAGAAATCAGAGTTCTAGTTGTGACACTGCTACTGCCTTCTTTGTACCCTTAGCCTAATCACTTCATCTCTCTGTTTCACCTCAGACCCTTGGTTTACTGTGAACTCTTCAGCACATGAACTGTCTCTCACCATGTATTTGCACAGTGCCTAGAATAATGGGGCCCTAATTTTGGCAGGGGCTCATGCTGGTCAGAAAATGAGGGATAGTTGGCATGAAATTTTGACTGTTCAGTAAAACAAACAAAAAAAAACCACCTTAATATTTTGGCTAAAAACTGAAATGCTTAGAGTAAAAAATGCCAACATGGTGCCTCATGGAAACTATGGTTTGAGCACCTCATGCTACCCCATCAGACTACATCTCCCATGATGCACCACGGTCTCCCACTTGGTGATGAGAAGCAGTGCACCATGGGAGTCCCATGGCCATACTACACAAGAAAGCACTGAGATGCTCGTTGAGCATGCTGGGCTCAAAGTACAAAATTACAGAGGTGGATCCAGATTCCCCCCAAATTCAGGGGTGGTTAGATGAAGAAGTGTGCTCTCCCCATTATTAGATAGATTTAAATTTGTATCCAAACTTCCACAGTGGTCTGAGATGCTGTAATAGAGAATTTTGGGTCAGCTCAGGGTAAACATCCAAGCTAGCCAAAAAGTTCAAGTTCAGACTAGGATCAAAATTGTGTGAAAATGCAGGAGAGTCACTTTCAGTTGTACGGTCTTTGGAGCAGTGACTGTCTTTTTGTTCCGTGTTTATACAACACCTAGAGCAATGGGGTCTTGGTCCATGTTCTTAAGCTCTATGATAATACAAATAACCTTTACAACCATCATTAGCAGTGGAAAAATCTATGCTAGTGTTTCTTCCAACATTTTAGTACTAAACTAGTTTATTTTGAAGCCATTTGAAATGCAGGTTTCAAAAATGGAGTGTCTTTCTTTTGCTGCTCACTTATAAAGCACTGAAAATCAGAAAAAAAGACCCAGGGTAACTGCAATTTTAGACAAAAATACAACTAATTTGCTCTTAAGGCACACAGTGGGTAATTTGTCTTCTCAGCAATCAACAATCAGTAGTGTTTTTTAAAGCTTATTTAGTGCTGCTGACAGTACTGAAGACTGAAATCTGCAAACTTCACCCCTCCCTACAGTTCAGCAAATAAATCTTGTGGGTTTGGAAATAGATACTTCTCTACCTCCTGCCACCAGTCTCAGTGGTCCTCACCCATCCTCACACATCCACTAGTTTTAGGATCATGCACATATAATCAATGCCCACCCACTAAACTCCACAGATGAAATTATTCCTTTCTTCTGCAGTCCTTCTAATTGCCTCTCCATGGGTGCTTGCAAAGCATATGTCACTGGGTGAACGTTCAGTACCTGCAAAGCCTTTCACTATAACGATTCTGTATCACAACAAGCAGTACGCAATCCACCAGTTTATCTTGCTACATCAATTTCTGCCAATTACTGAAAGCCATTTCCTTCTGTAACACTTAAAGGGTGACAGCAAACAAATACCCTTATGTTTTACATTGTCCTGCAAAAAGAACAGGAGTACTTATGGCACCTTACAGACTAACAAATTTATTTCAGCATAAGCTTTCATGGGCTACAGCTCACTTCTTTGGATGCATAGAATGGAACACATAGAATGAAGATATTTATACATACAGAGAACATGAAAAGGTGGAAGTAGCCATGACTATCGTTTTTCAAAAGTGTATTGCTTTTTCAAAGGGCAACACTACCACATTTCCTTTTTGTCGATCTCTTCAGAAACTAAGTACTGCAGTAGCGTTGCCAGCTCTTGAGGTGTGGTGTGTTTCTTGGAGACCCAGCTCCTGCCAACTCTTGAGGTGTGGTGTGTTTCTTGGAGACCCAGCTCCTGGAGTCCTGTGATTACATGAGAATCACAGCTTTAAAAAAAAAATACGGAAATTTCTGGCCTCACAATTATAGAGAAAACCTGAAATCATGAAACCTATAGTCTCTGAAAACCTAGAAGGAGCAAATATTCCCCACACATTTATTATTTTAAGTCAATCTCATGATTTTGGGGCCACACATGATTTTTGAACTCTCTGAGGGTCAATAATATTTCCTTTATTTATATTTACCTTAACCCAATATGAAACATTGGAGTCCATAGTATTCTCTCTGACCTACAGTTCTGAGCAGATGCAGTTTGTGCACTAGGCTCCTCCACAGTCCATATGCTGGATGGTGCACCTTCCTCCATGTGTACTGCCACTAAAACTAGGGAGCAAGATCCTACCCAACATGAGGAAGGCTATCACAGCTGGAGCATGGCTCCATGTGCTAAAGGAAAAAATTACTTCTGCCCTTAGATTCCTCTGTCTATTGTGGTACATGAGAAACACAAGTGGCATGCCCCTCCCGCTACACCCTGTAAGTCATGCTGCTAAATCCAGGAGAATGTGGAGGCTTTCTTGAAGGACTTTTCCTCCTGGGAAATCCCATGGAAGGTTCCAGCCCACATGGTATCACTAGGTGATGGTAGAGCTGTTCAGGTGATGTACTGCAAAGTCCAGGCTTGACTGGTCCCCTCCTACAGGTGTTATTACTGAGCCCTCAATCTCTCTCTCACTCTCTCTCACAGCTAGGAAGTTTGTTTGGGGAGGAGGCACTCGGATGTCAAAGTAATGGGTGAGTGATGAGAATTTAAACAGAACAGAATATTTTCTAAGCACTTCAATTACATCTTCCTAGTCCATTTCACCAGGACCTTGGTGGAACAAGAGTCTTGCAGGACAGCATGTGTTCATATCCAGTCACACTGATCTTCCCTTGAGGTTCTCTTCAATGTCATTGGGAATAAAATCCTGCTGCAGCCTTTGTACAGAAACTTCAAAACCCTCCCTTTTCCCATCAAAGTGTCAGCTCTCTGCTTTTCCATCTACAGCTATTTATAAACTTTCTTTTCACTTTCTTTTTTCTTCTTCTTTTTAAAGAGTCCTCTTCCTTCCCTGCTGCTACACTGATCATTTCGCGCTTTCAAAGGGCTCCCCATCTGAAGGCCTCCTTCAAAGCAATCCCATCAAACAGGATCCGGACTTCTCACCAGTGACTTTCTTGTTCTATCGCCTGACATACAATCAGGGAAACATGCCTTATAAATTAACTACAGTTATTTTAATTGGACCAGAATTGAGAGATCTATAAGCAACAAAAATGAACTGCATCAGTGGGTCCTCATTTGCAAATTATTTCCAACGCCACTTCATTCTGAGGTTCAGGCTGCAATCCAGCTCCAGCTAAGACTTTTTGAACTCTGTCCCCAGACGATCCCAGATGTTGCCGGGGCAGTAGCCACACAAACTCAACACACTTCATAAAGCTCCAAACCTCACAAATTTATTCATTTTTCCACAAATGGGGTTGGTGATTGAGAGGGTCTTATTTAAACATTTTCATTAATGATCTGAGAGGAGTAAATCATACATAGACGATGCTGAAGTGGGCGAGGTTGCAAACAATCAAGGAGAACAGAGAAATAATCCATAAGGGACCCGCGGAGAGAGAAACCAGCACAAAATAGATATTTGATCAGGGAAATTGCAAGCCAATACCCATGGTTGGGAAACCAATTTGAAACGCAGATACCCACATCTGAATGCAGCTAATGGAAGTAGTAATGCCAGAAAAGGCCTCTGTGTTAAGAGGCAGAAATTGGGTATAAGCTAGCAACACGTTGTGGAATACAAACAAACAAAAATAAGCCAATGCAGTTTGGGGTTGCCTTAACATTGAAGCCAGGTATCATAGAAATGTCAGGCTGGACAAGACTTCAAGAGGTCACCTAGTCCATCCCCCTGACGCTGAATCAGGACCAGGTATAACTAGAAGTGTTGCTTGCTATCTCTGTTAAGTTATAGCAAGACTGTAAAAGATACTGCATTCATATCTGGGGATCTTGACAACACAAAGCTTCAGACAAATTGAATAAGAACAGCCACAAAAATTAAGGAGCTGAAGGGACTCGACTGGAAGAACTGACTTTGGCTAGGTTTCAGAGTAGCAGCCGTGTTAGTCTGTATCAGCAAAAAGAACAGGAGTACTTGTGACACCTTAGAGACTAACAAATTTATTTGAGCATAAGCTTTCCTGGGCTATGGCCCACTTCATTAGATGCATGCTGTGGAAAATACAGTAGGAAGATATATATATTTACACACAGAGAACATGAATGAGTGTTACCATACACTCTAACAAGAGTGATCAGTTAAGGTGAGCTATTACCAGCAGGAGAGAAAAAAACTTTTTGCAATGGTAATCAAAATGGTCCATTTGCAGCAGTTGACAAGAAGGTGTGAGGAACAGTGCGGGGGGGCAATAGTTTTACTTTGTGTAATGACTCATCCACTCCCAGTCTTTATTCAAGCCTAATTTAATGGTGTCCATTTTGCAAATTAATTACAATTCAGCAGTCTCTCGTTGGAGTCTGTTTTTGAAGTTTTTTTGTTGTAATATTGTGACTTTTAAGTCTATAATCGAGTGATCGGGGAGACTGAAGTGTTCTCCAACCGGTTTTTGAATTTTATAATTCTTGACATCTGATTTGTGTCCATTTATTCTTTTAAGTAGAGACTGTCCAGTTTGGCCAGTGTACATGGCAGAGGCATTGCTGGTACAATAGCATATATCACATTTAGATGTGCAGGTGAACAAGCCTCTGATAGTGTGGCTGATGTGATTAGGTCCCATGATGGTGTCCCCTGAATAGATATGTGGACAGAGCTGGCAACGGACTTTGGCTAGTTTAGATTAATGATGATTAGTCAGCAATTATATCTGCTGGATAGATCAAGGATGGAGGGACAAAATATTTAAACCTGGATACCCCAAATTAGGCTCCTGCATCCATATGGAGGCACCTAAAAGTCTGATTTTTTCAAGTGCCATACATTTGCAGATGTCCTTCATTTCAGTGGGAGCTGTGTTGCTCAGAAGCTCTGCGAAGCAGGCCAGAATTCCTAAATATGGATTTAGAAGCCTAATGTTAAGCATTCGGGTCTGAAATTTTTGGCTGAAAGCATTTATTTAGGGTGGGTTGAGGGGGTGGAACCAGCAATAATGGAATAAAAAAAGCAAAATTTGGGCTGAATATCAGGAAATAATGATGGAATGCATTAAACTGTGGAAGTCTCCCAAGGGAAGTTCTATTGAGACATTTAAAACTAGAATGAACAAAGCACGAGCAAATATATTCCAAGGAACAACCCTCCATTAGTAAAATCCCAGAAGTGAATGCTGTCTGCATTCTTATTCAGTGCTCCAGGTGCACTCTCTGAATAGAAAAGAATGGAATCTAGTGGGTAAATGATTGGACTGGGAGACGGGAGTTCTGACCTCTATTCCCTGCTCTGCCATGCTGGGGAGTCAGGAGCACAAATCCCACTTATGGCTCCATGCCTCAGTTTCCCCATATGTAAAATGGGAATGATACTTCCCTACTTCACACGGATGTCCTGAGGCTCAGATCATTAATGTTTATATAAGACATTGAGCTCTTTCAATGAAGGATATTGAGGCAGCAGCCTACAGTGGTTAGAGCAGAGGACTGGGTATGGGAAGATCTGAGTTCTATGCCCAGCTGCCACTGACCTTACTGTCTGACCATAGGCACACCATTTAACCACTCTGTGCCTCAGTTTACATGGGCCAGATTGTGATGCCCTTCTTCAGATTGTGTAGTACAGGGATCGGCAACCTTTGGCATGTAGCTCACCAGGGTAAGCATCCTGGTGGGCCGGGCCAGTTTGTTTACCTGCCACGTCTGCAGGTTCGGCCGATCGCTGCTCCCCCTGGCCGCAGTTCACTGTCCCAGGTCAATGAGGGCTGCAGAAAGTGGTGCAGGCTGAGGGATGTGCTGGCTGCCACTTCCAGCAGCTCCCATTGGCCTGGAGCAGTGAACCGCGGCCAGTGAGAGCCGTGATCGGTCGGACCTGTGGACGCGGCAGGTAAACAAACTGGCCTAGCCCACCAGTGTGCTTACCCTGGCCGGCCGCGGGCCAAAGGTTGCCAATCCCCGATGTAGTACCTTACTCCACTGACTGCAGGTGGAGGATTCTAGTCAGTGTAAGGCTATTGTGATCTGCAATAGGGAGACACGAATTAATTCACCATTCTTTGCATGTATATAGACCCCCTGCTCCAAGAATTTAACTGCCCTACTTTAGCAAAGTATGGAAGTACTAGAGAGAGCCTTCCGTGGCCCCTAAAGCAGTGTTTACTAAGTAATTAAATTCACAGAGACATATTGTTACTCCAGCTGCGAGGCTGTGACCATATATAGACCCAGAGAGCTAGTATTGAGACATAAGAGTGCAGTATTGGAAGGAGCAGTATATGGCCAGCCGCTAAGAGCTAATCCCCACTGCAACGTCCCCCTTTCCTTTAGGGGCTCAACTTTGGATCCTTTCATTTCCCCTCCCAGAGTACAGTCAAAATGGCAGCACAAAGCACTAATAAAATGCCAGGTGCAAGTAACTTTCCCGTTCCCGCCTCCTGTCTGCCTGCTAACAGAGGCGGGCCAGCTGTGGTAGACAGGGTGCTTTAGCATGGGCTGGCAAGGGCCTTGGAATGTGCTGGCAGTGACCAAGAGAAAGGCGCGCACAAAGCCAGTGTAATTCAGTGCACCTGATGCCTTTCAAAGGGAGAGACACGCATGGAAAGGCTGACTGGAAAGAAAAGCCTCAGACTCACATGCAAGGCAGAGCAAAGTGACCATGAAACAGTGACTGAAGGGACATGCTCATATAAAATCCAGGAGCCGGTCTCATGTTAAATAGCATCTTCAGCCTGAAGGCAATAGAGTAAAGTGCTTCTCACCATGAGTAAGGGTATCAGCCTCGGTTACTAGTGATCTTTCACCCTGTACGAATTTCCAGTGATCTAATTTACCCTTGACTAGGAACTCAAAGGAGAACCCTGGACCCAAAACAGCCCTGAACCAAGCCCAGGTCTGAATTTAGTCACCTGCTTTATGGAGTTTTTTATCATTATCATTGTTTATTATCTGTTAACATGCCAACAGCCTGCTCAGTGCTTCACAAGGCCAAATATGAACCAGGCCCTGCCCAGTTTGCAATCTGAGGACCAGATCTTGCAGCGTTCTCTGAGCAGGCAAACCCCCTGAATATACCTAGACCTCACTGCAAGATTGGAATGTAAGGGGTGACTCACACGCATAAGGTGTCTGCAAGTCAGGCCTTAGCATGTACGATGCAAAGTCAATGGAAGGAACTCACAGTAGCAGTGGCTCTGGGACCCTTTTAATAGTGGGGGTGCTGAAAGGCAGCCCTCTTACCCCTGTCTTCACCGCCTCTCACCCCCGCCACACCCCCCGCTGGGGCCGTGAGCAGTGCTGTGTCTCTGGGAGATGGTGTAAAGGGGCAAAGGCTGGGGGTGGGCACAGGGCCTGCAGCCGGGACCCCGTGTGCAGGACCAGTAGCATAGCCAGAGCGGGACCCCGGGAGCACAGCCTGGGAGCAAAGGGTCAGATATGGGGCTCAGGACATAGGGCCACTAGCCAGGGAGTAGGGCCAGCGTCCCAAAAGCAGATCCCCGGCTGCGGGACTAAGAGTGGGGCTCCAGGTGCAGGGTCCCGGGGCAGGCAGCCAAGCCCTGAATGCGGGGTCGGGAAGTGGAGGTCCTGGCACAAGGCCAGGGGCTGAGGAGCAAGACTAGTGGCAGGGACCCAAGCCCCAGGCTGGGGAGAGACCAAAACCTGGGGAGTACTGCAGCATCCCCCAAGCGCTGTGCCCCTAGTTTCCATGCCTATGCATGGTACTTGGCCCTAACAGCTTGATGGAGATAGGTGCCTTCAGGTGTTGTTGAAAATCCTACCATAGGTGTTTGGAGAAGATGGGATTTGTTGTAAAGACAAGGGGAAGGGCTGGCTTTGAACATCTCCATTTTTCACAAAGCATCTGTTTTAGGGTCATTTCTTGTATGCATCATGGAGAAGTGAGTCTTGTGCAGGTTTACGCTTCACTACTTGTGCTGTTGATTTTTAGTTATTGCTTTTCACGCTGTTAGCACGGTCCAAGCACTGTCCCATCTGATGTTGAGTCAGAGAGCATGACTCAGCTACCTGCAATTGCTCTTTACATGGCTTCCCAGTGTGCCCCCAACTTAAGCTCTTCCCTTTAAAAGATACTTAGGTCCACAAGCTAATTTAGAAATGGAGAGGCCCCCAGGAATAAAATAAACCTATCCGTTAGAAACACAGACTGGTGGTAAAATTAGTAACGGATCCAGCTCCTGCAGGTGCTGTTTTGGATACATCCTATTCAGGCCTCCCAAGCAGGAGTGGACTCTTTCCTGAAGATACATTTGTATACACACAATATAGTACTCATCTGGGCCCTCATCTTCCAAGTAGATCCTGACAGGGGGACCCTTGCGTCCCAGGGAAACCCCAATGAAGTTATCACGTGCAATGCCTTTCGTTATTATTATTGTTATTATTTATAACACCAGGTTTGGTGCCCCATTGCAGTAGGTTGTGTAGAACCACATAGCAAGAGACAGTCTCTGTTCCAAAGAGTTTACAATCTATATTGGCAAGATAAAATGTACGAAGGGAAAGAGATGTCCCCAACAGTCACACAACAGGACCAGAACCCAGATCTGGGCCCCAACCTCATGCCCAATCCACTGGACCACACTGCTTAAGATCATAAGAGTCTGAGATGCTTGCATGTTCTAAGCTGTGTGTGTCATCTATGCCCCTAAGCCTGCCCACGCTCAATGTCCTGTTCTGAAATCGCATCTCGTACTTTATAAGTACAATAATAGCCATCCTGCCTGCTGCTTATGCTATCTACCTGCAAGGAACTTACCCATATAAATTGAAAATGCTGCTCAGGGCTAGAAAGGGAGGGAGGAAGAGACCAGAGTTTGCATCCATCAAATAGGTCCGCTAAATGCATTAGGCTTTACAAGAGCTGCCAGTGCTCCAATTGCAAATCTTTCAAAATTTGTGGTGATAAATTTTCCCTGATCCTATTAATAAAATATAATAGCAATTCTGAGAATAATGGCCTATTATCTAAAGTCTTAGAATGACAGAGCAATCAAGAGGAGGGTGAGTTATGGCATTGCAGGGAGCAGTGATGGAGAGTTTGTGGATCTTTCCTCCATGGCACATTTCAAGCAGTTAAGGGCAGGTCGCAAAGATTTAGCTATTCATCAGAGAGAAACCACCACAAACAAGAGCAGCTTGTTTTTAAAGTCCTTTAAATAATAATAAAAAGCCAGTAACTGCATGTATGCCAACTATTTGCCTAAGATCAAAATAACCCTGCAACTGCCCCTACAGAACAGAGAGCTTGCAACACAAACCTATCAGCCTCATCCTCCCTCAGATCCCTGCTCTGCCATGGTGCCTACACATGCCATCATCTGACAATGGCTAGGCAGCTGATCAGCTGCTATTCTACACAATGTGTCCATTTTAATGTTGCTAGAACTGGTTGAAATTTTCCTAGTTTTGATTTTTTTTTCCAGCGAAACTTTTCAGTGAGAAATTTGAATTCAATCCAAAACCTTTTTTTAAAACCTCTGAAAGACGTTGGTAAAAATCATCATTGATATTCTTTTTTTTTTTTTTTCCCAACCTCCGATAGAACCTTTCAACATCTATGGACATTTCTGTAGAAATGTTGAAAGTAAAAATAAAATTAAAAAAAGTGTCAAGATTATTTTTTTAAACTGGTTTTACAACCAGCCCTATCTGTGACCTCATCCCTCCATCTGCACCTTTTCCCCTTTCAGCCGTGTTGCATCTTGTCATTATTAGAGCTGGCTGGGAATTTTTCAGCTAAACATTCTTTCATCAGAAAATGCTCTTTTGTCAAAACAACCTTTCTGTGGAAATATACCACAGTTTCAACTAAACTTCCATTGGGAGAGCTTTTCATTTTCATCCCACCTCAGAACAAAAATAAATTTCAAAACCTCAAAATTTTTTCACAACATGGCATTCTTGTTTTCTAGCCAGCCCTTGTCATTATTCTAGACTGTGAGCTTTCTGGGGCATTATGGGTCTTATTTTTGCATGTAGACAGTACCCAGCACAATGAGATCCATCAAGAAACAGAATGGGCTTAGCTGTCTGTCTCCTCCTCATAAGCACTCCTCATCCACTACAATTTGTCCCCACACCTTGTCTCAGGCTTCTGTGCCTTCAACACTCCACCCCTCATTCCAGCAGGCTATAGTTCCTCAGGGTCCCTGTCTCCAGTCAGGCTTCCAACCAGTGGTTCTCAACCTATTTATCATTGTGATACACATATACTACCTGTATAGCCCTGAGAATGTCACATGTGCTGCAGCTGTGTGCTGATTGGGCTACAAGTGGCCCACAGGCCACAGGTTGAGAACCACTGCAGCTCACTCCTGGAGTAGTGGCTCTGCTCTGTTCTGCTCCCTCCTTTTCAGCTTTCTTTCAGGCTTGCTGAGGAGACCAGACCAGACCAGACCAGACCAGACCGCACCTCCTCTGAATCTGTCTACCCACTCCAAATAGGCACAACCTTATGTTTATGGGAAAACACCCATCTCTCCTCAGCTGGGCTTTATCTGTAATTCGGCCTGGCCCACCTTCCAGGTGCAAGCAGGCAAGGTAATTGGCCTCTCACTCTTTCACAGAGTGTGAGGGAGTAAAACATCCCCATCACACCATCTCTAACACAAATGCCTCTTGTTGCTTAGCATCATGTCTTATGTCCAATAGTGGTTCATTCTGGTTCATGCTTCCTTTCAGCTCACCCTCAGCTTTGTTTTAAAATAAATAAAAAATGTGAAACAGTCAAAATCAGTTTCACGTCAAAGCCAACCAAGTTATCATTGGGCTCCAAGCTGAAACAATAGACTGACCCAGGTTCACCTGCAAATTGGTCCAGGTTTGTCAAAATGATTCTGATACTTGATAAATGACAGCTGAGGTCTGGGTTCTTAATGAACCACCAAATCAGAAAAGATGGTGTTCACAGCTCTCTACCCCAGCCATAAGGGACGATTCCCTTACTGGTCAAAACTCTTTAGGACTCGAAGCCAGGAAAACTGATCTCTATTCTAAGCTCTTCTGCATATCTTGAGCAAGTCAACTGGGTCCATTCCTGCAAGGCTTCCAAACATAAAAGCTCCGGCTGACTTCAATGTTCAGAGGGCTTGAGAATCCAGCCCTTAAACTTTCTTTGTGTTATCCCAGTCTATGCAAAGGGGGTCATAATATTTCCCTACCTCAATCAGGCTTATGTTTGTAAAAGACTTTGAGATCCTCAGGTAGAAGCTAATAAAGTGCAAAGTTATTATTAGCAAGTCAACTGTTAAAGCTTTTCTTGAGCCGAGAAAAATTAATACAATAATGAGTCTTCCTACCTCTCTCTGCCCACGTTCCCCATAATTTGTTCCACACTTGGGTGCAAATTTATTTAATCAAGAAATATTGTATCTACCTTTTCAGCTGACAGTAATTTGGAGGGGAGAAGAAGTTGTAATGAGTTGACTATAGGCCAATATATGACCATGGTGGTGATTTTCTGTATTTCTGCTGGCCCCTTAAGCCAAAAGAGGACAAAATTGTCACTTCTTTGGGTGTTTGTGGATGGACTCTAAAAATGTGGCATTCTCCAATACTCTGGTAGGACGCTGTTTGAGGAGAGACCATGTTAGTATTTTGTGCATGTGCAGTAGAGCTGGCTGCAAACTTTTCATTAGAAAGGTAAAAAAATCAATTTTTCTCAAAAATTATTGGGTTTTCATTTTAAAAAAATAAAAATGACCACACTGGGTTTGACCAGCAGTCCAGCTGGACCAGTAGCCTGTCTCTAGCAGTGATTAGTATAGCACCTGCTTCAGAGGTAGGTGCAAGAAACTCCACAGTCAGCAGTTATGGAATAATCTCCCCACAGGGAAATTTCTTCCATACCCCTGTCTCTCTGGAGCTGACTTATGCGCTGAAGCAGGAGGGTTTATATCCATGCTTTTGAGAGAGAACTTGCAGTTTTCTAAATTTCTTTTTCACAAATACTGTGCATGCTGTTTTCAAAAAGGCTCTGGGATTAATCGGGGGCTAGTCAGATTTTCTGGGCATAGTGCTGATTCCCATCCACATAGCTATGCAGCAGAGGGTTGTAAATATTTTAAAGGTGGAATGAGCTTTCACACTCTCTAGGCTATCAAAGAGGTCTGCCAAGATTTCACAAGATGGAGGAGCTCAATCAACAGCTTAGTTTTTAATGTATAAATAAAGATTTCCACGGCGTTGGCCTTGTCCATCTGAGCAATCAGCCCATAGAATGTGTGTTCATTTCTGATTTCAAATAGAGGGAAGAGCTGGACATAAGGAAGTGTGATCCATCATACTCACAGATTTCTCTCCTCCAGGTAAATAAATGCACAGCTGCAAAATATGAGAAAGGCAAAACTATTTTTTTTAGAAGCATAAATATTCCTGACAAGCAATTGCCACTTGACATACTCACGTCATAACCTGTTGGTAGCAAAAGCTTTTTGAGCAAACTCACTGGCAGGGCTGGGCTCCTTGGACTCAGAAACCTTCTTCAGTTCTGATTTATGTGTCATCCTTTTGTATTAGTGATTCGTAACTATGCCAATAACTGCACATTTCATTTGCATTTCAAAGGCTAGTCATTGTCTGTGCATGGTAAGTATGAACCAAGATCCTTGAGGATACACTCCACGTACGTGCAAAGTATTATTTGAAATAACCTTTTGCTGAGCTGGAGCAGAGCGTATGCTTGGAGGCAATAGAAACTGGATGGAAGCAGGAATATTTTGATGATAATACACCCAGGATTTGCTAACACAGGAATGAATTTATGACCTAGATTAGAGTGAGTTTGAACATTTTTAGCAACAAAATGCAACTTATAGATTTGCCTGTTCTCCTCCCCATCCCTACCAGTGGGAGTTTTCTCTAGCTTGGTTTCAGCTGTAAGATAGCACTCGTGAGGAAAACACAGGTCACAGTGGTCGCTGCCATCCCTGGGACTGACCAGTTACAGCAACTGCCCATAGTTCAATGAAGCTTTAAATCAAGTTAGCATCCACTGGCCCTGTGATGATTTGCACAATTGTTCCCACCATGCATCCAGGGTGAATTTTGTGCTTCCCAAGGGATACCATCAGTGTTAAGTCACGTAAGCAAATTGGTTGTATAATTATGCATATTTGTGGGATGCAGTCAGTAGCAGCTGATGTGATCTACTGATTATCTCTCCCTTACTTGTTTTATAGCCTATGAGGTTCTCTCTTTTCAGCTGTGACTCACTCAGGAGGACTTATTATATTTCGTGAAAGGCCAGGTCTGCTTTCAACACTTAAATTGTTGCCTTAGACTTATTCTCCTGACAGGGCTGGGGGAGGGCATCTTGCTGGGCTTTTTCTCCCTACCCCAGGAAAAGTAACTAATTGTAATTTATTTCATACCCATCATACGATCTGATTATTTATAAATCATTCATGTAGTACAGTAAGAAAGGAAATCAATATCTTATAATGTCTCGATGAATTAGTTTGTGGTATTTTCTTTGTTTCTCCATACTCAGCAACAAGCAGCTTTCATGCAGGATGCCCTTTATTTTAGATTAAGAACAACTGCCAAGTCCCCACAAGAGGACGCGGTGTGAGTGTCTTCTCCAGTAAGCTGCACTGAGATTGGAGGACAAAATGGCTGCCTGTCCCTGCAAAAAGGAGAGTCCTTATAGATGCAATATTAAGACACAACAGGTTACATTGCTAAATACACCATGGCATTCTGCTACATGGACGGCATATAATACAAATCAGACCTGAACATACAGTAAACTTCTGAACATGTCACCTCCAGCATCATATTGTAGTACATTGAAGGTCATATAGCAAGATGGAATTAAGTCAGGGTTTCTCAAACAGGGGGCACCGTTTGTATAGGGAAAGCCCCTGGCGGACCGGGCTGGTTTGTTTACCTGCCCCAGGTCCGGCCGATCGCGGCTCCCACTGGCCGTGGTTCACTGCTCTGGGCCAATGGAAGTTGCTGGAAGCAATGGCCAGTGCTTCCCTTGGCCCACGTCACTTTCAGCATCTCCCATTGGCCCGGAGCTGTGAACCGCAGCCAGTAGGAGCCATGATCGGCCACACCTGGGGCAGGTAAACAAACCAGCCCGGCTCGCCAGGGGCTTTTCCTACACAAGCGGCAACCCCTGTTTAAGAAACCCTGAATTAAGTGATATGTGGAGAAATGGGACCGTGGTTTGGGATTAGCAACAGCAAATCCCAAATCGGGGCTTGAGATGGAATCGGCTGGTCAGATCTGTGTTTCATCCAAGCCATGAAAATTTAATCCTAGGTTAATGCCCTAACTACTGGACCACTCTCCCCACTCCAGCCTGAATCAGTGTGTGAGGAAGACAAGGAGGATGCTTGAGAAATTTAAGGAAGAAAATTAAGGCAGAAGGAGAGTTTGGGAGGTTGGAGTCCTCGGCCTATTTGCAAATGCCCCACGGAGGAGGAATTGGGTGGATTTTTTCCCCTTGAGAAGAATGAGCCCTGTCATCTCAGTGCTGCTCCAAACTACCTCCTTCTGGTAGAAAAGCAAGCCTCTTGGTCTAGCATTGTTCAAGAAACTGAAGGAAAGAAAAAATATTATCGTGAAAGAAAGAAAAAAAGGAACGAATAAGGTAGTAACACATAGATGCAGACAAACAAGTGCTAGCCAGGTGAGTTAGCTCTTGGGGAGCTAATGAACATCCAGTCAGCGGGTCTCAGTCCAGTTTCTAGTGGACATGTATCCACTTCACAAACCAGCCACTACAACTGGCATTGTTAATGTCCCGGCCATGGGCAGGAGGGGCCATGGGGCCCCTTCCAGATTAGCACTGAGTCACCTGTGTAGCTTGCAGGCTGTGCTTTTGCTGGTGTGATCTGCAGGCTCTGACACCAAGCTGTCCCCAGCCTATGCATCTGGCACATGTCACCAGCTCTCCGTTCATGCCATTCAATTCCTTGGCAAATGTAGGGGAAAAAAATGAAATGAAAATAAAATATGAAAAAATAAAGCGAAGAAATCGGTTAACAGGGCAAATGCCTCTAAGAGCTTTACATCACTTCCTATAAAGCTGAACTTGACCATACTTCTCCATCACAGGAAGCAAAGCAATGACTGCAAGGATAAATGCTCTATGAATGAGACACAGGGCAGCTGAATTCACACTAGTGAATGGATAGCAGGATTTGCCCCCTAGGTCACACTACATCAGCTGCAGGAGGAAGTCTGGGCTTACTGATCCCTAGAAGTTTACAATGTGCAATTGATTTGGTGGTTATTTACAGAGCAAAGAGTTCACTGAGGCACTTTGGTGTCAACTCTCGCTCCTATTTGCACAGAAGAATGTCAGGTTTAGTTGTTCCTCGGCAATGCACTTATAATATCTTTGCACTTATATAACACCCTCCATCCGAGGAGCTCAAGGCCCTTTGCAAACATGGATGAATTAAATCTAGCCTCTTATCCCTCCTGGGAGGTAAACAAATGGGGAAACTGAGGCACAGGGTGCTTTAATGACTGGCCAAAGGTTACACAGTAAATCAGCTCTGCTCTAAACTCTGCTTAAGGCATTTATCAGAGACCACAGGCTGTTTATAGACAAAGACTGGACCTGCCAGTGCTATTGCTTTTTTTCAGTCCTAGTGAAAGGCTCTGTACTGGCGATCAAGGAGAATGATGTTCGACACTGATGCACAGGACAGGTACAGTTTTGGCAGTGCAGGCTTCCCCTTGCTGCCCATGGAGCCAGACATCGGAGACTAAGAAGAGATCTCAGAGTCCATGTCCGTTCAGTCCGAGGACTTTCTGCGGATGCATCCAATAGGCTTTGTTTCCAGACGCCCCAATGATGGAACATCTGCTGGAATGATATGTTTACTCCTTGGATTACTGGAAGAAGCCAGGAAGAGTCTGGCTTTTTTAGGAATCAGCAGGGTGGGGAAACTTAAACTACGTACTAGAGAGAGGGCTCTGGAGGGATGAAACTATTGTGAAGAAATGCCTGGGTTTCTTCAACAGGTGCGCGGGGTCAGCGGGAAAGGCACCCAAGCCCAGGTCAACACTCTCCAGCTGCACATAAAGGTTGGCCAGAGGCGAATATGAGTTTGCTGTTGACAGCCAAATGTCCTTTCTTGGCCGGCCACTGGTGAAACAACTATGCGTGCCAAGGCTGGAGATCTCATCTGCTAGAGCTGTGCTTTCCAGAGTGTGTTTCCAACATCCCTGTAATGGCTTACAGGGGGAAAGAGATTTCAGGTTTGCACACAATTCTTTTCATTTCAATCCCACTCAAGAGTCTTCAGTGTTCATGAGACAGCCTTGGTCTACTCACTTTGTCAGCCAGTGGAGCGCTGTGTCCTCACTGGATGCAGTGATCAGAGAACAAGGTCCCAGCAGATAGGACTCTGTAGAAACCACCTCTACAAGCTTGAACTACTCATTGCAAAGATTGGCTCTACCCAGAATCCTGTATCCGACAAACACCCTGCCCCGACCAAGATGGTTAAAAATCTGATACCTTGCCCCGACCACGGTGGTTAGAAATCTGAATCAGAAATCAAGCCAGACATGAAGACAACATCAAGCATCAAAGAAATAAGGGGCAGGCTGTCATAGTATACTTTCCTCAAGCTGAACCTTAGAGTCCAAAAATGAGGTCCTAGCATGAAGTCCTCTAAGCTTAATTACCAGCTTAGATCTGGTACGCTGCCACCAATCAGGACTCTGAGTGCCTGAAAAACTCTGGTCTTCCCAAAACCTTCCCTGGGGACCCCCAAGACCCAGACCCCCTGGATCTTAATACCAGGAAAGTAAACTCTTTCCCTCCCTAGTGCCTCTCCTAGGCTTCCCCTCCCTGGGTTACCCTAGAAGATCACTGGGATTCAACTCCTTGAATCTTAAAACAGAGGTTTTCCACCTTCACCAGAGGCCAATCAGATCAAGCTCTGTGAATCTAAACAGAAGGATTCCCCTTCCCTCCCTTCTGTTCTTCTGATCTCCACCACTTCCTGTAGTACGGATCAATTCCTGGTGGCACTCAATGGGAAAAAATCAACAGGTCTTAAAAGCAAACTTTTAATTAAAAGAAGAAAAAAATAAAAGTTTATCTCTGTTAATGTAATGGTAAAATATTTACGAGGGTCTTTCAGCTTTATTAGACAATGCCGAGAAAAGCCTTCTCAACAGAAATACAATTTAAATACTTTCAGCAAATTACACATTAAAACTCTTACCAGCCAGATACACAGTTGCAATTACAGACACTCAAAACGACTTGCTAGCCTTTTTACTCATATCTCACTATCTAGAATATATAAGAGACTGTGCGGGGATTGGCAAGTAACTTGGGTGCCGTCTCTAATCCCAACACAAGTTTCTGCCAAGGCCCAAAACCTCACAAACAAAGGCTTCCCTCCACCGAGATTTGAAAGTATCTTGTTTCCTGATTGGTCCTCCGGTCAGGTGTTGCAGGTCACTGTTTGTTAACCCTTTACAGGTGAAAGAGACATTAACCCTTAGCTATCTGTTTATGACACAGGCAAACTGTCTGAGCAATTAAATCTGAATAAAGTCCAGACAGGGCACAGGAAGATGGAAAATACACTCCCACATGGTACCCCAGTCATTTCTACCTGTAACTTTGGTCACCTGCGCCATGTGTCAGGATGTCATGCCATTACATCAGTGCTTGTCATAGTGTTGTGACATTGGCTAGCAAAGGATACCCAAGAGAAGTGAGTCACACAGCAAGGAGCTGAACTATCTGTCCCTATGCTGCTCCACACCCTTGCTAGCCCTGGAGAGCAAGGACCTGAACCCTTATTCTGAGGTGTCAGGGGAGAAAAGGAGGTGGGGAAGGTGTCACTCAGGTCCCACCCACAATCCCAAAGTAGCTGAATGTTTTTGCTAAAAACAATTGTTAAATATTTCACTGCCAATCCATTATAAAGTGCCATCCTGTTGAGATGAAAGGAGAAGTTCTGCTCTTGCTTTAGTTTGTCTGTCAGCCAGCACCGGACAACAGCATGGGCATCAGTGATGCACTCTGAATGTTTTCTTTGCAATGATAGTGTCTAGCAACTTTACTGCTTAAATTATGTAGCATGGGATGGGGCCATCAGAGAAGTACACACCAGCCGGTCCCTCTTCCTCCCACCATGAAGGGCTGAATTCAAGATCTGAACTCAGATACTAGAGGCAAGAGACTGAGCTCAGGTCTTGCGGTAAATTCTACTATGTTTCTCCATACACAAAGAGTTTATCCAGAGCCAGCTCCAGGCACCAGTGAACTAAGGAGGGGCCTGGGGCGTCCAATAGAAAGGGGCAGCAGTCCATCCGTTGTTGGGGCGGCACATCCGAGTTGGCAGCGGCACTTTGGCGGCAGCTCAATTGGTCCGCTTCAGTCTTCGGCAGCAATTCAGCTGCAGGTCCTTCACTCCCCGTCTTCCACTTCGGCAGCAGCTCAATCTGGTTTTTCTTTTCTTTTTTTTCCCCCCACCACTTGGGGTGGCAAAAAAGCTGGAGCCGGCCCTGAGTTTATCACATTCTTTCAATTTAAAAGGGCTTTTTGATTTAAGACTAAGGAAAATAACCAAAAAGAACCAAAGTAAAGTCGCAAAGCAAGAGAGAGAGCACAGCGTGTGCTTCTCTTTTGTAACTGATCACAGCAACCCTAAGAACAAAATCTGCTCTCCCTGCAGACAAATAAAAGTCATGGATGCTCTCAGATGCTGCATACAGAATACAAAGGGACAAAGGTTTCATGTTACATATATACTGCAAAATCCACCAATGGCAGAACATAAAGTGCAGGTAGGGTTGTTCTCTGTCCTGGTATTTCAAGCAACTCTTGCTTTTGAATGGGTGACTTTAATTTGTGAGAGCACAACGCTGCTTTTAACAAGCTGAGTGTACAGACTCCTTACAGCTCCTGAACTAAAAAACACCTCTACGTAGGTATAGGCGTGCCACACTTACACAGATCACACTACTTTTTTGCTCCATTATCTATTTATCTTCATAACGCCCCTGTGAGGCAGGGATGTGCCATTATCCCCACTTTGCAGATGGGAAACGGAAGCCCAGAGAGACTCAGTGACTTCACCAAGGTCACACGGGAAGTCCGTCTGAGTCTGCAGGGCAGGGAATTGAACCCAAAGTCCTAGATAATAGGGGCCATATAAGTCCTTAAGGTAGATAGATAGGATGAAAGCCAAGCCATGGGACCTGCCTTCAGAAAGCCCTGGCCTTTGGTGTCCAGATGATTTGCAGGTTTTGAGGCAGTGGCAGGGGATGCTGTCCAAACACATAATTCATCTTCTGCATTGTTCCATGTTGTTTCTGCCGGTAAGCTGGCGAGGTTTACTCAATTTCATGGTTGGCCTGGCCACACGGCAAACCTGACAGCTCAGCTCTGCCCGCTGCAGTTCAGTGCATCTGTGTTTATTCCATGACCCATAACTGAGACCTGCTTTCCCTGGACAGGCTCCATCTCAGCCTCTCCCCCAGTACCTGCTATGTGGCCATTTATTTTTCTAGGTAGTGTCTCTTTGCTGATATTTTCAGCACCCTCTCCATGTGCTCAAGGCATTTCACACTTTGGGATGCATGGCAAGGACTGTGGAAACATTTCCTGTTGCTGAAGAGAGAGATGTTACTCCCAGAAACAACAAACCATGGCCAAAGACTCACCAGGCAGGACTGCAGAGAATTTGCCCAGACTGAGGACAGTGTTAATTCTCCACACTTACATCTTATCAGTTAATCACCTCCTTATTCTATCCCTGGGTCCCAGCTTTTATTCTGGAGTTGAGTCTCTTGGGAGAGGCACATACAATAAACGGCCTTGTTATCACAGAATTCATTTGAGATCCAACATAACCCCACACATGGAAAACAGAAATGGGAAAGAATTTGATCATCCCATGTAAAACTCTGCACACATCAAGCACTCCCTTATGTTACTGTAATGGGCAGAACACTTCCAGATTCCTGACCAGGCCTTGAATAGCAGAGAATCTAGCCCAGACTCGTTAATACTAGGCTTGGGTCCATATCCACACTCCAGATCTAAACAGAAAATCCAAATCAAAACTTCACAGCTGGTTTCTGCCATTACAATGAACCAAACCAAAACTCTGGACCCAAACAATCCCAAATTCTGGGGAATACAAATGGCCCAACTGAGGTCCATCTCAGTTTGCTGTGGGGCACTGGCTCTACCCCTTCAGGGACTGCTAGCTCCCTTCTCCACTGCTTATTCTTCTTTCATATTTCCCCTGCGAGATGGATGGATGGGATGGTTGGTCATGGCTCTCCAAAGATAGACACTAGGAGTCACCAATTCACTGGCCCATAAACTGGGTGCCCTCCATTCTCAAATGGATTCTCTCGCACGCTCTGCAGTGCAGCCCATTACCTGATGCATGACAGCAAGTCACGGCAAGGGAGAACAGGTCATTAGCTGAGATCGGATATGTAAAGGGGAGTGGATAGGCTGGAAACACAGAATAGCTGTACTCGGCCAGCATGGTGAGCCGTTAGTCTGGTATCCAGTCTCTATCAGTGGCCAGTGCGAGATGGCTTTGCTACAAGATGAGCATAACCTTATCAGAAAAAATGCATTAGTAACAAATCCTGCCCAAAGATGGAGACAGATTGGGTCACCTAACCTAATTGGTCTTTGGCACCTCTAACATTTCTGGTCTGAAGTGGACAGGAAGACAGTGCAGGATGGCAGGAGATGCAAAGGTTCTGCTCTTGTGTCAAGAGTGGGGAGACTTTGAGGCGAGACAGAGAGGAGTCCAGTGCTAGATGAATGAATGGAAAGGGTATGGGAAGAGAGAGAAGATCCATGAAACAGGCTGTTTCATAACGACTCCTTGGAGCCTTGAAGTGGAAATCTGCTCCCTTCCTGAAATCTGATTCGGCGGCTCTTCTGCACATTCTGTCTGCCGTTCAGGTTTGTTTGCTAACATGACTGGAGGGAGGAATCAGGGGCTGGGAGACAAGCACATTCTAACTACATGTGGATTTTTCCCTGTTGTTGCAAGAGATCCTGAAGCAAATCATGTCTGCCCCATCCCTGCACCTGCAAAGCAAGGTGCAGCTGGGAAGTGGGGAGGGAAGGGAAGGGAAGGGAAGCAGGAGGGGGCCCCAGTAGCTTTGAAGACAGTAGACACCCTCGGGTGTGAGTGTGTTATGCAGACATTCTTGTGAATAAAGCAGTAAGAGATTTGTTACCTAAGAGGACTCAGGCTTGACGAGTGATGTCTTCATCTAGCTGTCCAAGTGGCGCTTATTTTGCCTACAGGCAGAAGCTGTTTATCAGGGCCAAGAGTGCACTCCAGACACTTGGGTTTTCATGTTCTTTAAGGCATCAGGGAGAGAGGCTGAAGCACCAATGTTTTGCTAGAGAGGAGTGTCCCTTCTGCTGCCATGTCAGTTGTTCTTCCCCCTTCTCCACAGGTTTAGTGGAAGGGCCTGGCAGAGAGCATCTTTCTTCTCCTGTCTGTTCACATGTTCCTCAGTGCGAGACCTGCAGAAACCTGTCCTACCTTGGAATGAGCTCCTGTCACTTTTTGGGCAGCCGGCCCTTTGAAGAGGGTGAGGGTTGCATTGCTGAAAAACCACAGCCTGGGAGGATGGACAAATTGCAGCATCTGGAGCGATTACACAAAGCAAGAGCATGTGGGGTGTTTTGTGGAGGGGGGGAGGGTTA
The DNA here is from genome assembly GCF_003597395.2 of Chelonoidis abingdonii. Lineage (NCBI taxonomy): Eukaryota > Metazoa > Chordata > Testudines > Testudinidae > Chelonoidis > Chelonoidis abingdonii. Next base: position 74,296,540 of record NC_133777.1, on the reverse strand, counting down.
GGAGGAGAGGTAGGGAGGAATGAGGTCAGTTATGAAGCAGACTAGGAGCCATGATCTCTGGGTTGCACACCTGACTAAACCACTGGATTACTTTGTGATTGCCGGTAAATTAATAAAATGTCTCTATGCCTCTGTTTCCCCTCAACAAATGGAGTTGATAATGATACATCCTGACATCACTGAACACTGAGTTCCATGGAGAGAAGATGCGGTTGTACAAACATCACACTGTCATTTACTGCCGCTTCGCAGGACCGCCCTCATAACTTTATATTGCGTGAGCTGTTTCCATTACTTGTCTCAGTGTTCCCTCGTGTCTATCGCAATAGACAGAATGGGGAGAACCAGCCCAAGCCAGTACCTAAGCCGCAAAACACGACATTATTTTGAGGTTCAAACAACATTTGCTTCCTGTTTTTTCCCCACCGCATGAAGCTGAGTGCTCATGAAATGTGCCAGATGGATAGTCCTGCGGAATGGGGCCCCCTAGCTAACTGAAGAACAGGCATAACATTAACAGTGGCAGCACAATGCTCCTCAGGCTACCCCAGTACCCAGCCTCTGTCCACACTGACCTGTGATTACATTTAATCACCATACCCAACATGGTTCTTTTGCTGAGACTGGAAGCAAGAGTGCACATTTTTGCTACCTGAGATGCTGATACTTGTCGGGGGCGGGCGGGGGGGGGACATCAGTCTACCAGCACCTGGACTGAGGCCTGCTGACACATTTCACACAGACAACTGCACAGTCATCCGAGGGTTATGGCTTCCCTTCACTACTGATCTGGGTTGGATTTGAGTGAGTGAGCTAGACATAAAGAGAGATTAGAAATGGCACCTGAAACACCACACCTCCCCTTTGTGGTTGACTCTGTGCAGATTTAGCACGTTTCTTTGCAGGCAGAGAGTTTTGGGGCTGCCAGAGGATGTAGGCTGGTGTCTTCAAGGCTCAGAACAAGCTGAGATAAGAAATGTGCAGGCGCATCGCCGTAAGAATGCTCTGTTTGTCAGGCTCTGTCTGTCAGGCTCTGTCCAGTCTGAGCTCTTCCAAACAGGAGAATGTCATGTTTGACTAATCCAAGTTTAGAAATACATTGTGGGCAGCGACTCTGAAGGCCCCAGAGGCTATTTACCTTTAATTATGTGCCTATTGGATAAAGGGAGAGGGAAACCCAGGCATGTTCACCTACACCCCACCCCCACCCTGCGAAGTGTCAGCATTAAGCTGCAGCATTGCTGACTTCTGATGTTACTGGTTTGTCAGCTCAACAACTAGGAGGACAGTAAAATGGAAAATCCCTTGTTCCTTGGGTTGGCCAAAAGTTAGAGCCAGAGGGGTTATACCCAGTCTATGCTAGGAAGGGGGTTGAAGAGGATTCTAAGGGGACAGGCAGCTCTATTCCATTTTCTTCTAAATAGGTTTCTGTACTGAGCTCATCAACATAGTATCTGAGCATCTTCCAATAGTGCATTAATCAACGTGATGACACATCTGTCACTGGTTGTCCGTTCTCTCCTGTTGTTCCCCTGGGGAGAAGCATGCATAGTGAAGCATCCCGTTTTGGTAGGCTGTAAGGGTTTTCCCTCCCACATTTCACCCAGATTCTGGTTATAAAACAGCACTGCCAACTCGGAGGAGCCTGTGTTTGTGTCTTCCCAGCTGTCCTAGCATCTTGCCCCATGGAAGGGTGGAGTGAAGAAGGGGACTGTACCAGGGTGAAAACAAGTGGCTCAGAATGAGGAGTGCAGAAGCCTATAGCCCAAGTCAGCGTCTCTCTCCACAGGCACCGTACATGCTGCCTGGTGTTGGAGGAGGGAAGAAGTGGCCTTGTGCTCCATGATGTTTCATTTTTAATAGACAAATGTTTGTCTAACAAAAAGGATTACAAGAGTGGCACCAAATAATAAAGTTAAGCCTCAGAAGGGGGAGGAGTCTAGACATGACCACAAGCCAGCCCCACCCACCCCCGGCTCCCTACTGGGAAGCCAGGACCCCCACAGAACCCATCTTGGCTCCTGCACTGTCTCATCAGGTGAATGTTGTGCTTCTCCCAGAACTCATTCAGCTCCTGACCCTTCATCTGCAGGTGCTGGTTCAGGGCTTCCTGCTCTTTGTTGTTCTCCAGGGCAGGGAGGACCTCCAGTACCCTGCCCGCCATGCAACACCTCAATGACTAGGCGGTGCTCAGGCAGCTCCAGCTCATCTGCCTTCAAGGCCAGGCTCTGCTGCTCCTGCCAGAAGTGGTAGAACCTGCCCATCACCGCTTCACCATCAGGGCTTTGCCAGTGGAAGGAGCCATTGGGCTGGTGTTGCTCTTACTGCCATACACAATCTTCCTTCCCATTCTGCACATGATACACACGCATGCACCCCCTCACGATTTTTTTTGCCAGCTGCAGGACCCTCTCCCCAAATGTTAACACTCTGCCATTTCTTGTCAAGTAAACCCACTAACTTGGTACAACTTCATCCAGGTTTCTCTCCACAACACTCTCTCTCAGGGCCTCTGAGTATCCTTCTCCCATTTGAAGGCAGACTCCAGCTGGCTTCACACTACAGCATTATATAATGGTTTAGAGGCTCAGCATATGGCTCTCATTGCTCCTCCTTTTATTCTTGTCATGCCCAGCAGGCAATGAGGGCTGGAAGAGGGAGAGGGAGGTTAAACCTGAGGAAGGAAGGGTAATAGCCTGGCCTTAGTTTCCTAACACAAGGAGGCTGGTTGTCCCAGAGGGTGGGTAATGGACTATGGTGCTTTTTATCTCTAGCTCATGGGTTCAAATCCACTCCAACTCAGTAACAAGAAAGGTATTATTATGCGACATGAATTGCTGGTCTTAAGTCCAATTCCTAGTATATGCACATCCATATCACTTTAACTGGCCCCCTCTATGGCAATTTGAGCAGAGAGGCCTAGAACTGAATGATGATGGAGTTATTCTGTCAGTCTCGAGCCCTGCACAGGTCAAGGTGAGAAAACCTTGCCTCTGCGGTGCCCTGCTTCAGTTTCCAGGGTTGTCAACTGAATTTGTTTTCCTCGAAAGACGACCCATAGCTCATTCTCAAGTTCACACCACCTTTCGGGCAGAGACCCGAAAATCTATAATACATGATTTCCCCTAGTGAGTTAAAACCCATCCCTCTGTTTTAGAGATGCATGAGTGAAGCATGCGAGCCCTCAGGTGGATATATTTAGATTGTAAGATCTTTGGGGTAGGGGTTGTCTTACTGGCTGTGTTTGTACTGTGCCTAGCAGGCGAGGGTCCTGGTCCACAACTGGAGCTGCGAGGCACTGCTGCAATATAAATAATATTACATGCTTCGCTGGCCTGGCCTGTGCCAGTGCAATGAGCTTCCTAGATCTCAGCGGGATTACGTTGTCAGTGTTATTTTCACAAGCTGCTTTAAAAACAAGATTGATACAAAAGTGTCAGCAGCTCAACACTTCCATTGATGCAAAATTGACCCTTTTAGCTGCCATAACAGAGTGGGAAAGTTGATTGACAAAAACAAAAGGATGCACTGCAAGGCAGCTATGTTCGCAAGCACCGGTTCACACCCATTCAGCTTCAGACAGCACTAGTCATGCTATTTGAATAGACTGGAGGAAAATGTGTTGTGAACTTTACCTACTCTTGTGGCTAGAAGGTGATGGCATTGGGGTAAATAGGACTCACTTGAATGCCTGTAAAACGGATTCTTTACTGAGGCTGCCAGACATAGATCAGATTCTGTAGCTCTCCCTGACTCTTCATTTCCCAGACTAATTAAGGCTAATCAGAATATTTCTAAAATTGTTCACAAGAAGATTTTTTCCCTATTTTCTAACCAGTTCTATTAAACACATAGGGACCTCCTAAGTCCTGGACTGGTGTGTACAGCCATGGAAGAGATTGTTGACTACAGTACAGTAGATGGGTCATTGGGATGGATGTAGCCAGCAAACGGTGTCTTCTCCCCCCACTCCAAATCCATCCATAAATCATGACCCAGGACCTTCATGGGCCATAGGTAGAACTTCTAACAGGTATAATCCTGAAGTGGGTTTCCACTGGAAGATGTGGTTTGCCCCTAACATTTTCTATCACAACTACTCTCATCTCCCAGTTAGAAGCAAAGCTGCTCACTGCCCGATAGGGTCTTATTTGCTAACGCAGCCCATTGCATATTGACTCCAATTTAAAAATAAAAAATTGCTCTGGGGAGCCGTTGATTGCAGTTTCAACTAGCAATAATTCTAAGGAAATTGGTCATTACCACTGCTGATGGCCATTAGTGCACTGACCTACTTTGACTTTGCTGTCAGCGTTAAATATCAAAATTGGTAATTAACTATTCCTAATAACAACCCTCTGTGCTGATCCCTGGGATTCTCCTGGAAAGGAGGCTCTGAACTGGATCATTATCAGAGCTGGTCATTCATCAGTGGTTAAAGCCAAGGCTGCATATTGATGGATGTGCATGGGATAGCACTCTCTTCGTTGGTGTTTGTACCTCTGCTGCACCTTTCCATTTCAATAAGGAGCTACAGACAGCTGTATGCAATTGAGAGGGAGAGGTTTTGCATAACAAACCTCCAGCAGCCATTAAAAGCTGTGATGATCTTAAACAAAACAAAACACAGAGGGGTGGGATGGCCAGGTGGCCAGATCTTAGGCAATATAACTCCACACTAATAAAAAAAATGTCTAATCCCTTAGTACATTTACAGGGACTTCCTTAAGAGCTCCCATGAGTCATACAGCAATGCCAAGTGCTGCAAGGAGCAAGGGAGTATTATTTGGAAGGTGCCTTCACATCCCAGGGCACTTTGTGATCCTAGAAAGAGGATACTTTATAATAAGATTATGAATGGATGGAAAGCTGAAAAATGATACAAGGCCTGCCCTGTGCTTTTCTGCCAAGGGAAAAAGAATGACTCACCATAGTGAGGGCTTATAGGAGGACCCTCTCTGGAACAGTGGAGGTCACAGGTCAAAGGTTAACTCAGCAAAGGGAAGGAAATTTAGTATTTTTAATCCAAAATAGAAGTGAAACGAACATGTGATTATAGGGATAAGGACCACACCAGCCCATCCATCTGCACGATCAGGGTCTCAGCCGTAATCTAGTTGATAGATGGGCACCGAGCTGGGAGTCGGGAGATCTGTGTTCTAGTTTCTACTTTGCCACTGACCTTTTGAGTGACTTTGATCCTTTCCCCCCTCTCTGCCTCAGTTTCCTCCCCTATTGCAAAGACCTTTGGGTGTAGGATTATAGTGAATGTTTCCCCTCTGATCTCTCCTTTTAGAGTGCCGCTCTATCCACAGCTGGTGAAAGGCACAATAGCCAAGTTTCAAGGAAGGGGTGGGGGTGAGAATTTTACTTTTACAGCAACTATTTGGAATGACAAGAATAAAGTCACTGGGGGGAGGGGAAGTACAATACATTGAAAAACATTTTGTCAATTCACGCAAATTAACGCTGTAAAAATAAGCAGGACTGATTTTTCTTAGCACTGGCTCAGTGGAATTCCATCTTGCCATCCCCACCAACTACCCAGCTCATCTTCAGAATCATAAGCCAAGGTTCCCTATTCCTCAACCTAATATTGACCTCTGTGCTGTACAGCCCCTAGCACTATAGGTGCCAGTCCTATGTGGGGCCTATATTACCGTATAATCGATCAATGCTGGGTCCTTTCCATTGTGGACTCCTGGAAGGTCTCCCACTCCAACACATTCCAGCAGAACCCAAAACCTGCCCCCCATTTACAGTGGTCAGTGACCAGCCAGGATGGCAGGGCCTGCTTTTGTGCAGCGTAGGCTATAAAGCAGCAGAAAAGGACTCAGTCTTGTACCACTCCCCTACACAATACACTCATTCACTCTCCTCTCCCCTATTTCAGCCAGCTTCAAGGAAGACCCCAGCAAACAGGCAAAGAACTCAACCTTTGCTTTCCCCTCAGGGCCAGATTAACAGGTGGACACTAAATACCACACACACCCTTTGAGAGACACTGCTGCAGCCAAGCCACTTCTGTCTCTTTCTGCCTTAAGCAACTTCCCTCCTTCCCTACATGCTGGGGAGATTTCTCCCCACCCTTTTTGTTCCATACATTGAAGTCTCTCTTCCTCCACTACTCACAATCCTTTTCTTTTTAAACCTTCGCTGCTGCTGCTGCTTTGTGCCAGAGATAAAGGGTTTGCCAAAACCTGACTGCTGAATCAAACCCACACTCCCAGTCTGTATAACCCTACCAACCTCTTCCTAAAACACTTTGCTTTTTTTTTTTTTTTTTTTCAAAACCCTTCCTCCTGCGTTTAATAAGGCTCAGCTGTGAACTGCCTTCTCTTCCAGCATCCAACCAGATTTTCACACCAGTGAGGTTAATTGGCACCAGGCTGAGCATGTTTGGTAATTTTGACCACAGACACTCAGGTAAGACAAACAAGGATCCTGCCCCGCCCCACCCCTGGAAAAGAGAAGATTTAAAATAACTAAAGCCTGCCCCAGTGGTGTACCAGCCCAAAGCTGTGGTCTATGTAATGCTCCTAGAAGCTGCAGAGATTTGGCCCCTAAGTGTAAAATCCCACTGTGTTTTTTGCCAAGGGCTGTGGTAGTAATAGGCATGTTACAGTCTCAAAGTGCTTTGTAAGCATGAATCCTCACACCAGTCAAGTATCATTATCCCCATTTTACAGATGGGAAAACTAGTGTTTCCCCCCCACCCCCGGTGGATGGCCAGATTTCGAAAACACTGAGCACTCCACATTCAGGGCCAGTTTCAGAAGGGCACAGCTACCAGTTAGGCACCAAATCAAGCAACCAGATTTTCACAAGAGCTCAGGCTAGTAACTGTGCACAGTCTGTTATTTTTGTTAGCCCTTCCCTGCGCTCTCATGTACCTGATATGTAGTGTCTTTTTGACAGCAAACTCTGCAGGGCAGAGATGGTCATTTACTCAGTGTCGGCAGCTGTGACCATGAGTCTGGTGGGGTTTTTAAACCCTCAAAGCCGACAGTCATGTTATTAGTTTAGAATCACGCTTGTTTTAAGGTGAAAGCTGAATTTCTAGCTCTCGTGGTTGCCGAAAAAAACTTGAAAGCATGCCCTGAGCATAACCTGAAAACACCAAAACCAGAAGACAAAATGAACCCAATATATACAGGCAGATGTTTAAACTCATGATTTTGAAGCTAGTCTCATGATTTTTTGACAGCCGCAGCCAAGGACTTTTTACAGTTTTTACTATGGACACTCTCTTCCTTGGGTTGATTGGCTCCCCCTTCCAGCTTCCCTCTGCTCCCTCACCCCTCCATCTGCTCATTTCCACCAGCCTGCCTCCCACACTCTGTGGCCCTCTTCTTCCTCCATCCTTCCATGTGCCCTCTTTCTCTCCTTGTCTCTCCATTTGGCTAATTCCATCCCACCAGCCCCTTGCCCCAACCTCACATACACACCCAAAGCTGAAATACCCACCAAAAAAATAGTAGTTCCAAAATACCATTTACTGATCATCGCACAGTTCACTCTCCCTGTATGGTCTGCCCCTTCCCCTTAGCCCTTTGTCTGTCTTGTCTATTGAGCTTGTGAACTCTTTAGGGCAGGGACTCTCTCTTAGTTGGTTTTCACTGAGCAATGGGACCTGTTTGCACAGTACAATAGGCCTCCTTAGGCGCTATTGCAATACACATAAATAATTCCAGAGGCTACTGCAAAATGAATGTGAAATGATTATGATAAAACTGTGGCAAGTAACTGCACTAGTCCAAAGCCCAAGCGTTACAAGGAAAACCCCAGTTTGCACAAGTTGAGCTCGTTCCTGTTGGAAACCAGAGTAAAGCCAATTGTGCAAATAGAAGGTTTCCTTGTCTACACTTGAGGTTTGCTCCAGTGCTGCTTGCTAGCCACCAATGGTGAATCAGGACTAATTCTAAATATAGGCAAGGCTTTAGAGACAGATTTAGAACTCCAGGAGGTCTTGCCTTTTATGCTCAGACCCCATAGAGTATGTCTACACAGCAGCAAGCTTTCCAGCCTGGCTCAACAGCCTCGGGCTCATGGGGGCTCACACTACCATGCACCGCTAAAGATAGCTCTGTGGACAGTGCTTTAAGGTTGCAGTTCAGTCTGGAGCTCAGATTCTGAAGCCCATCCCCTTCCTAGGCTTTGGAGCCCAAGATCCAGCCTGACTCAAGATGTCCACACAGCTATTTTCAGCCTAATAGCACGAGTCCCTCAAGCCCTAGGCTGTTGACACAGGCTGGGAGGCTTGCTGCCTCAGGCTGTGTAGATGTACCCACAGAATCCAGCTGTCAAGTTCTGCTTTCCAAAAGGGGTGTCCAACAAACCATAAAGTTCAAAGTGAAACTTACTTGATGGTGGGTATGTTTTTACCGTGACTACAGAGGGTGACCACAGCTTGAGAAGACATACCTGAGCTAGGGCCCCGGAGCACCCTATGGCAATGCGTGTTTCCATGTGAGCTAGCTCTGTGAGCAATGACCCAGGGTTCAATGAACAGCCTACACTGCTCAGTTTCACTCTTCCAGGACTTGAGCTAGCTCAGGTAAGTTGATCTGAGCTGCAGTCACATCCCTGTGACTGCAGTTTGCATGTCAAAACCACCAAATTGGAAACAGGGCATTGGACTAATCAGCCCCTGGATCTCTCTCCCCCATGGCAGCTCCTTTGTTCCAATCTCCATCTGCAATAACATCCACATTACAAACTGAGGCACTGCCAAGTCAGCACATCTGGAAAGCAGTGAGGGTTTTTGGCCTGACATCACTGTGGATCACAAGAGATACTTGCCCTAATCAACCTCCTTGCATTGTTTTTCCCACTGACATTTTACCAACTGCAGAGCTCTGATCACCTGTTCAATGGCAGCTGGCAATTGACGGGAAGAAAAAAAAGTCATGAAAATCACAAAGCAAGGAGGCAGGTTAGCAATGCTATCTACTGCAGGAAAAAAACATTTTCCCATCTCTCTTCACTAAGTCTGATTAGCATGGTCTATCGCTACCAACTGCTGCCACTCAGACATTAGAAGGAAATTATCTTACAGGACATGTTTCCTCTTATTAGTAAGTGTATTAATATGTGATGGGTCCAACCAATCTGTCCATTTCAAATCTGGCCTTCCAAAGTTCATATGTGGAGCTGGGTTTGTGTATGAAGTCAATATATAAAAGAAATCGTAAAAGAGAATTACTGTGTATTTTGTAAAACCCTTTTCAACTTTAGAAACCAGGCACTAGTTTTGAGTGAATGTCTGGTGGTGGTTTGCAAAATGGATCTAAGTTCATGTTCTACAGAACAGGGGTCCATCTCTCAAAAAGCACCATCCAAATTAGCAATGCACGCTTACCTCATTGACAGTCATAGCATAGGGGTCAAGAGATGCATGGCCCAGAGTGACAAACCCATCGTAAGTCCCCTAGAGATGGTCTCTCCAGGTCAGCAGTGAAGTATGTTAGCAGGAGAGTGGAACAGAATATGACACACTCTTAAGTCTGAGGAGGTCTTTGGATTTTGAGGTCTTGTCTACTCTAGGGATGTGCCGTTGTTGTGAGTTGGATCAAGCCTTATTGTTATTGGTTGGGCATAGCCTCCACCTTACATTCAAGATAAATGTAAACAAGTCATTTTATTCAAATGGCTGAAACAATAGCAGTAACACCCCAAAACACAAACCCACACAAAAGCGGGCAGATGCTGAATCACATGGCTCCAAGGGTTGGTTTCAAATGCAAGGGCCACGGGTTTGAGTGGTGGATCCATCTTGGTCTGTCTGTGTGTGAGAGAGACACACAGAAGTCAGACAGACTGAGCCGCACAACTGTAGTGCAGACACGTACAACAGTGACAGAAGGGCTTCTTCTATCAAGGTACTAAATCCATGTCTCTGAGAAGCGGTAGCTAGGTCAACAGAAGACTTCTTCCATCCACGTAACAGTGTCTTCACTGGAGCTTACGTCATCTTAATTACATTGCACAGGGCGTGATATTTTTCACTGCCCTGAACAATGTATTTAAGCTGACCTAACTTTGTAGTGTAGACCGTGGTGCTGGAACAATTTTTATAATGGGGGTGCTGATAGTGGAAACCATGCATTTGGTGATTGTTGTTATTACTTCAACCCAGCACACCAAGTTCCAGCACCACTGGTGAAGACGAGCCCAGAGGCAGAGACAGACACAGCCTGGACAAGCACAGAGGAGCCTAGAGAGGGGGCTTCTGGCTGGGTCTAATGCGAGCTAAAGAGGTTTGGGGCTGTAAGCAAAGAAACTAACCCCTGGTTTTGGTTCTTCCTGTATTCAGGGAAGCAGGGCTTTGTACATTCTCTGTAAATAAACAAGATCGCTTCAAAGAATCTATCAGATCCCATCCTCCATTTCTCCTCCTAACTGAAGCAACCCACAACACCCCAAATTTGGCTAATCACCTGGGTCAAGAGTATTAACTCCAATAATTTCAGCCCTTGGTGGCCAGCCACTGATATAGCTGCACCTGCGTAAATCCTTAGAGCAATGTTTCCCAAACTTGGGCTGCTGCTTGTGTAGGGAAAGCCCCTGGCGGGCCGGGCCGGTTTGTTTACCTGCCGCATCTGCAGGTCTGGCCAATCGCGGCTTATCATAAGCCTTCCCAAATCTGGACCTTAGCGTCCAGAAATCTGGGTGCCTGCATGAACCCCTCTAAGCTTAATTACCAGCTCAGATTTGATCTCGCTGTCACCAGCCAAAAATTCCAGGGTTTTGGCTCCCTCTGGTCTCCCCAAACCCTTCCCTGGGGAACCCCAAGACTCAGAAGCCCTAGCTTACGCATAAGAAAAACCCACTTCCTCCCCCTCTCTCTCCACCCAGACTTTCCTCTCCGGCTAACCTGAGATTACTGATGCAATCCTTACATCACAATACCAAGAAGCAGTCTCTATTCCACAAAGAGCAAACCCAAATACAAGGAAACAGAAATGATCTATCTCTCTTGCCCTCCCACAAATTCCCTGGTGTGCAGAGCTTTACCCTCAGTAGATTCTAACACAAAGAGAATTCCCCTTCCCTTCTTCCTAGCTACCCAGAGAGAAAACTCAAACAAGTCTTAAAAGAAAGCTTTATAAAAAAGAAAGAAAAAACACAGGAACAATGATCTCTGCATTAAGTTGACAATACCAGGGCTATTACTAAAAAAAATATGAATAAACGACATTCAAAAGAGATACAATTTAACATTCCAGCAACTAACACATGTAATACAAACAAAACATATAAAGCTATTGTTTTGCTACCTTTATACTCACAACTTTGAAACTGAGATTAGAAGCTTGAAGATAGAAAAGAAACTCTCATAGCCGAGAGACAGACAAAAGACTCAGACCACCAAAATTCCCTCCTGACTTTGAAAAAATCCAGGTTTCTGATTGGTCCTCTGATCATGGTGTGTGGTCCTTTGTTAACCCTTTACAGGTAAAAGAACATTAACCCTTAGCTATCTATTATGACACGGCTCCCACTGCCGTGGTTCGGCGTTCAGGCTAAGAGCGCTGAAGTAACCAGCTACGTCCCTCGGCCCGCGCTGCTTCCAGCAGCTTCCATTGGCCTGGAGCAGCGAACCGCAGCCAATGGGAGGCGCGATCGGCCGGACCTGTGGACGTGGCAGGTAAACAAACCAGCCCGGCCTGCCAGGGGCTTTCCCTACATAAGCAGCATCCCACGTTTGGGAAACACTGCCTTAGTACAAAGGAGATAAACTGCTTTAATTTGCAATTTGCACTGGTTCATCTTACCTGGTTATAAGCAAGGGTAAACACCACCAGTGAAAAATAACAGCTTTGCCTGTCTACACTAGAGGTTTGCAGCAATGAAGCGACACTGGCAGCTGGGCTGTAATCAGGACATATCCTTACTGTAGACAAGACTGGATTCAGCCCATTATAGTTCAGAGACATTTGGATCCAGCTCCTGGATTGTACTTCAACTACTCCCCCCAAATCAGGGGTGTGCAGAACTGAGGCCTCAGCTAAGGTCCACATGTCCATGTGTAATGAGCACTGACAATGCTGTGCTGTGGGGAGAGATCGTCTGTGTCCCAGGCTGTCTTTCAGCGGCAAAAAAGTTCGCGAAACCAGTTTTTTTAAATAGAGGGTTATTTTTGTTTCAAATTTTCTTCCTGGCGATGGATTTCTTTGCCTTTTTGAGCTGCTACAAAGACATCTCCAAGATGTGGGGACAGATTCTTCTTTCTAAAATGACAGGAAATTTTGGTCTAATTTTAACATTTTCTGAGAATATATATATATGGATGTATATAAAACCCGAGAGAGAGAGAAAAGAGAGATGGGAATCTGGCAAATGATCTAACAGCTCAAGGCCATCCAGAAAGTACTTCTTCCCCCAGACTCTTAAAAATGGCTGGCAAGCTTTTGGGGGCTCTCAAAGTAATAAACAGCAGAGAACTTTTCCAGATACTTACTTATATATATATTTGCAACAAATATAAATATATATATTATATATAATATATTTGCCCTGTAGACAGGCTCAGGAGCAGACTGGAATAGTGAACCAACCTTTTTAATTCTGGAGGCTGTGCTCCAGCCCAAGAAGAACTATCAGAAGGATAGTCTCATCGCCTCACTGGTGCAAACCAGCTAACTAGAGAGGGACTTGAGTTGACCATGTAGAATCAGGCACAGAACTAAACTTCCCTGAGGTTTAGGGATATTCTGAGGTAGGCTTTCTGCTTGTCTGTTACAAAGATAGAGCTTATTCCAGTGGTTCTCAGACTGGGGGCCACCGCTTGTGTAGGGAAAGCCCCTGGTGGGCCAGGCTGGTTTGTTTACCTGCCGAGTTCACAGGTTTGGCCGATCGCGGCTCCCACTGGCCACGGATCATCGCTGTAGGCCAATAAGGGCTGTGGGAAGCGGCGGCCAGCAAACCCCTTGTCCCGGGCTGCTTTCCGCAGCCGCCGTTGGACTGGAGCAGTGAACCTGGCAGGTAAACAAACTGCCCCTGCCCACCAGAGGCTTTCCCTACACAAGTGTCAGCCCTAGTTTGAGAACCACTGGTTTATTCCAAAATTATGACTCATGGGTCATTACTTATGGGTATCCTTCCCATTCTACTTCTATGTTATGTTTAATAGATTTTGTTCTCAGCTCATATTTAAGAGTGATGCAGTGAAACAGCAGGCTCACTACATCAATCAAAGAAATAGGTAACACATGCAGCTTGATCTTTCCACTGACTTCCAACTTGCCTCATCATTTACACTTGTGTGAAGTGGGTGCAAAATGCTACCACAGTTTTCATTGATTCCCCAAGAAGGCCCACAGGGAGGATCAATCAGAACTGTTGTCCTACTGCCTCATGGCAATTTATAGTTAACATGGTCCAAATTATCATATGTTTGGGTCGATTTATGTTATAGAAACTACCTACTAGCCCAATACTGAGCTGGCTGTGTTCAGCCTGGGACAGATGCTAAAATCCTTGTTCTATTCTTGTTGAAGCCAATGGGAATTTGCTTGATTAAGGACTGCGTAAAAACAGAAGAGGATTTCAGGATATAAGCACTGGAATAAATTGCCTAGGGAGGTTGTAGAATCTCCATCATTGGAGATTTTTAAGAGCAGTTTAGACAAACACCTGTCAGGGATGGTCTAGATCAGAGATCAGCAACCTTTGGCATGCAGCCCTCCAGGGAAAGCCCCTGGTGGCCAGGCCAGTTTGTTTACTGCAGCTTCTGCAGGTTCGGCTGATCACAGCTCCCGCTGGCCACGGTTCGCCATCCCAGGCCAATAGGGACTGCAGGAAGCAGCACGGGCTGAGAGATGTGCTGGCTGCCCTTCCTGCAGCCCCCATTGGCCTGGGATGGCAAACCATGGCCACTGGGAGCTGCGATTGGCCAAACCTGCGGACGCTGCAGGTAAACAAACTAGCCCAGCCCTCCAGGGGCTTTCCCTGGCAGGCTGCTTGCCAAAGGTTGCAGATCCTTGGTCTAGATAATACTTCATCCTGCCATGAGTGCAGGGGACTGAACTAGATGACCCCTTGAGGTCTGTTCCAGTCCTACGATTCTATGATTCTACAACCTATTATATTTTAAAGCAGAAACAGTTTCCAGTGATTTGGAAATTAACTCCTTTTTTTTGAGTCTCTCTCACCTTTTTATGTCTCAGAAGGCTGCCTGTTTCTTCTTAAATACCCTTAGGTATCTCACAGTATGGAACTGGTGCTATAGTGTTTCTATTTTCTGATGGGTCAGGTATAACAGGATGGTGGGCTATGGAGAGAACAGAATACTCTGTGTCTTTTTATAGCTTCAAACAACTGCAAATGAAAAGATCAGAATCAGACTACTCTTCTTTTTCCCACTGGGCAAACTCTGTCTCTCCCTCAGCAGCCCAAGAAACATCGCTGGTGATCTTGAGTCCAGAAGTGGCTCCAGGCACCAGCATGCCAAGCACGTGCTTGGAGAGGGAAGCTGCGGAGGCACGCTGTGCCATTAGCCGCGAGGGCGGCAGGCAGGCTGCCTTCGGCGGCACGCCTGTGGAGGGTCCACTGGTTCTGCAGCTTCAGCAGACCTCCCCCAGGCTGCCACCAAATTCACGGGACCAGGGACCTCCCGCAGGCAAGCCACTGAAGGCAGCCTGCCTGCTGTGCTTGGGGCGGCAAAATGCCTAGAGCCTTCCCTGCTTAAGTCCCTGTAAGCTCAAACAAAGGGGTGGCATCTTGCTGGGCAAAGATCCGAGGATGAATCTAACTGCCATAAGTGAGAAGGATCTGGGATCTAGTGGTTTTCCTGGAGTTGAAATGACTCACTTTGTTGGGTGGCTCACTGCCAGAGGCCTTCACAGCCAGTTCTTCTGGTTGCCTTCGTCCCCATTTTGTAGATGCTGGTTTTGCTCCTCCCCACTCAGAAAGTCCCATGTTCCATTTAGAGACCAAGGCACATAGCTCCTGCTGAGAGTCCTGAATTGTTTAAAAGCAACATGAGGTGCCTTCTGGAAGGGAAGAGGGGAGTTCCTGCCACCAAGCCCCAGAAGTGGTTTTGATGGTATGACCTATCTGTTTATTTACTTATATAATCCTCATGACTGTAGTATCTGAGGCCCTGATTCTCAAAGGTACATAGACACCAAACTCCCACTGATATCAAAGGGATTTCAATGGGATTTAGGTATCTTTGAGGATCAGGGTGCCTAAAATACTTTGGTGACAGAGAAAGAGTAAGTTCTTCAGGACAGAGACAGTATTTTCCTTTGTTTTTAGGGCCCTGATCTTGACTGGGCTCTAGGGACTATTAATATTACTATAATCAATAGTAATAATTACTAATAAATAACGGTGTGGTCTAGTGACCTGACTGCTGGCTTGGGAGCCGGGAACTCCAGAGTTCTAACACCACCTTTGACACTGGTTCCCGCTAGGATCCTAGGGAAATCAGTTAGCCTTTCTGCTTCAGTTTTCCCACATGTAAAATGGGGGTAATGATTATGCCTATCACCCACGTGATTACAGCAATCCAGATGATCAAATCCTCAGCACCCTGAAATAATTAAGGTGATTTTGAACAATGGCCAGTCACCATTTCCTGCTACCATGGGACTGCCCATGTGGACCAGAATCCATATGATTTTTCCTTCCATCATAACTTTTTGATTCTGTCCTCACTAAAAGAACAGCAGTAACTGATTTTCATTTCTGTGGCATTCTTCAGCCCTAACGATCAGGCGGTGTTCTACAAAGAGGAATCGCTTCACCCACCGCTGAAATGCAGCCATTTCTGGGTAGAACTGGTATAAACTGAAAGACAAAGCTGGGTGGCTGGGTCACAAAAATCCTCCCGAGCAAGGAAAACCCCGCCTGTCACCGCTAAACAACCATCCAACCATCAAAGGCAGAAAACTGCCCTTGTCTTGCATCAATGATGCAGACCCATTCTGTCCTGCTAGCGAGAACTTTCTGTGCTGAAGGAGGTGGTGTTGATTCTCTAGCCACTAATCTGAATGGTTGCAGCAAAAAACCAATCAACTTTATGTCACTACAGGCTTTTGAGATGCAGAATAAGGAGCTCTCGAGGGCAAAGCGCATTATACAACCTGGAGGGCCCGGCTCCTTTTCATCCTTCCCCACACTTCCCCTCTTGCTTTGCTCCCTCTCGCTCCCTCTTTCTCCTTTCTTAAGTCCCCTTTGTGAGCTTTTCCCCATTCTCTCCAGTAGTGAAAAGGGCAAGTCTCCTCCTCCTCTTTTTTTTTTTTCCGTTCTTTTCCAATATTGTGTTTGCAAAGGCTAGTGGGGCTTTCAAAGAGTTGGGGTCCTGCTACGCTGCTTTGTTGGCTGACGCTGCATTGTGCTTCCCAAGGCAGTGCAGGTGCAAAGGAGTTTTGTCTGGATGTTATGTGCACGCTAATTAGGCAGAGGGAGGGGAATGGGGACCCTGGCTGCAGCATTCATTAGGGACGGTACATTCAGGTTACACAGGAACCTAAATCAATCAGATTAGCTCAATCTGGGTTTCATTCTTCTCCCATTCAAGACAAAGGAAACACTTTGACTTGAATCGTGCAGGATCGAGTCCTATTTGGGAAAAATTTGACTTCCTTGCTACTTTTCTATGCATTTCATGGGCATTTCTGCCCTGAGAGTCATTTATTTCTTGATTTTAGTACAGTTTTGATACAGCCCCACATGACATTCTCATAAGCAAACTAGGGAAATGTGGTCTCCAACAGTGGTTCTCAAACTAGGGCTGCCACTTGTGTAGGGAAAGCCCCTGGCGGGCCAGGGTGGTTTGCTTACCTGCTACATCTGCAGGTTCGGCCGATCGTGGCTCCCACTGGCCGTGGTTCGCCTCTCCAGGCCAATGGGGGCTGCAGGAAGGGCGGCCAGGACATCCCTCGGCCCGCGCTGCTTCCTGCAGCCCCCATTGGCCTGAAAGCCACAATCAGCCGAACCTGCAGACGCGGCAGGTAAACAAACCGGCCCAGCCCGTCAGGGGCTTTCCCTGAACAAGCGGCAGCCCTAGTTTGAGAACCATTAATTGGTCTAGATGAAATTACTGTAAGGTGAGTGCAAAACTGATTTAAAGACCACATTCAAAGAGTAGTTATCAATGGTTCATTGTGAAAGTAGGGGGACATATCTATTGGGGTCCCACAGGGGTTAGTCCTGGATCCGGTCCTATTCAATATTTTCATTAATGACTTGGATAATGGAGTGAAGACTGTGCTTATAAAATTGGTGGATGACACCAAGTGGGGAAGGTTTGCTAGCATTTTGGAGGACAGGATTTGAATTCAAAATGACTTTGCACTTGTCTTTACTGAATTTCATCTTGTTGATTTCAGCCCAATTTTTTAATTTGTCAAAGTGCAACAGATAGGAAGGAAAAATCAAAGGCACAACTACAAAACAGGGAATAACTGGCTAGGTGCTAGTACCGATGTTGAGTCGTGGTTGATTTACTGAGGTTGACACAGCACTGTATTACCCATGTAAACACAAAAGTCTTCCAACAGCTGTCCCACAATGCATGACACTGACCACTGTGGTCACAATTGTGAACTTCACTGCCCAGGGGTCATGGAGACTAGAAGCCCCTCCCCCCCCCATTTAAAATCCCACGATTTTTTGAAACACCTTGTCCTAATTATCTAGCTTGGTGAGCACACCTAGCAGATCTCCATTTTTGTGTGAACATGCCAGCTACACACTCGAGACGTGCTCCAGCCTAGACTAGACAAGAGATATTGGATCTGCTGGGCCTGGGGCAGAAGAGTCTCCAGGAAAAGGAAAGGGAGATGCACCAGGATATAGTGGGGTTTCTCTGGCAGCAAATACAGATGCTGCAGACTCTCATGGACCTACAGGTCCAGTAGTAACAGATTCCCCTCCCTTTAAAACACATGGAGAGCTCCAGCATAGCACCTCCCTTTGTCCCCCCTCCAACATTCCACATGGCATCAGGGACTGATACCCATACCAATCCCCCTCGAGGGACATTATAGAGTGCATTCCCAGGTTTTAGGATAGCACAGATACTATACTCATCAGTAATGCAAGAAACCTACACATCTAAACCTATAAGGCATTAAGTTAAGCAGTTAGCATAAGGCAGATAGGCCTGTGAGACTTAGATAAGTAAATTGACCGGCAGTGACCCTAAGTCACAAGAGGGCATCAGATGTTATTTTGAAGTATGTAGTTTTGCTGAGATCTTGCATAAAATGCTGATGGGTAACCACAAGAAATCAGGTGATACCAATTTTAGGTATTTTGAGATGGGAACATCGGCAGACATACAACCACAAGATTGCCATAGTAAATAGTATTTGCTAATAAGTTGGGGATAATTAATATACTAACCTATAGAATAAGAACACACCAATATTATTAGGGTGAGGAAGTTAGTTGGGTGAAATAAAGCAAAACATTCCTATGAATATTCATGGCAGCCATCAGCTCCTATAATAGGCCCAACAACAATGTAGGTGGGAGACCTTGACCATTGGACTTGGGGATCTTTAAAAAAGGTGAAATAATTATGGGATATAGATGATTTCATAGCAGTGGTTTTCAAACTGGGGTCACCCCTTGTGTAGGGAAAGCCCCTGGTGGGCCAGGCCGGGTTGTTTACCTGCCGTGTCCTCAGATCTGGCAAATCGCAGCTCCCATTGGCCGTAATTCGCTGCTCTGGGCCAATGGGAGCTGCTGGAAGCGGCGTAAGCCGAGGGACTACTGGCCGCCACTTCCTGCCACCCCCATTGGCCTGGAGCAGCGAACCGCGGCCAGTGGGAGCCGCGATCAGCTGGACCTGCAGACGTGGCAGGTAAACAAACCGGCCCGGCCCACCAGGGGCTTTCCGTACACAAGCACCATCCCAAATTTGGGAAACACTGGTGTAAAGAAATGGATGATGGTATTATAGACATTTGGATGTTTGTTAGAATCTGATTCAAATTTGGGTCATTTTCAAGACCAGGAGCTTGTCTTGCATTTGGAACCGATATTATTTTCTGTATTATTATACAGTGCTTTTCATCGAGTTCAAAGCACTTTACAACGGACATTTCTGTTTCCGATTCCAGCCAGATTCTAGGGCCATACTTGGCTGTCATTCTTGCCAGTGCAAAATGGATGTAAAATTCTTTTGTTTTGATCTCATAGTATTTTATGTAGATTTTGCACCCGCTTTGTGCTGGTTGAAATGACTACATATGTTTTGGGGCAGCAGAGGATCAGGGAAGTGTGGCAGTGCCAAAAAATTCCCCACAAAACCCCAAAAGGAATGGTTCCCAAACATTAGTGACACTTCTTTGATCTCCAAAACCGGTTAATTATGGGTTGAGTTTGAGATTGCGCTAAGTTGCTGGCTAGTTTTTTAATTGATCTGAACTGCTTGGGATTTACCTTGCAAACATAAAGATACATTTTCAGAGATTATTTCCATGGGAAATTTTCACAAAGGGTTTCAGGCAACAAAAAAGTTCCTGGCAGCATTTTCCACTGCATGTCCCAGAGACACTTAACTCTGTACTTAATTCTAGTTTAATAGGCTGCGATTATATTAAATAAATACCAGATGAACTGATTATTTAAGACATGGTTATAACTGTTTAATAACTATGCAATTGACTGTTATATCTCATTAAATGTATGTTTTCCAACAACCACCTGGCATTTTATTTAACACTCCTTAATTGTCTTAATCTGGTCCCTCTTTTGCACTTCTAAAAGCCTGGCCTGGAGTCCTATGACAGTGGTTTCTCTAATACTTTTAAGGATCACATTGAGCAACTATTGCCTTAGTTGGAATTTGTCCTGGCCAAATTCCAAGTTAGCAAATTACATTCTACCACCTTCAATTTCCCTTGCAGTTTCAGGTGGATGTAGAATTCTTCTTCACATCCTGTCCTAAACTGTAATGTTGCTGTGTGTTGCTGAACAGCTGTGGTGTTCTACCCCAGAGAAGGCTTCATTTCAGGATTTAGGAAGTGATTCTAGTCTAAATAAGTTTCTAAAGTGCTTTGGGATCCAAAAGGCTCTAGCACTGTATGATATTGTTGTTTAATTATTGAAACTAATAACTCCCTGCCTCATGAGGTCTGGGGCTCAGGTCTTCAGTGGGAGCTGGGTGCCTAAATAGGTTTGATGATCTGGACCCAGAAATCCTTCCAATACTTTTCTTTTTAAATCCAAGACCAAGATTCTTGCTTTTCTCTGTGCTTGCAGTGTTACTTGAGCTCTTCTGAATGCATTTATTCACTTGCAGATATCTTTATTGCAGATGTCTTGAAATGATCAGAAGATATAGAAATAAGAGCTAATTTCTGAAAACTGCGTCTATATGCAACTTTTTGTGAATTGTATTATTCACAAAATAAAAGCTGTTATTAAAAGCACATTTGTTGAGAGTGGACAATTGAATAACAGATACACAGAGTTTCTGCTATACAGTTATTTAACCTCAGTAAGCACTTAGCAGTTCAAAGGACAGTGTCAAAGTAAAAATGATATATATCAATATTTAATTACTTACTGTTGTTCTCAATAACAGCTTTGATAACTAATACAGAATGGATTATAAGGCAAAACATTTAAAAAGGCCTCTATCCATACAGATGATGTACACACATCCATTTACTTGCATTAACAAGTGAATCTGCATGCTCAATCGGGCTTCTCAGTATGCAAAGCAGGTAGCTGATTATCTAATTACCGTACTTGATTACCTGATTCAGTGATCCTGAAAATTTATTGGCCACTTGAAAACTGGATTTAAAAAAAAAAAAGCTTTTCACCATTTAGGCTACCTGTAAACTTTTAAACTTTTCTCAAGCAATGAAATTAATCGGACCAGTTTCTTTTCCTGATGATTTCACTTTGCTCTTCAGACCCAGAGCTGTTGGAGTCAGTGGGAGGTATGAATGCTCATCAGGCATTCAGCTCCAGCCACGATTCAGAAAATTGGAAGCACAGTGAAACGAAGAGTCTATTTTAGGTCATTGTATGTAGCCCAGGATTCCATTTTTTTCAAAGTCCTGTTCTTATTTCTCAGTTGATAAACCGGTTTGTCTTTGGTGGTCCTTTGAAGTCCATTCATATACCATAAGCGTCTTTTCTGTATTCCTCTCCCATGTTATATATAACATTGCACACACACAAAAGACATTTCTACTTGTGACAAAGAAGGAGGGTTACTCAAGAGAACCAGACTTGGATCCAGTGGAGAATTTTCATCTTGTCCCAACTAGTAGGTTTGTTATTTGTCCCATTTTCTCCCTGTATTGTTGTAGTTCTGCAAAAGTCCCTAGTACAATATATATATATTAATCCACTATTTCCTGTAGTACACAATCTCTGTTTCCTTTCCACAATTCACACTTCTGCCACAATGGAATAATAAAGCCTGAGGTACCAATGAAAATGGAAAACAGTATAATTTCTGATTGGCAATAGAAACTGCTGGAATAGAATACATTTCTGGAAACTCCTCTGTTACTAGGATATTAGACAAGCATTTTGAACATATGATGAAATGAGCACTTGTGAGCCCTCTCAAAATTCTCACAAATCAATGTCCCTGGATTCGGAAAATAACAAAGATGGAACTGATGGGTTTACGCCCAAAAATGGGTAGAGTATTGAATCAACCTGGGGTTTTAGATTAAATATTTACGAAGAAATTCCCTCAGATAGACTTTTATAAGGTCAAGTGAAAATACGATGTGCTCCAAAACAGAATGGAATTCAGCATGTTGGGCCTGATTCCAATCTCACTTTATGCTGATACAATGCTATTGACTTTTATTATAATTTGTTCTTTTATTTATTTTACATTAGTACCCAAAATGTGCTAGGCTCTGAAGGAGTAATTGCTGATGTAAACCAGTCTAAGTAAGGCCAGAATCAGGCCTTTTGAATGTTTGAATTTTAATTAAAACCTCAGAGAGATTTTTTTTTTTAAATACCCAACACCCTTTATTTCTCACCACTGGCTCACAGCATAAATCAGCTAATACTTCATTCATCCACCTGTGTCATTCTCTACTTCAAATGTGTGTTTCAGAAAGAAGCCAGCATGTTATGGCTTATATTACCAATCGTTTGGCTAGCTTCAGTTTTCAGTAGCGCTGTTGCCCCTGGAAATGTCCTTTCAAAAGGTAGGAACTCTGACAATGATGCTTTAACTTTAACTTAAACATTAAATTTTATTAGAGGAGCAATGTTGTCATTTTAGGAGCTGTCCTGGTGAGCTGACATGTAGCTGACTTCTCCCACCCCAGGTTCTGGACAGAGATTACTGCAAGATGCACAGGTAATTACTGCAGCATTTATTGGAGGCTGATGATGAGCATGAAGGGTTTGAGTTAAAGAGGATCCAGGTATCTAGACCCACTCTATTAATCAGCACCTTTTTTGCCATGTCAGAGTAGAGATATGTTAGCTGACTTTAAGCAGAGGAAATAGTCTTGATCCTGCCATGGGGCAACACTTCCATGTGGGGAAGGAAGGCCAGACCTTAAGAATTCCCACACAGGATGCTTTCTAAGCATGTAATCAATTAAAATTAGAATTGGGACACTCACAGGAATTGTCAAATTGGGACAGGCCAACGTTCCATCTAGTGTATGAACCTGTCTCCGACAGTAGTAACTGCTGGATGCTTCAGAGGAAAATGTAAACCCCTGACCATGTACCTAATTGCACAAATGTATAGCATGGGCTGAGAGGGGATCTCTCCAACCTGCCCCAGCTGGTTGTACCTCTCTATGGGACAGGCCCTACTATTAGCCCCAGGTCAACCCTAAGGAAAAGCAGGGCCCAATAAACTAAAAACACAGGATCCCCAAACTACTGACAGCTCTGATCCAGAACATTGGATCCAAACACTCTCCGATCCAGATTCAGATTCAGGTGGCTTAGCCCCATTTCTACCAGCTCCCCTATTTCTGGAGTGAGGAACCATAAAATGTAGAGCCCCTTTAGAAAACAGGAGAGAGAAAGGGACACTGGATCATCCTGTCTTAATCTGCCACTGGGAAAATAGCATTCTTCAGCCAAACTCTTCAATCAACATTCCTCTGCTAAAGTCTCACCCCTCTGCAATTATAGGAGCCTTTCAGTGCAATTAACAGCACTGAGCAGATTTCAGCAGCCCCCGGAGCAGTCTAATTTTGGTGCTGTGAGTCCTTTAAAGTTCAGCAAGCATATACTTAACAGGAAGCAACATTTACACAGGTGACTCTGGGTTACAGAAGGGGAGAATTTTTCTGCTCTCTCCTCTTTGAGGGGTCAGTAAGTGTTAAAACAGCTCATTCAGACATCCCAAAGGACCAGGGGATCCTTGCAAGGAGCTGCCTTCTTGGAGTAGCACAAAGCAGTCACCGAAACAAGAGACGTGACATGTTCAGTGTGCATGAACCAAAATGGCACATAAGACTGACAAATGTACCAGTCAAGGCCACACAGGGCCAAAGCCTGAGGAGATCTTTCTTCTGAGTGGCAAGGGGAGAACTCCCATGGAACCTGACACCAACATAGGAAGGGAACCCAGCTGCCTTCATGGCACCATCTCCCCCTCCCCAGACCAATGGATGGATCTCTGCAGTCTCTGGGCTCCATGGGTGAGGAGGGATGGGATGTCCCAGAAGCCGCAGTGGGGACTGCTGGAGTGAGGGGATGGCAAGTTTCCTTCAAAGCCCCATGGGGAATTAGCAGTAAAGATAGTACAGCCCAGCTCTGTGTTACCTTTTGCTGAGGGCTGACCCTGTGCTACAGAACCTTTCTTTATTGGGAGGCTGCCAGGACCAGATACCCCAGAAATAGACTCCAATGAAACCATGTTGTCTAGTGAGGCTGCTGGTGACACCAGAGCCCAGTGCTGGGGGAGGTAGAAGGTCTTTGCAAGTGCACAGATGGTCCTGTCTCTTCAGCAAATTATCAAGAACAGGACAGATCTTGGGGGAGCTGTAAGGTATGGCACCTGCTGCTTCTTCAATGAGAGGCTTGTGGGAGTGTAAACCCTGCCCCACTCTGGAAAGAACTCAGGATTTGTCTACATCAGGGATCGGCAACCTTTGGCATGCGGCCCCTCAGGGAAATCCATTAGTGGGCTGGGATGGTTTATTAACCTGCAGTCTCCGCAGGTTCAGCCAATCACAGCTCCCACTGGCCATGGTTCACCATCCCAGGAAAGGGCGGCCAACATATCCCTCAGCCCATGCTGCTTCCCACTTCCTGGAATGGCAAACCGTGGCCAGTGGGAGTCGCAATTGGCCGAACCTGTGGACTCTGCACAGGACCTGCGCCAGGGTTTCTCGCGCCCTAGGCGCATGGCCATTTCGCCGCCCCCCACGCTGATCCCATGGATCCGGTGGAGCTGCCGCAGTCATTCCTGCGGAGGGTCCGTTTGTCCGTGGCTCCGGTGGAGCTGCCGCAGGCATGACTGAGGCAGCTCCACCAGAACCGCGGACCAACGGACCCTCCACAGGCATGTCTGCAGCAGGTCAACTGGAGCCGCCTGCCGCCCCCTCCCCCGGCAAAATGCCACCTCCCAAATAATCCTGGCACCCTACGCGATTGCCTAGGCTGCCTGAATGGTAGCGCCAGCCCTGACGCTGCAGGTAAACAAACAGTCCCAGCCATCCAGCGGATTTCTCTGATGGGAGGCGTGCCACAAGTGCCGATCCCTGGTCTACACAGTGGGTTTTAGTCCTCACTAACTAAGATTAGTCTAGTGGGACAATACATGTGTACACACAACACAATTCCATAGAGAACACTAACTCTGCATTTATCACAAACTCTGGAGTCTTCTTTCAAATTGTACTATGTCTGATGAAAACTGAGTTAGTACAGTCTATTGTCTATCTCTACCACTCCAGGGCTCACAGATTTTCCTGTAGGTATGATCTGGTTCTCATTCTTGCTCAATTCTTCCTCAGGCAAAATTCTCAGTGGGCCAAATTCCAGACCCAAACTTCCCAAGAGTTTGGTAGCATTTGGCTTTAGGGACTTTGGGTCTAACATGAAGCAATAAATATTAAATGCAGCTTTAGTAATGCGATTTCCCTACTAAAACTAGAATCTGAGGAAAATATGTTGAGTGTTCGGTTACCAGACCAATTACAAGAAGTAATTACGTATTCAGGAAAAGGTCACTCCCGCAAGTTGCCTTGTACATGGAAAAATGCCTCATTATGCTACAGTGCAAGAGGCGACATGGGCTGGAAGTCGGGCGCCAACCCTGCATTCCCAGTCTTCTGCTACCAGAGAATCTATTAAGAGAACATCAGGAGAAGTTTTACCTACTCGCTTGAGCACTGCATGGCCAATTGCAGCAACAGACACGTGGGCTCCATGCAAACTCTGTCTCTTGTATCATCAACACAATAGCCAGTGATCTCAGAGCTTTTACTAGTGAAGATGATATCTGAAGCAAAAATGGGTCAAGTGATTTTAAGATATAGGGCTGAGTTCCCAGTGCCGGCAGCAAGGGATTGTAAAGCTGATAAGTGTACACTAGCAGAATAGTGAATATACTGCATTGTTTTTTATGAGATCACTTCCCTGGGGCTTTACCTACTCCTTAAAGATCACTGTACCTGCAGCATCAGTTATAAGTGGGATTGTGCTATGTAATGGAAAGCAAACCCTAAACTACATCATGCACTTGATAGGATGACCAGAAACTTAAATAACTTGTCTTTGCTGTGAAGGGAATTCCTTGCTATCTCCTCTGCTTTTTGATCTGATATCTGTCCCCTGAAATCAACAGCTTCACCAACCATGAATGCTCTGTTTACGTTCTAGGACAGGCAGTTGCTTGATGTAGCACTATTCAAAATCTGCCCAAGCAATGCATGATGCACACAGTGCCAGAGTTTGTTGACCTTCGAGGCATGGGGTAAGGGCTCCCCTGTTTCCTTAGGTCTTAGTCTGGTGGAATGGCAGTTCAGTTTATCCTGCGTGTGGGAGTATGTCTGCCTAGAGATGGCAGTAAGTTGCATTATTTGACTTGTATAAACAGATTTTGAATTTGTTAGTGAATCCAGTGTTTTATGGGAGAAATACAATAAATCTAAAGATAAATCCATATTTGAGGGGGGGTCTGTGAGCAGGTAGAGTGGCAGACGGTTGCTTATACTACAAGTCAGCATATGCCGAAAACCCAGGCTAGATCTTCAAGATTCCCATGTGCTCCAAAACAAGATGAGTCTTAGAAAAACGTTGGGACCCACCCAAGCCACATGCGAGAACCGTAGGCAGTACAGGCAATGTAACTGTCCTTGCTAATTAATTTCACTCAGTTGGTATATCATCTCTCTCCCAGATTCTTTGGCTAGCAGGTTGCTTTGCCCAAGGACAGACCTGAGATGTCTTTATATATGTATGTTTTATTTAACCAAAACCGGATTTAGAAAAGAAATGGGAAATTTGGTGCCACAAGGACTCCTCGGGTTTTTTACAAAAACAAAGATGAAGATGTTTCTATGACTGTTCTATAATGGAACCGATCAAGGTGCAGTCTCTGTCCTGGGTGAGGCACCGGCACTATCTGCTCCAAGTCTAACTTTCAGCTCAGCTGTCACCTCGCAGTTCAATGAGAAAATGAGGGCGTCTTCTGTGGTTTCAGGTTTTGCATCCGGACACATGTGTACTTATTTTCAGGCTTCAAGATCCCTTGACTGTATGTGCATAACAGGTCATAATAATCTCCTGGTTCTTTTTTTCAGCTCTCATAGTTGGGGGGTAATCATCTGTTCAAAGTATCCTGGGTCTGCTGTACAGGGCCTTTTCACAAGTCCACTGAGACCTGATTACTCTTGTGAGTTGGTGTTTACTCCTCTTCAGAATGAAGTTTCCCTGGAAGATCCTTGCCTATACTGCAAGGAAGTATTATTTACTCCTTCTCATAACACAAGAACTAGGGATCATCAAATGAAATAAATAGGCAACAGGCTTAAAACAAACAAAAGGAATTATTTTTTCAAACAACACACAATCAACCTGTGGAACTCCTTGCCAGAGAATGTTGTGAAGGCCAAGACTATAACAGGGTTCAAAAAAGAACTAGATAAGTTCATGGAGGATAAGTCCATCAATGGCTATTAGCCAGGATGAACAGGGCTGGTATCCCTAGCCTCCATTTGCCAGAATCTGGGAACGGGCAACAGGGGATGGATCACTTGATGATTACCTGTTTTTTTCATTCCCTCTGGGGCTCCTGGCATTGGCCACTGTCAGAAAATAGAATACTGGGCTAGATGGACCTTTGATCTGCCCCACTGTGGCTGTTCTTATGTTCCTAATTTCTAATCATTATGCAGTCTATCTGCCTTCTTTGATATTTTCAATTTCAGTCCATATAAACTATGTCACTTTGCCATTTTGTCTGAGTTATACACTAAAAACAGCAGGTTAAAATTGCTGCATGCTTCTTTACTTCTGCATTTTTGTTTATTCTCCTCATTTACACTGAGAAGTTAAAAAATCACTTGTGTCTCTGTGTTTAAGCTGGGGCTGGGTTTTGCTTTCACAGAAATTAGTGGGTCTTTGTGATTATTAAAGTTATTAACAAACCTTGTGATAAAAGCGAATCCTTATGATCTTTCTTGGATGGGCCAACTCTTTAATGTGTCATTTTTCACCCTCAATATAAATTACCTTTACCCATAACAGATCATCCATTTCATTAAATGTCCTTATCTAACTGTCAACTGTCTAGATTATGGCTGGTCTCCATTGCCATAGTATCCGAATGCCTCTTTAATGTATTTATCTGCAAAACACCCTGGGGAGTGTAAATTGATTTCATAGGACTATACAGAAAGTTAAGAGAATGTCATACATAAAATTCTTTACCCTTATGAAGGTATTCATCAAGAGAGTAATCAAATCCATATTTTAGCAATATTGTCCTTACATACCAGAAGCCATAGAAAATGCACATATATCCTGCTTGCTTTGGAACAAAGCCAGAGCAGTGGGGGAAGAATCCACTCTGGCACCTGGATCTTTTAGGCCAGCGTTTCCCAAACTTGGGATGCCACTTGTGTAGGGAAAGCCCCTCGCAGGCCGGGCCAGTTTGTTTACTGTCCAGGTCCGGCCGATCGCGGCTCCCACTGGCCGTGGTTCATTTCTCCAGGCCAATCGGAGCTGCTGGAAACGGCGTGGGCCAAGGGACGTACTGACCGCCACTTCCAGCAGCTCCCATTGGCCTGGAGCAGTGAACCGTGGCCACTGGGAGCCGTGATCGGCCGAACCTGCAGACACGGGCAGGTAGACAAACCGGCCCAGCCTGCCAGGGGCTTTCCCTACACAAGAGGCGTCCCAAGTTTGGGAAACACTGTTTTAGGCTCTTGACAGCTGATTTGGCCCACCTATTTTATTACGGCGTGGGAGAGAGGTGAAAGCCTGAGGCGTGCTCAGAGCTGAAAGCAGGGTCGAGTGAAAGGAAGAGTGTTTTGAGCCCCAGAAAATAAAAGCTGCTTGGACATAAAATGAACTCAGAGGTATTAAGAGTCACAGTCCCAATCCTGGATTATTTTTGTGTGCACTTCGAAGCACTGCTGAAAGTGCATGCACAAGTTATTGTGTGCAAGCACCCATTTGTGCATGCAAGCTGGTCCCGATTTCTTGGTCCGCACACCCAAAATGTATGCAGGCTGGGATGTGTGGGCACAATCGGCCAAACAAATGAAAATTTCTTTGACTACTGAGCATTGGAGAAACTGTTGTACTGTTCCCTTACTAGCTGGCCACCCCTCTAGTTTTACAGACTTTGGAAGGCCACCTTATATAACAGAATTTGTGTGTACGCCGAAGCTGTGCTTTGTGGAATTGTAAAATTAGTGCACAATTTACCAGATCTGCTCATAACGAAAATATATTTTAAAAAACAGATAATGGAGGTTAGTTGGAGACTGGATGGAAATTTAGCTCTAAATGACTACACAGGCACCTAGATACTTGGGTGACAGGCACATTAGAAATGGATGGACACAAGTAGATAGACAGACGAGGTCAGCACGTCCCTCAG
Source organism: Chelonoidis abingdonii (assembly GCF_003597395.2). Taxonomy (NCBI): domain Eukaryota; kingdom Metazoa; phylum Chordata; order Testudines; family Testudinidae; genus Chelonoidis; species Chelonoidis abingdonii. The sequence goes on along the minus strand of NC_133777.1, from coordinate 74,267,502 downwards.
TCCGCTCTGCTTCCCGCAACCCCCGTTGGCCCAGAGCAGCGAACCACAGCCAGTGGGAGCTGCGATTGACCGAATCTGTAGTCGTAGCAGGTAAACAGACTGGCCTGACCTGCCAAGGCCATTCCCTGAACAAGCGGCAGCTCAAGTTTGAGAACCACTGGTGTAAAGGACATAGGTGGGACCAATAGTAAACCCGTCAGCCAGGCAGGTTAAAGAGCCCTTGGCTCTTCTGGAAATAGGTTGGGAAATAGAGACAATTCTGCACCCTTCTGTGTTATACATTCTGGGTGTTTCTCTTTCTTTGCACTTCATTACAATTAGTGACCAGATTTTTCAATGGACAGCTAGGCCACCATCCTGCAACAATGTCGTGGGAGTGGTGGAGTTTGCAAGACAGCATCAATCTGAAAGTGCTAGTCATCCCTCTTGTTAGCCTTCCAGCCTCCCTCTTGTTATCTCTCGCTTCCGCTCTCCCTTCCAGCCCCTTCTTTCTCCATCTTCAGGACCAGTAGGCTAAATCCATTATGTCATGCTCTAAATTGCCATAAGGGCCTGCTCACTGAGCAATAACTATAACTGCCCAGGCCCAGCGGAGGAAGGGTAGCTTCCCCTGCATGCACCAAGTGTTTACCGGCAGCATGGCAGGCTAGGCATTACCTCAGACAGTGCACTGCATCCCCAGGCTGATTCCCTGCCATGTCCTCCTACTGGCTATGGACAGTGCAAACTGCCTGCTATAACTTAGATAATTTTTTCACATCTTAGCTCATAGGAGCAATCCCAATTCCTCCTCCAAAGATGAACATTCATTAACGTGCTTGTCCCACCTCGCAAGCAATTAATTGTTAATGAGCTCATGGCTTTAGCACCTTGCCTGCCTTAAATTAGCTGACAAATGCCCTGTTGCTCATTGAAATTCAAATCCATCCCCTTCCAGTAATGAAGCTGAGGCCCAGCCTGCAGCTTGGACACTGTTCAGTATGGACGAGAGGACAGAGGGTGGAGGGTGGTTGTTTTCATTTCTCTCAGCAGCTTCTGGACAGGTATTTGCCCCATGACTACCATCCTGAAGCATCATGGAATGAGCCACCCATGTACCTGAGAGAACCTGCTTCAATACAGAAATAAAACTCACTCTGACCTCACTCCCCTAGTTGTCACCTACCACCCCACTCTGGAAGCCTTACGTGGTATCATCATACAACTACAATCCATGCTCGACGGGGACCTCATCCTGAAAGAAATCTTCCCTAAACCCCCTCTTCTGACCTTCAAACAACCCTCCAAACTCTCCAAGCTCATCATCAGAAGTATGTTCCCCAAAGACCAGAACACGCCAACTCAAAGGGGCACCAGACCCTGCCAGAACAACAGATCAAAACTTGAAGACATAGCTCCACTGCTACAATGATCAGCAACCCCACAAAGCACCTTTCAAAATCCATGGCTCCTACACATGCCTATCACAAAATGTGGTGTACCCCATTCAGTGCACTAAACGCCCCAATAATAACTATGTGGGTGAAACTAGACAATCACTACACACATTTCACACAGGAAAATGATAAAAGACAAAAACATCACATCAACTGTGGGTGAACACTTTTCTCAAAGCAATCACTGTATATCTCACCTCTCATCAAAGGAAACCTGCACATTTTCAAAAGCCAAGCCTGGGAGTTTAAATTCATGGCTCTGCTAAACACCAAGAATCCTGGACTGAACAGAGACTCTGGATTTATGGTTTATTACAACAATCTGTGACCCACTAACTCCCTCTTTTTGTTCTATGTCTGCAGAGGTGTTAACGGGCCGCTCTACCTTGAATGGTCCCTTACAATATGTGCTAACTACTTATGCTAAACAATCAGTTGCACCTGGCATTTTGCTGTGATGCTGGAAGTTCCTTTCCCAGACCCAAAGAAGAGCTCTGTGTGGCTCAAAAACTCATCTCTCTCTCCACAGAACTTGGTCCAACAAAAGATATTACCTCGCCCACCTTGTCACCCTGAAGCTAAGTCTATACCATAGGTGAAATCCTGGGAACTTTGCCATTAACTTCAATGAGGTCAGGATTTCACCCTGAGTTCCCAGATTTTCCCCAACTATTTAACTATACAAACTCCTTGGCCCCTGGAATCCTAGGCATAAGAAATGGGAAAAAAATGCACTAGGTCACATCCCAACTATTCTTTGTGGCCGATGTAGGATTTTTCCACTCCCAGCTGTTATGTTCACACTAAAGTTAAGTGACTTAAGAAATGGAATATCCAGTTCTATTTTGGGGAGCCTGAGCCACAGTTTCATAGACACTGCTTTTCTGATAGAACTGTTTGGGATAAATAGGTTGAAGATTGTAAGGTGCTCAAGTACTACAGTGATAAATATGTCAGATCAACAGAGCTGGCAGATGCTCTCTTTGGGTTTGTCTACACTGCAGCTGGAAGCAAACCTCCCAGTCCAGGCAGACAGACATGCACTAGCTCTGCTCAACCTAGTGCACTAAAATAGTCATGTGGATATGGCAGCTTGGGTGAGATCATGAGCTAGCTGCCTGAGTCCAAGCCCACCTGACACCCTGGGCCCACAGTCAGATGACTAGCCTTTGCCGCAGCGTCCACACTGCTATTTTTCTGTGCTAGGTTGAGCAGAGCTGGTGTGTCTGCCTGCCTGGGCTCGGAGGCTTGGACCCAGCTGCAGAGCAGAGATGTACCCTCAGATATTGAGGCCTGCCTTTTTCAAGAACTGCCACCTGGGGAAGGGAGGAAGTGTCAAGGGTGCCCAGGAGTCCAGCTCAATGGTTAGAACCTGGCTGAAGGAAGCCAGGAACTGGAGGTAGGGGCCAACGGTCAAAGTCAAAGTGGAAAACAGGAACCAGAGCCCCGGGTTGGAGCCAGAGTGAGGAGTTGGGAACTAGAGCCAAACGTCTGAGCTAGAATCAGGAGCCTATGACTAGAACTAACGGTGAGAAGTAGAGTTAGGAACCATGAGGAGAATATAGGGCTGGAACAGGACAGGAACAAGAAGGAACCCGAACTGGAGCAGGACAGGAGCAAGGCAGATGTAAGAGCAATCACAGCTACAGGCAGAAATTAAGCAGCCAGTGACAGGCTGCTGCTGAGCTTAAAAACAGGCCTTCTGGCTCCCTTCAGCCTATCAGGAGAGCCAACCAACCGGGCAGGCCTATTGCTATCCAGCTGAGCTCATTTATCAGTTGGGAGGCCGGCCTGGCTAGTCATCAGGCTAGCTGAAGGTGCTCAGTCCTGACAGGAAGTGGCAACAAGAGTGGACTGTACCTCCTCCTGGTCCTAATTATGTCACTTCCACAAGTGTCGCAGCTCTGCTAGCCAGGGAAGGAAGAGCGCCAAGGCTGCTCCTGAATGGGGATCCTTTGCATAAATGTAAATAGTGCTGCCTTACCCCCACAGGAGCCTCTAGAAGGGAAGCAATAAAATACAGAGCACTATCAATGGCTGAGAGAGTATCTTCTCTCCTTCACAGGCTGAGGCTTTGGGTGTTCTCTGCCAGTCCTGCAAGTTAACCTATTTTATACTAAACTGTAGAGCATCCCTGATATTATGAACTGCACAATGGTGTTACCCATCCTCAAGGCAGAGGGCAGCTTTGGGTGCCCCCAACTCAAGGAGGAGGCTTTGGGAGCTGGATATAACAAGGGCTGAGTCATGTTTTGTGCTCTTTTTGTGAGTGAATGAATTTAGTGCTCCTGAAAGCAGGACATTATCAGTAGAGCGTGGTGCTGGGTGAACTTCCCATGCACAGTTCTGTCCTGATCTGCAAACGTTCTGCTACCCCAGTTATGGGACCACACACAGCTCTCCCAGCACACCTCCAGCCATGTCTGCGACATTCCCTGTTTCTCTAGATTTGGCCTTCCCTCACCTGCTAACTGCCAGACGGAATGTTGGTTTAGTGATGGGACACATATCCACAGGAAGCTAGAAGTGGATTCACACACAGCCAACGAAGCCAGGGTTGGAACTTACAGGAGGACTCCAGATGCGAAGGATTTGCAGCTTTCCAGTTTGGTTCACATTATAATGGGTTTCACTGGAGTTTGAATTATGAGTGCTGGATTCAGAATAAGACAAGGCTAATCGCTTTTCTATTATTTCAAATCCCTTTCTCCACAGAAAACCATTGGAAGCATCTTATCCCTTAGTGTCTCCTTTTTCGTTACCTAGAAACCCAGACTGGTTTTTATGAGCAGGAAATATGCAGGAAGGGGCTTTGATCTCATCCTCTTGAAAAAGAAATATTTCTCCCCCACTCCCAACCTTCTATTTCATTATTTCATAACTATTCATGGGCTTTACCTCCCTCCTTTGCAGCCTGGATTTCTAAGCCTCATAAACATCAGAACCTCTCTCATTTCCAGCATTATGATTTCACCCAGAAGTAAATCTGTACAACAGTCAACAGTATCTGCAGGGCTTTCTGTGAATCAAAACCATTTTATGTGGCTAACACCACTATATGTTGTCCTGAGCCTTCACAGAAACCTCCTTAAGAGATTGATTTTGCCTGGGGTGAAAATGACTGGAGGGGGACCAAAATCCATTAGAATTTAATTCCAGGTCATAATTGAACTTAGCAACCTTTTGGGTTTCTTTATGATTCTTCTTTTCTTTTGTCTAAGACTTTGCTGAGCTTTTCTCACAATGTGTTAGTTGCATATTACAGAGCAAAAAGCCCAGCAGTGATCAGCCTGCCTGCATTCTCTCTGAGCACTAAGCAGGGATTTCTCATTTCATGCATCATTTATGGCTTGCCGTCGAGATTTCACAAACCTCGTAGGTCATCCTAACAAAGCCAAGGGGTCTCAGTGTCACTGAGGGAGGCGAGTGTATTAGCCTTTCGCCATTGGAGGCCTCGGTTCAAATCCTGGCTCTGATTACCAAGAACAATGAGTCTGATGGTCTCTAATCATCATCCTTATAGCAAACAATTGGCAGCATCACAAAACAACAGTGCCACTTGACAAAACTGGGCCTGGCTGGCAGGCACTACTCACAGAAAGCCCAGGAACAAATTGCAGGGGGTGATGGGGTTAGGACTGAGGCCTTGGCTACACTGGTGCTTTACAGTGCTGCAACTTTCTCGCTCAAGGGTGTGAAAAAAACACACCCCTGAGCGCTGCAAGATGCACTGCTGTAAAGCGCCAGTGTAAACAGTGCTGCAGCGCTGGAAGCACGGCTCCCAGCGCTGCAAGCTAAACCCCATCAGGATGTGGAGTACGTGCAGCGCTGGGAAAGCTCTCTCCCAGCGCTGGCGCTGCGACCACACTCGCACTTCAAAGCGCTGCCCTTAGGTGTATTGACAAAGCTATGGTCAGGATTGCAATAACTAGAAGCTGTGAAGGTCAGGGTTGAGGTGAATCAGAGGAGCTGTGTGTGGGACCATAACTGCAGTGGGACCATAACTTGCTCCAGGTCAAGGTTGGGTTACAGGGGGAAGGAATTAGAATCTCTCTGGGGGAGTGTAAGACTCTTGCACATTGGCAGAGGCTGGGGGAAAGATGGACTGGAACAGCAAAGGTGATGTTTTTTACAATGTGTGCCCTGGGGCACTAGGAACTGGACTGAGCCCACCAGCTCATTTCACACAGGCCATTAAACAGTCATCAGACACTGACTTGAACTGAATTGAAGCCAGTGGGCTATATGCATTTTTCCTTGTGTTTCCCCCCATACTTCACATTTGCCTCCACTGCACCTTCCATGAAAGCACATATTTCATTCACCAGCTAAGCGTGAGCATTATCGGTAGCAGCATAACACTCCACTTCCAAGGGGACACTGGCAAGGTTGGTAGTTTGGCCTATGCTAATTGGCTAAGTCCTCTGGGAGTGGGAGGTCTGAGTTGGGATCTGCACTGGGATCTGAATAGTGCTAGGATCAAAACAGTTCAGATAATGTTGTTTCCCCATCTATCATAGAGTATATTCTTCATGATCAGTGGATCTTTCCTTCTCTGCTCCTCACTTTCTTCTCTAGCCTACATGGGTCAGATTGAGATTTAGTTTCTCTCTCTCTCTCTCTCCGTCTGTTTTTTTCTGGGGCAGATGATGCAGTGCATAGTACAGAAAAATAAAGGTTTAACAGTAGCACAAAATTACAGGGATTATCATTTTTTAGGTAGGAGTTCTGCTCTGTGTGATAGCAGGAAGCTGCATATTTATTTTGCTAATTACACTAGAGGAAAGCAAGAGAACTGATACTGGAGAAAACCCAACACCTTAAAATCATCCTTAGAGGTTCTGACTGTTCCAGATGACAACGTCAACTTTGGCACAAAGCTCATTTTTGTATTTCTAGAGAGAAAAGTGGTTACAGCATTGTGACGTGGTTCCCAAGGACTGTAGGACTGCTAAGCCCTCCAAATGCACCAGCATGGGCTGCCTCTCACATTGTGATGTTGATGTCAAGCTACAAGCCTCTGACAAGCACTGCACTTACACAGACATCCACAGGCCCGGACGCACCCAACTGAGTTGCATGAATTATCTCCCAGCCACTCATGAACCATCAATAGGGAGGCTCCAGCCAATTCCCCCCAGCTCCCCAGTCTTACTCCCCAGAACTGTACTGTCTTGCACTGGCCAGAAGCCACTGTGTCAAAAGAAAGTGGACAAGCACCAGCCTTTGTAACTTGAGCAGATTTCCCAAGCATTTTAGACAAACTCACTGGTAGGAATAAAGTATTAAAATAAGTTTATTAACTGCAGAAAGATAGATTTTAAGTGATTATAAGTGGTAGGCATAAAGGTCAGCAATAGTTACCTTGAGAAAATAAAAAGTAAAAACTCATTCTAAATCTAAACTTTTAGAGTAAGTAAGATTTGATTCAAGCAACGTCTCATCCTAACAGATGACACAAGCAGGTTTACAGTTCCTCAATGCACAGACTGGACTCCCTTTCCAGCCTGGAACCACTCTTCCCCAGTTCAAAGTCTTTTTCCTTCAGACATTCCTCCAGGTGCTGAGATGCGGGGAAGAGAGGCCAAGTGATGATGTCACTGTCTCTCAATTTTATACCTTCCTCCAGCTGCCAGAGAGATCCATGCTGTGACCTGGGAGTCAGTCATTCCCCATTGGGAATGCAGTCTGCATTGTGTATGTGCATTTCCAAGAAGTCTCTGGGATAGTTGATTGGGTATAGATGAGCCATGAACAACCATCTGGCTGGTGATAGCTACTGAAAAGTTGGTTGTGAGTTTTCCCAACTTCACAACATATTTCAGTAACACATAACTTATAATGATAGCATATACAATCCAACAGGATGTTAAAAGTTAAAACATGACTTTTAAAATGATACCTCAGAAGGCATATTTCGTACAAAACATTTCATAATTATATGACAGTGGTGAATATGGGCATTCCAAGATGCTATTTTTGAGGTACAGAGTGTCACAAGCATTTCTCCCTCGGACTTAAATATAACACAAAGTGGCAGGTATTTGGTGTATTCTGTACCAAATTTAGTAAATTATAGTAGCCAGTATTAATTGTTAAAGGCCATAAATCACCAGTGATTTGGTTTGGTTTGGTTTGGTTTTGTTTCGTTTTGTTTGAATGAACATGCAAATTTGAGATGCTTCTCCAAACTACACAGTCCTTTTCAGTCTGTAAAATTGGTCTTGAAATGGCATGAGAAGTATCTGCCTTCATTCTCACTCCTGGTCAGTCCGAACATGCTGGGAGAACAGATGCTCTCAAGGGTCTTTGGCATTTTCCATTCTAACCTCAAGGGGAAAAAAAAGGTTTCATATGAGTTTCATGGAAGGTTTGCATGACAACTCAGATCACCACAGTTATGTCAAGGAGTGAATAGGCTACAGGGAATAAACTTTCCTCTGACTCCTACAAATGGGTTCCTCTAGGTCAAAACTGAGGCACATGCATGGCATTTGTATGGCCTCGTCCATTGCCACTGCCTATACTGTGATTGTCCTATGTCTAAATGGTAAGCTTCAATCTCCCATGCTGCCAATTTGATACTTTCACTGGCACTAATTTCACTTTTTTTCTTTGAAAAAAAGAAAACTAAATAGAAGACACCCTGGCACCTGGTGAGAAACTGCTCCGTGTTTAGACTGCAGGATGAAGTCAGAGGTGGGAAAAGATGCCCTTGTACACTCTTTAATACTCACCTGCTAGAAACCATAATAGAGTGAAATGACCCATTTCCATCCACAGCTGCCTACTGTAATTAGGAACTCTTCTGCTAGTGATTCCTTTTCTACTCTTTGTAAAATCTGGCTTGACTGAACTATGTAACCTAACACAAGGTAGCTAATGTCATACTGATTTTTAAAAAGAGGTCCAGAGGCAATCCTGGCCGGTGAGTCTAACTTCAGTACCAGACAAACTGGTAGAAACTATAGAAAAGAACAGAGTTATCAGACACATAGATAAACATGATTTGTTCAGGAAAAGTCAAAATGACTTTTGTGAAGGAAAGGCATTCCTCACCAAACTATTAGCATTCTTTGAGAGTGCCAACGAGCATGTGGATAAGGGTGATGTACTGTACTTGGATTTTCAGAAAGCCTTTGACACCATCCATCATCAAAGGCTCTTAAGGAAACTAAGTAGTCATGGGATAAGAAGGAAGGTCCTCTCATGGATCATCAACTAGTTGAAAGATAGGAAACAAAGTGTAGGATCGAGGTGAATAGAAGGGTCCTCCAAGAATCTGTACTGGCACCTGTGCTGTTCAACATGTTCATTAATGATCTGGAAAAGGGAGTGAACAGTGAAGTGGCAAAGTTTGCAGACAATACAAAATTATTCAAGATAGTTAAGTCCCAAGCTGACTGTGAAGAGTTACAGAAGGATCTCACAAAACTGGGTGAGTGGACAACAAAATGGCAGCCAAACTTCAGCATTGATAAGTGCAAAGTAATTCACACTGTAAAAAATAATTTTAACTATACCTATACAGTGATGGCTTTTCAATTAGCTCTTATCACCTAAGAAAGAGACCTTGGAGTCACCATAGATAGTAGTCAGAAAACTTCTGCCCAATGCACAGCAGTGGTTTAAAAGGCTAACAGTATGTTAGGAACTATTAGGAAAGGGTAGAAAAAGAAGACAGAAAATAACATGATCCCAGTATTTCAATCCATGGTGTGCCTACACCTGGAATACTGTGTCCAGGTCTGCTGGCCCTATTTCAAAAAGGATATAGTGGAACTAGAAAAGGTTCAGAAAAAGATGATCAAGGGTATATAGTCATTTCCATATGCGCAGAGACTAAACAGAATGGGGCTGTTCAGCTTAGAAAAGAGATAACTAAAAGGAGGATATGATAGAAGTCTATAACATCATGAATGGTGTGGATGAAGTTAATAGAGAAGTGTTATTTACCTTTTTACACAATAAAAAAAATAGGGGAATCACTCAATTAAATTCATAGGCAACAGGTTTAATAAAACAAGAGGAAGTACTTTTTCACACAATGCACAACCAACCTGTGAAACTCATTGCCATGAGTTGTTGTGATGGTCAAAAACACAACTGCCTTCAAAAAAGAACTGGATAAGTTGGTGGAGGGTAGGTCCATCAATGGCTTTTATCCAAGTTGGTCGGGGTACAACCCCATATGTGGGTGACCCTAAATCCAAAGTGAAAGACAGGGGTGGATCACTCCATAATTACCCGGTTCTGTACAATATCTCTGAAGATCTGGTATGGGCTACTGTCAGAGACAGGTTACGGGGCAAGACAGACCATAGTCTGACCCAGTATGGCAGTTCTTAAGTCCTTATGACTTTAACAGAGCAATATAAACCTACCTCCCATGCAAAAATACAGTATATGTACTTTACCTAGCAATTTGTATATATAATCCCATGAAGCTCTGTGAGAGTTCTTAACTAATCCTGTCCAGCTATGGGTTGTCTACCATGAATATGTCATCCTGTATTCCATTTGGAAGTAGTTTCACTAAGGAAACACTGCATTCTAATGTAGCTCTCCTCTTCAGAAGACAAATGGAAATCAATGCATTTTTTTAATTTACATTTTGAAAACATCCAGTCCACTAACTCAGCTATAATTCTCTCTCTAACACAGAGTAATGTGTTACCCATGGTGTGTTTTGTTGCCATTAGGATATATTAAATACTATCAGTTGTGATGCCTTAGTTAGTATCATAGCATTTGGAGAGTAGCCGGGAACCCACTCCCATCTGAGCTGTATTATGCTATGAAACGTTCAAGGCATTTTTAGACACCTCGTGTAAAATTCATGACTGTGAAAAGTGGCCTCTCTCTACTCTTCTATGCATGGAACGCTTGCGAGAAAACAAATCCTGCTTCATGCCAGATTGCTACATCTCAGTCAGACCCACTAAGCCCGGCTGATTACCAAGCACTGTGGGCCCCTTCCTTCTAATGACTATAGACTTGCATACGCCTCATGTATTATTTACCAAAGTGTGCTTATTGTTATTGTAATAATTCAAGGCAGTGTGTTACAGGCACAGCTCTCAGTGATTGTGATCAATAGAAGAAAAGCCAATCTGCATGGAACAGCAATCCTGGTTGTTAGGGGCGGACAGTCCTGCTCTGGTTAACACTTTCTAGTCTTACAGCACAAGAAGAAAGAGTCTGTATGTGGGACAGCAGGGCAACCAGTGACTTCCCCACCATGATCCTGCTGTCTCTGAAGGGAGGGGAAGATAGGGGGTATCAGCACCAGGCCTTAGCTCCTCCAGCTGAGAGCCTTTGTGTGACACGCCCCCACATGTGCACCTTGTAAGCAAGTGCAACTTCGGCATGTGTTGTGTGTCCCCCCATGTGCCTCATTCACAGATGATATGGCTCTGCTACAACTTCCAGCTAAGGGACTAACATAGGTGCTGAGGGAATTTTTACTGCAAAAATTTAGGCGCCTACAGCAGTGTTTCCCAAAGGGATGCCTTTTGTGTAGGGAAAGCCCCTGGCGGGCCGGGCCAGTTTGTTTACCTGCCGCGTCTGCAGGTTCAGCCAATTGTGGCTCCCACTGGCTGCAGTTGACTGCTCCAGGCCAGTGGGAGCTGCTGGAAGTGGTGGCCAGTACGTCCCTCAGACTGCACCGCTTCCAGCAGCTCCCATTGGCCTGGAGCGGTGAACCGCAGCCAGTGGGAGCCACGATTGGCCAGACCTGCGGACGCGGCAGGTAAACAAACTGTCCCGGCCAACCAGGGGCTTTCCCTACACAAGCGGCATCCCAAGTTTGGGAAATACTGGCCTATAGGGCTAGGGGCAGCTGGGGGGGGGGGAGGGTTGTGAATCTCATTAGGGGCTAAGTCCCTTTGTGAATGTAGCTCTATGTGACTTGCGCAAGGTCACATCAGCTGCCTGTGGATAAACAGGGAATCCAGCCTGGGTCTCCCAAGTCCCAGGCCAGCACCAAAGTCACTGAATTGTCCTGCCTCTCTCGTAGCCCGTACTATTCTCACAATTGATTTCAGTGGCACTATTTCCACGAGGAAGAGCTGCAAGGAGCCACAGTTGTAGCCAGCCACAATGGGAGGCCAAAGCAGGGTGGTGAAGAAGTGGCCTGAGCCATGGGTTCTCCCTCCCTTCTACACCCAATGAAGCAAGCACAGTGTCAGGACCTGGGGTTAACGAAGGCCCCTGCATACTCACTTGTGCTTAAGTCACCAGATATGATCTGCCCAGGGAGGTCCTACAGGGTGATCCTGTCTCTCTTGCTACATGTTGCCAGGTCATCATTTCATAATTGAAATCCCTCTTCAATTAAACCAAGACAGAAATTCATTAGCACAGAGCGTGTTCCTCACAGCTCTGCTGATCTCTCTGGGAAAAGGACAACTGAACCCTTTTACGTTACAGTAACAGGGGATAGGGGTAGGAAAGATGAGACCAAAGTAGTCAAATTATGAAAATTGTTTCCAGAGTAGCCATGATCCTGGCCTAATAGCAGGGATTTGGTGACTGCTTTGAGTTAAACGAAATCCAATCCAGCATAATCCCCGAAGGGGTGCTATTTGTTTTTTAAAGATGACCTGAAAAGAGGGGGCGGAGGAACTGGGCTTATGCCCTTTGTTGCTGTTTTCTGACACATAAAGAAGGCCGGAAAGGTTTTTCTCCAGAAGTCCATGCTTGCTTTTTACATTAGGAATTCAGATCTCATCGTCTAACCTGTATGGTGATTGCAGAACTAGTGAAACGATGGCTATATCTACACTAGCACTTTGAGTGGTAAAATTGATGTCGCTCAGGGGTGTGAAAAAGCATACCCCGACTGACATAAGTTACACCGACAGATGCACCGGTGTGAATAGTGCTGTTGGCAGCAGAGCTTTTCCCAATGACTTAGCTACCACCGCTCCTTAGGGGTGGTTTAATTAGAGCTCTCTCCCATCGGTATAGATCAGCTACACAGGAGACCTTACCATGGCACAGCTGCAAGTTTTTAAACTCTTGGGTTTTATTACCAGTGACTTCATTCCAATGCCAAATTAACATTTCATTGAAAAGAGGCCTTTGTTCAAGTTTCAATTAAAGTAATAATCATCTCTTTGTGACCTTCGGGAAGACAAGACTTGACAATTCCAACATTTCTAAGGTTAAAAACAAGCAGGATAAAAAATAGCTAGAAACACCTCATCCAAACCTTCTTTATCCACAGTGATGAAACAAACACTCAACCCAACCACCCCACCATCACCACCACCACCACCCCCAAAACAAACAAACAAACTCTATTACAGGTCACTTTTAAGGCATCTTGCTTCAAATGAGAGAAAATTATAGTTATGGTTCTTTTAAATATTTTCTAACTCTATTTGATCAAAAGCTCCCTTTCTTTCAGTGATGAACAACTAGGGATATCCCATAGTTAAAAACTTCCCCTTCCTCCTCATTTCCTAGGCACTATCCCAGAGTAGTATAAGACAATACGGACTATTTTGAGCAGTACAGCATCCTGAGGTCCAAATTTTCAGAGATTGGCCCCCATTCCTGTATGAAAAATTTTGCACATACACTTTTTGCACACTCTCAACTATACACTAACATGGTGGCATTTCCATGCACAAAAAACCCATTTGCACACACAGAAAGATAGTACCTCAAAATTGTGTGCACAAGTGATTCAGACAGATTTTGCATTCCTGTCCATTTTGGCTAATAGCTATTGATGGCCCTATCTTCCATGAACTTGCGCTGTGTGAAGAAATACTTTCTTTTGCTCATTTTAAACCTGTTGCCTATTAATTTCATTTGGTGACCCTTAGTTCTCGTGTTATGAGAAGAAGTAAAGAACACTTCCGTATTCACTTTCTCCGCATCATATCCCCCCTTAGTCATCTCTTTTCCAAGCTGAAAACTTCCAGTCTTATTAATCTCTCCTCATACAAAAGCCATTCCATACCTCCTAATCATTTTTGTTCCCCTTTTCTGAAACTTTTCCAATTCCAACATATCTTTCTTTGAGATGAGGCAATCATATCTGCGCACAGTATTCAAGATGTGGGCATACCATGGATTTATATAGAGGCAATAGGATATTTTCTGTCTTACTGTCTATCACTTTCCCAACATTCTGTTCATTTTTTTGACTGCTACTGCACATTGAGTGGATGTTTTCAGAGAACTATCCACAATGACTCCAAGATCTCTTTCTTTAGTGGTAACAGCTAATCATTTTATATGTATAGGTCTTATTAAAGGCTGTCTTTTTTTCTCTCACTGCTTCTTTTACTTTGTTGTTTAGCCGCGGTGGCACTTTTTTCATCCTCTTACTATGTTTTTTTTAATTTGGGGTGTACATTTAAATTGAGCCTCTATTATGGCGTCTTCAAAAAGTTTTCATGCCGCTTGCAGGGACTTTTGTGCAAAGTCCTGCTTCTCTGAACACGTTACTTGTAAAGAACCAAGATGGCCTCAAAGAAAATACCGGCCTCCATCACCAATTTCTTCTCCCACCCAGTTGGAACAACCTACAAGCTCTGAGGAGCTGCTTGTGTCAAAAAGGGGTCCAACCATCCTCCCATCGTTCCTGAACGCCCCGTGAAACTGTCATATTCACTTCCATGTTTGTTGCACGGGTAGTTATGTTAGGGAAGAAAGTTGTGGTTATTGAGTTCCTGGCTTAGACACTTGACCCATGACAGTTTTAGGCATCAGATAAATCAGTGTATTGGGGTTACCCTTGCACCCTGCAAGAACTGGGCCAAATTCCAGGTGCAGTTGCCAATGGGGTTGGATAGCTGTAAATGAGAGAAGAATTTGTCACCATGGATTAAAATTCCTCCCTGATGACTTCCACAGAGTTACATCGGGGATGAATTGGTCCCATTATGACTTAGCTCAGAGTCCCCCATTGATTTCTAATAGTACATGCATCAGCCATTAATGCAAAGCACAAAGTCCAGGCTTCCAGTGCAATCCATTTTGACCTTTGCAGAGTTCAGAGTGGGGTTCTTGGCAGCGAACTTGATGACGATTTTTTGGTTTCTTTGTCAGGGCAACTAATCAAATGCTGATTGATAGTTCAAAGCATGATCAGGAAAGACCAGCTCCATCCTGATCCAGAAAATTTTTCTATCACAGGAGCCTGGACTCAGATCTCCTTCCTCACCCTGAGCAGGAACCTCCCCTGTGTCATAAGTTACCTTTTCACCAGGCAGCAGCTGATCTGGACACAGTCCTTAGTATTCGCCTCCAGCTGCCTGGTGATCAGGTAGCAGAGACGGGTGAATGTCAGTGGAGTCTCCCAACTTAGCCACAAGACCAAGCCTACCCTTTTCCAGCTATATCCACTGTGCTCTTGGGAATCAGTCAGGGCCAAGCCAGAGGATCTGACAGGATGGAAACGGAAATTCTAAGCATTCCTCTTCCATAGCACACATGCCCAGTGAAAAGCAACAACGAGCAGCTGGGCTGGAGCTTAATACAAAAATTGATAATAAAGATGAATTCAGCAAGAAGCTACTGAATTGACTCCAAATAACCCCAGCTACCCTGGATTATAAAATTGTCCAGCATACAACACTATTGAGACAGGTGAAATACTGAGGAGAATAGGAATCAAAGACACAACCTTCAAAGAGTGAAAGCTGGTTTAGGAAAAACCCTGCCCATTCTCTGCAATTTCCTGAGTGTGTGATTTTATTTTCATTTGGCCTTTATATCTCACCAACCACACACAATAAAATCCTCTTAAGATAATGCGTGTCTGGAATTGATGGACTTTTACTCCTATGTCCTTTTTAAGGTGAGAAAGATGGATGTTTTCCACCACTCTACTGCAGCTGTTTAGCAGCATTTAGAAGGTGTTGTGCAGGAGGCAGGTGCATTAATTCTCATACACATTTCAGTTGTAATGGAAAGGAAAACTGATCAACGGGAGAACTCAATGTAAATGTCATACAGTCCTGATTACTAACCGTTGGATTCAGATGGGATGGGATATTCATGTGGTTATTAATTATCCAATGACAATTTTCACAAGAGCAGACGGGTGTTTGTCATGATGTCCTGGCCAAATTCCAAGTTGAGTGATCACTTTCTCTCCCTAACATTCACCTCTGTGTATCTGTGTATTTTAGGATTTCATTCTGCTGCTCATCACTCTCGCACCTTTACCCTGTAGTTTCTGTTCCTTCTGTTGTGTTGTGGGTTTTTGTGCGTAGCTGGTCCTGTCCAGTCAGGCAGCTGTCCTTTGATGGTGGACAAAGCGGTTTTTTCCTCATTCGGTTGGTTATGTTTGTAAAGCACACAGAGATCCACTGGAATGAGAAGTGTGGTGTCCAATGATCATTCGGTGCTTAAGGTGCTTACCACACATCAGCTTTAGACCAGGTCTACACTAAAAAGTTAGGTTGCTCCAGCTACATCGGTCAGGTCACAGCTTGGGTGGAAAACCCAGGTGCTGCAGGATGCACTGACTGGGCCCTCTTTCCGCTGAGTCAGTACTGAGCCAATGCCCATGTCTCATGGTACTGTACTATGGAAGGTGCCCAGTGCCCTCCTTCCTTTGTGGTATCTGAGCATTGCCTGGCACTTTCACAAAAGGAGGGGCACTAAACCTAGCCTCAAATGCTGCCATGCTATAACCCTGTTGTTTCCAGTGGATACGGTATTGTGCTTCACTGCCTGCCTTAAACAACTGTGCAGTATTGCTATTCAGGCTACCGTGAGCACATCACACCTGTCCTCTGCTCTCTACACTAACTTCCCAGGGAATATTGAGTCAAGTTCAAGGTTTCTGTTCTTATCTTCTGTTCTTCTGTTCTTATCTTCAAGATGCTCCGTGGCCTTCGCCGCTCCAGGCCAATGAGGGCGGCAGAAAGCAGCATAGGCTGAGAGATGTGCTGGCCGCCACTTCTCACCACTCCCATTGGCCTGGAACAGCAAACCGCAGCCAGTGGGAGCCGTGATCTGCCAAACCTGTGGACGCGGCAGGTAAACAAACCAGCCCGGCCCACCAGGGCACTTACCCTGGCGAGCTGCGTGCCAAAGGTTTCCGACCCCTGCTCTAGGATGCAGACCATAGTCGATAACTCTGCTTCTCGGGCACAATGGAGCTCTCTACAATAAGGCTCTCTGGGTGGGAGACACAGTTTTCTCAGCGGCTGGCCTGAGACTATGGAATAAACTCCCCCAGGAACTGAGGATCACAAACCTCCCCAAACCTCCAAGCACGATGTGCATTTCTTTGACCTTGCCTTCTCTAGCATACGTACATAGCAATGTGTATTACAAAACAACCCTTCCACACCCATGCACAAATCCTACCAAAACAATACCCTCCCTTGCACACACTTCTCCTCCTGGGGAAGGGGTGAGAAAACAAACTCTCTGTGGCAGACATTAGTCCTGCCACTTAATGCATGACTGGAAGATGCTGAGATACTACGGTGATGAGAGCACTATAATAACCTATGCAGAATAGAGAGAGAGAGAATTATTGGTGGTGAACAGCTGCCACATTCCACCCCAGCAATGGCTGCATGTCAGTGGTAGGTGAACTGATCCCTGTATATAATTTGTAAAACATTTTGGAATGAAAGACCCTAGATGGATGTAAGGCCTTATAATTATTAATTGATTATAAGAAAACAGGCAGGGGTCATGATTAAGTCTCCCACTTACTCTGCACTGGGCTATTTATATAGCCCTGGTTGGAAAGAGAACTCAACACTGACAACTTTTGTTTCCTATTGTGGATCTGAGCTTGATCAGGTTTTTTTTTAATAAAGTGTATTAAATATCATGCAATATTAATGTCAGCATTATTTTCCCTTTAGAAGAAATAGCACAAGAGCAGAAAGTGTCCAGAAAAGCAAAAAAGCAAAACCTCCCTGACAAACAGAACAATTAATTATTTAGGTCATATAACCACAATCTAGATAAAAGGCGACATTTATAGCATGATGAAGTGAGAATCCTGAAGCAGTAGTTTCAATCCAGGGCCCTTATGGCAGGTGGCAGAAGGAGCAGCAGCAGCATTAGCCCAGTCCATGTATGGGCTTGCTCTCATTTTTGTCTTTTGACCCCTCCAGGCACCCACGCTTTGTTTACTAGAGGTTAGGTAGCCCATCTCCTGTTTCCATTAACCCTCCAAGGAGGTGAGAATGAGATCATGAACGGGCTTGCTGTGTGGGGTGTTTGGTGCCATCAGGCCAGGACAGAAAGGCAGTTAGCTGCGCTTAGTCAGTGGCAGGGGGGGGAAGGTGCAGACAGAATCTTGATGTACGGCTGCTGTGTTCTAAGCACTGCTTTGCTACTCAAGGTGACATGGAAGAGTAAACATGTTTGGCTTTTCCTTATTGCCCAGTGAAAAGCAGGGAGGTAGATAAAGGCAGTGTGTGCAACAGGCACCGTGGAGATGAAAGCTAAAGCAGCTGCCTTCCCTGAAGCAAATCCCTTTCTGATGTAACTCCATGGATTTCAGTGGAACTGCAACGGAGAATTTGACCCCATGTGTGCTGCATAAACTGTGTCCATCCAAGCAGAAAGCAAAGCAAATCCATTTTGATGTGACCATTCCCCTCACACCAGTTCAGAGGATCCACACTAAGCTTCTTGGTGGAGCAGCACTGTGCTACTGCCCACCAGAGATGCACCCTCTCTTCCTCCATAAAGGGATTGAGATGGGCTTGCACAATGTGTGGTTGTCAACAACACCGCACACAAATGTGTTTTGAACATGGGACAGTGCAGCCTAAATTGGGCTGTTTTGGGTCCTTCTATTCCCAGTTGGCACCAGGGCATTCAGCAGCAGCAGAATTATGAGGGTGGGAGTGCAAAGGTAACGCACATTATTTTTCACAGCGCAGAAGAAGTTTGATTCCGGTTCTGTTCTGAGGGAAGGTTTGGGTGGATGGGTGAGGATTACTTTATCCACCATTTCCAGATCTAACGAGACTCCAAGTTTTCTCTCCCTGCTGGGCTCATGGCCACTGACTCCTTGGGTGCTCTGGGGCTGGAGCACACATGGGGAACAATTTGTGGGTGCAGCCAAGCTCACCTCCCCACTCCCCTGCCTCGCATCACCTCACCTCACCTCCACCTCCTCCCCTGAGTGTGCCGCATCTTTGCTTCTCTCCCTAGCTCCCTAGCTCCGAGAGAGAGGGGGAAGGAAAGGGAACATGGCACGCTCAAGGGAGGAGGTGGAAAAGAGGCAGGGCCGGGGCGGGGATTTGGGGAAGGAGTTCAATAGGGGCCGGGAAGGGGCGGAGTTGGGGTGGGGACTTTGGGAAAGGGGTTGGAATGGGGGCGAGGCAGGGGGGGAGTTGGCGTGGGCCCAGGGGCAGAAGGGGGTCAAGCACTCACAGGCACCAGCAGAAGTTGGCACCTATGACTGGGTTAGCAGCTAAGATTATCTGCATCGCACTTATTCCACTTCATCTCTCTCTGTCACCGCCTCCCAAACTTCACGACACCCCTACCTATAGCCAGACAGACAAGCTGGCACTGATGGCCAGGAACAGGTGTCTGCAAATCAGTCCCTTGTCCTTTGATGCTCTTACCTATGTCCTCCTGCAAACTCCACTGACCTCACGAGGGGAAATGGGGCCTCTCCTATTCATTATGACTGAATGCCCACCCTCTGCCTAGTGGGAGCTAATTGCTGAACTCTGTCAGCCCACCCCTCTTGTAAATAGCCCCAGTGGGGTGACAGCTGTGAGATTCCTCTTATTCTGTGGCTTCCACTGCAGCAGTCTGATATCTGAGAAGCCTCTTCAGAAAACCAGGTGGATGCTTCACATTCCAGCAACGTGTTTATTCAGCGTATGTAAATTACACTTCTGAAATTCCCAAATTGAGTTTTTCCTTGTAAATGAATAAAATATATTTTAAAAAAAATCCATCTCCAAAATGAGACTGTCTGGAGCGCATAAATACCTTTTGACATGAACGCCTCAGGGGTTATGTCTAAGTCCTTTCTATAAAATATAAAGTGTCCTTACTAGAGACATGCTGTATGTCACAGCAGCCACTGACTACTAGTAGTCTAGGAGGGGTTCAGGCCCAGCTGCTCAGAGGGCCCTAACTATGCCTGTTTTATGCAAAAATACCACATGGCTACACTGTGGATGACTAAAATTAGAAATAGTCCAGTGCTGGAAAAATGAAGGTTCAGCAGCAACCTTAACTCTGCTGCATTGCGTGTCCCGTATGCCACAGAGTTGAGAGTTTATGGCCAGAAGGAACAATTAGATCATCTCTTCTGACCTCCTGCACATCACGGGCCATTATATTTCAGCCAAATATCTCTACAATGAGCCCAATAACTTTATTTAGACTTAAGTATTTCATCCTGAGGAGATTAAACTGTTGTGTGCCACAGGCAGAAAACGCAAGAGACTGAGGGGCTGTCAATGCTCAAGGCCCCTGCAATGACTGGATATTGATTCAGTGGGATGTGCCCAGATGATCCCAGCAGAAGAACCATCTCCCATCCTACAGATGAAGGCAAAAAAAAAAAAATCCCCAAGGTCTCAGCCAGTCTGCCCTTCCCAACCTCAAATCTGGTAATCAGTATGACCCTGGGCACATGAGCAAGACACACTAGCCAGGCATCTGTACCACCTCAGAGCACTGGTCCACCCCCTCCAGTGCCCAGTCTCCAGATTTACTGTAGACACTAGGATTGTCAGACTTCTTCCTAGTGTGAAACACATCTTAGCAGTTCATCCCCTGGACACCTTGGCTGCCATTCATCATTGCACGAACCACCTCCCCTCCCACTGGTAAGCCCACAATATCCCCGTGGCTATCACAGTGATTGCATGGGAAAGTGACAAGAGGTATTTTATGTAGTATTTGAGCCCCAGCCATGGACTAGGACCTCATTGTGCTAGGAGCTGTACAAACACAGAACAAAAAGCTCCAAAGAGCCTATCAACTGAGTACATCCATCCCAGACCTCACATGCTTTACTCATGCATCCTCAACAGCGAGGGCCTTTATCTCCCTGGAGCTTTTTGGGTATGTGGTTAAGGCAGTTTGTGCTGTCTTTTAATGCCGTTTTGCATGTGGAAACGAAGAGAATCCGCACCATGTGAACTCCTTCTACCTTTGCCAAACCAGCCCCTTGTTGCTCTGCAGACCACACTTTGGGAAACTCTCGTCTACCTTTTACAAGAGAAACAGGAATATTTAATATGGCAAAAGGTGCCTTAGCATTACTTTCGACAGACAGAGAGACCAGAAGAATCCCTCCCTGGTGCAGCTCCAGCTGAAGTCAAAGAGTGCTGAAGCCTGGCTGGGCCAAGGACAGATTTGTCACCAACTGCCCCATAGTCTTGATCCATGCAGAAGTTAACAGATTTGTTGATTTACCCCAGCTGATCAAAGGCTAACTTACTGAGTGACAGGTTTCAGCGGGGTAGCCATGTTAGTCTGCATCAGCAAAAACAATGAGGAGTCCTTGTGGCAACTTAGAGACTAACAAATTTATTTGGGCATAAGCTTTGGTGAGCTATAACCCAACATGAAGTGGGTTATAGCCCACGAAAGCTTATGCCCAAATAAATTTTTTGGTCTCTAAGGCACCACAAGGACTCCTTGTTGTTTTTACTGAGTGAGTATCTCCTCTTCACATCCCCCTTCAAACACATTACATTATATCTTACTGTTTTTTACTGAGAGTTACTGAACACAGCTAAAGCAGAACTGAGAAATGAAAGTTCCCTGTAGCTGGGTTGGTTGTTAGCAGTTTTCTGCCTTGCTGTTTGCAGTTGGATTTGATTGGGTCCCTTCTCATGGTCTTTGCCTAAGATCTGGACCTCAGCAGGTGGTGAGCTAAGCATCAGGCAAGGCAACAGCCCCCACTTCTACCTTGCAAGTGCCAGAGTTACTGATGAATATCCTTTTAACTGGAATTAAGTATTCTCCAGACAAGCCTTCTGACTGGAGAAATTTGCTAGTTTATTGCAAAAAAGATGCTAATAATGGGGCTTTGTGAAGGGCAAGAAATTCCCATTGTCATTCAGAAGCAATTTGTAGCGGATCTGAAGCCTTTGAAAAGGTGACGTGCTGGTGGCTAGGTTTGTATAATACCCAGCCCCGGGTTGTCACAGCTAAACATTCTTCACCTCCATATGCTTCAGTCCAGCCCAGTGTATTCTAAGGGTAAGAAAGCACTGGAGTGAAGCAGTGAGAGACACTACTGCTCTGACACAGGGGGACAATCATCTCTCGAGGGCTGGGGGAGAGGTTCATCAGCCATTCATAACTGGTTCCTTCAGGCTGGGCCTGTGGGAGGTGGGAAGTGAAGGGTCTCAGCCCTGCCCAACTCCCCTCGATGTCCTGGTGCCATGCTTTCTGACCAGGACTAAGGAAAGAAGAGCCACTGCCACCCCTTTCCTAGGCCACCTGTGGCTAATGATGTAACTCATCACACTTCTTGAGGCCCTTTGACTGAGTCCTTGCCACTGCCCTAGGGAACTAGATTATTATTAGCAATTAGCCCCACTTTGGAGATAAAGTGGAAATGAGGCACAGAGGAGGAAAGCATTGTGCTCAGGAGAGTGAAGCAAATCATCATCATCAGAGCTGGAAATAGAACTCAGGAGCCCTGGGTCCCAGTCGAAGTTAATGCCTCTGTAAGGGTCAGCTGCAGCTCAAGTAGTCCCCCTTTGTGACAATGTTGACAGGAGTCCTCATCTCCAGTGCCCCTGTGGTGGCCGCTTCCTTGGCCCTGTAATGGCCTCCCTCTCTCTCTGGGTCTGCTGTAGCCTGGATCTCTGGCCAAGTCACATAAAGGTTCCATCTGCTTCCAGGGTACTCAAAGTCCCAACACAAATATCATCTTCAATACTAGTCCCAAGCTGACGTAGACAAAAGGTCCTTCTCCACTTGTGGGCTAAGCTCATAGTTCTCTCTCTTCCCAGGGCACTGACTCCCCAGGCTTTGCCCTGCTGGGAGTCCAGATACCACAGAAATCCCAATGATCTTCTGCCTTCCTGGGCTTCTCTTCAGTTCCCTGTTCCCTATAGGCCTTAGCTGAGGGTTCCTCCCCAACAGGAGCCTACCCTGCTTCCTGTTCCCCAGCTGGCACAATGGCTCCAGGACTGCCTTCCTGGCTGCCTGGCACCTTCTTCCAGGAGCCCACCACAGGAGTCAGCTCTATTCCTGTGGCTCAGCTCTCCAACCAAAGCCAGCCTTCCCTGGCAGAAGAGTCCTGCATCCTCTGCAGTCTGTATTCTCAGACTCCCTCAGGTTCCTTATAAGGCTGAGCTAACTAATGGCTCATCACCTAGCTCCGTCCCCTGTGACTGGGAGGCAATCAGTCAATCACCCTACAGGAGAAGCATGTGTCTAATGCTGGCGGGGAGTTCCTTCCCTAGCAGGTGACAGGGTCACCGCATCACACCCTTGCTTTCCAGGGACCCCATACACCCACTCATACTGACAAGTTGGTCTTGATATCCAATAGTTCCTGATTCCAATCAGGCCACAAAACTTGTTGAAATGTATTATTTAGCTGCTTCTTTTCCCAGCCAGGTCCCAGTCCTGCACAGAAGGCAGGAAGGTGAGTTTTTAACAGTTAACCATCTTTTAATGGACCTCAGAAACAGTCTTGGGCTAAGGTTCAAGTTGGTCGTCATCTAATCTGAACTGGTATGACCATTGCCAGCCTCCTGTCCCCTTCTCACCAATTCATAGCAGAGAAGCTGACCTTGCAGCAAGCAGTTACATTGTGCATAGCTTGTAAGGAGAGAAATGCTCATGGTACAGCATCCGCTGCAGTGCTGAGCACTGGACCAGGGCTGCATTAAGCTGCTTTGATTCCTGGACAGCAGCCCTCAGCCCATGTAATGTTGACACCTCAGAGGGCCACACGTCTCTTTTGAATTAATGTGTATTTGTTCATTCTACCCAAAGGGAATTCTAACTGGATAGGAGACATTTTTGGAGTGGCATGTGAGTATCCTTGGATTCACATGCTTCCCACATCGGTGCCCTACATCGGTGGCTAGGCCAGTGCCCAAAGCATCCCCACGGTCTAGACCAGGCTGCTGACCACAGGATCCATTAACTCATGGAGAGCAAAGTTTTCCTCTCCTTTTGTCCCTCAATTCTCTGCTTTGTCTGGAATAACTGTCATCTCCTTTTCAACTTGTGTTGCCCCACCATCGTGTCCATGTTCAGAAGGATGGACTGTTTTTCTTTACCAAAGAGCAAAATGCCCACTTGAAAGGACAAGAGAATTCTAATAAGTGGCTACCTCATATTGTCCACAAACTACTTTCTTGTATAGCTAAGTTACCAGTCACTGATGATGATCATGACTGATGGAAGTGCAGTGCAGAAGAGAAGAGATTGTTCTGCAGAGAGAAGGCTCCAACCTCCTGCAATTTCAATCCAGTATTTTGCATGAAGCACCTGGGACCAGATTTTCCAACAGAAGTTGAGGGCCTGATTTCCAAGATCTCTGTGCCCAGGATTAGGGTCAGATTTTGGAAAAATCGCAGCTCTCATTCAGGTATCTCAATGAAGCCCAGATTTTCAATAGTGCGCCGCACACAGCAACTCCCATGGGTGCCAACTCCTCTGATGATGCCTAAGGTTAGCAGCTAGGCAGGGGGTCAGTCAGGACCGTAGTTTTGTATTTATATGTACCTTTACAATGGTTTTTAATTATCTGACTGGAATCCACCCTGCTGTGCACACAGCTGGCCTATGGAAATGCATGTTCTCATTTCCACTCCGCACCTCTTTTCCTTGTTATGCTCACTTGTTGTGTCTTGTCATAAATTAGCCTGTAATGTCTTCAGGGCAGGCTCTGCTTTTCCCTGTGTCTGTACAGTATTTAGCGCAATGAGGGTCCCTGATGGCGGGGCCTCGGGATACTATGAGTTATTATTAGAGAGATGCTACTGGTTTTATGCCAGGCATCAAACTGTCCCTAGCTCGTTCACACCAGACCCAAGATTAAACTAGTCCGTGTTCAGTAGTGTATACCTGGGAGATTCATGCTTAAAAAAAGATCTCTTTGCTCTACTGAAGTTTTGCCTGTATATTTGGGAGATTCATGCTTAAAAAAAGACCTCTTTGCTCTACTGAAGCTTTGCAGCAGGGAATGTTTATATTTGTTATTCTTAAATCATGGCCCGTTTCTAATTTGCACCTCATACATCCCTACTCATATTGTGAAACTCGGATGTATTTCTTTTTTTGCAGACTTAATCAAGCAGTTGATAGCTGCCATTCGCATTTGTTGCCTTCCACATTGAAATACACTTTGCCAAGAGCTGCTACTATCTGCACACTTGCAAAGGCAACTGCACATTTAGCATGTTCACAGCTCTGGGACTGCAGTAATTAATTGTCTATCTGGCACATAGGCTTTCGGAGCTTTGCGTTCATTCACTGTCTATTAAAAAAAGTAAAGGCAGTAAAAATAATATATAGGGAAATAGCTCAGCGCAGGCTTATTCCATGCCGGGGCCTCTCTTTAGTTCTGAATCCAGTTGGTCAGGCTCTCAACCTTGGTTACTACATGTCCCAAGGTAAAATGAGGGATCCAGGTCAGGTCCAGACCTGGTTCCTAAATATTTGGGTTTGTATGTGATTTCTTCATCACACTGCTCCCATTGAAATCAATGGCAAAACTCTTACTGACTCTATAGGCGACAGCTTTGGTCGCCTAATGAGTTATGTGATGTGTACGATATGTGCAGTTTAATTTAACACACATGTATCCCATACCTGAGTGGTGGGACTGATAGCAGCAGCTCAGAGAATATTAAATCTCTGTTTTACTAACAGCCTTGAATGGATTCTCTCCTGTCTTATTTATTTCCCCCCTGTCTATGGGAGATAAAAGATCTACTTCGCTATGTAATTTGTATGACTCTACCATCTGGAACAATGCACTGGTTTCTCTTTTCTCTCCCGGCTGCACGCCTTCATCTGTACTGTTTGCTTCTCTTTTCCCACCTAGGAAAATGTGAAAATAGAAAATCAACTTGCCCAAGCATGCTGGGGTTTATTTGCTTTACCCAATACATTATCTGCAATGCATGCATACATTAGAAGAACTATCCTCTGGACAACCCTTTCTCTACTCCCTCCCACTCCATGTGTTAAGAAAACACCACAGAGAGAGATGACAACTGTGTGTTGTGCATGTGTGTGTGCACGTACTCACCGCACACAACATACACACATACAGTAGGTATATCTGTGATTATAAGTCCCCCCGGGAAAAAACCATTTCCAACTCTCTTTTTTCCTGGGACCATGTCACATTTTTGCTCCTCCTCTGAGCTGCAGGTGGACAATCCTAAGTATTTCAGGGCAGAAATGGAAAGCTGCCAGATCTAAACCCTACAGGAATGGGTCCTGGGTGGGCAGGATCCTGTGTTTCTCCCATTTGTTTGCCTGCACCCTTATTTCCTGTCCACCATTAATTACTTTCTTTCTTCTGCTGCCCACCACCCCCCATCCCCATCCCTGTGACTGTGGATTACTGGGGCGCACACCCACAAACCAGCTCTCTGCCCCTCCTCGCCTTGCACTGAGCTGCCTCTGTTTTCCATCCCTCCTTTTGCATGCTAACTAACCTTCTCACACCAGCACACGGAGCCTTTGCAAAAGGGGTGGGGGGGAGGGGGGTGCCTGCCTATCTGCTTCGTTTTATCTCCCAGGCTGAGTGATCTGCTTGGGAAATCACTTTCCTTTCACACCCTGCACTGGCTCAGCCAGTCTCTCGCAGACATGCAGCTGGAGAGGAAGATGCTGCTCTCCCTGCCCTGCTGCTGAAGAGAGGGGAGAGCTCTTAACCCTACAGGGGGACTCTTTGGGAAGGGAGGGGGGGTTGCCCTTTTGCGGACAATCCCACGATCTCCCCCCTCCCGGTCCTGCCAGCGTCCATCTGCCCCTCCCTACCACTAACACCCTCCCCCCCAGCGGGCTGGAGGGGCTCATGCAGCCGATAAGGTAAGCACCAGAGCCGGTGAGGTTGAGGGGAAGGATTGGGGGGGAAGGCACCAACCCCTGGGGTCTGTTCCCTGCAACAGACGGGCACCACCCCCCTACCCCCCAAGGAATCCCTGTGCACCTTTGCTTGCCTCCTTCTTAACCTGCTTTGGGGTTGCTACCTGCACTGTTTCCGGCATGATGTCCCCCCCTGCCTTCCCCTCCCTAATTGCTTTTTGATTTGCTTCTTAACCAGGTGCTTCTTTCTGCCTTGGGACCTGTTGAGAATCTGTGGCGTTCGGTTCTGACCCTCTGTGGAGTTTCTCACTCACATTGTCAATGCTCATTCTGGGCTTTGATTCTTTCTCTTCATTGCATGCTCTGCGTATGGAGAGAGAGAGAGAGAGACTAGTCGTTGTTTTTTTGTTTTTGTTTTTCTTTTCTGGTTACCAGACACCAGACACGCATCCTTGTGCCAAATTAGTCCGATCTAAATGAAAAAGTGAACTTAATGGCAAAACAAACTGATTAAAAAGTGAACCATTTTTTTGTAATGGGTGTTTTGCTCCGGGTACTTAGCTCGCATCCTTATTGCAAAACACAGAAGGATCAATATGTAGATACGTTTTCCTATCTACTATGATTTAAAAATACAGAATGTTTTCAAGACCAAGCTAGTGCGTTTGACCGCTATCCGGGCACTCAGATATCATGGGAATGAGAGCCAAAGAAGTACCGAGAGAGAGAGAGATGGATAGCTATATAGGTAGGCTAAAGCAAACATTACATTCATCTCAGAGGGCTAGATTTTGCTACCTTTACTGGTGATGAGTAATACCTTACTCAACAAAAAGTCCCACTGATTTCAGTGGGTAATAACGCATTAATCAATGTCAGGATGGCAGAATATAGCCTTGAGTTAGGACATTTTAAAACCACCAATGAGGTTGCAAAACATCCTCTTTAAGTGTTGTTTTCATTCAGGGACTTGCCTGTTGTTATATGTATTCAAGGAAAGCATGTTGTGTTTGCAAGACAGGCGGGTTTTTGTTCTGGTGGTAGTTCTTGGGCAGGAGATGAACGTTTGGTTTTGTTTTGATGTGATTCTTGATTGCTGCCTGTTGGAGTAATTGTATTGCAATTGCTCAGAGGTAGAATCAATTTCCCCATTGAGATTTTAATGGGCTTTTCCAAGCTGATGTTATGTCATGTGGTTTAAGGCAGCGTTGAGTTGCATTTATTTTTATAAATCGGATATTTGTGCAAACTGTTTCGGGAAACAGCGCCACCTAGCGGGAATAAACGAGCCTTGAGCTCTATTCCCTGGAGAGCGCACATGTGCTTATTCCCAAAATACAAAATTCTCAAAAAATACAGCCTTCATCCAATTGCATCCTCTGTAGGGAGTATGACGGGTTTGGAAAATCCAGAGGGATAGGGTCATTGGGACTTTTAGTAGCCTCATTTTTTGTAACAATTTATTTTACTGGGAGATATTCAGGTAGTTTTTAAAGGTTTTTAAAAATGCATAGTGACAACATCTGCTAGACTGTCCTTAGCGTTTCATAACTGAAAGCAGAATTGGCATGGTGTGGTGGATCACATTTCTAGGCATCATCTTCAGGAATCCACACTAGACAACCCAAGTGGGATGGTACAGTGTTTCCACATAAAGTCAGAAGGCACCTTAAAGAGCATCTCCTGCAGGCTCCTCCTTGCTCTGTGCCCCTCCTAAGCTCCTACTTTCTCCAGCCACAGTATACTGGTGATCTAGCCTTTAGAAAATTGGTATCTCTTTCCCAGCTGTTCCACAGAAAGGCCTGTTACCTTTTAATGATGAGATCTAGAAGAGGTCCTTAGACATCCTGTTTGGATGGGGAGAGGCGGATTAGACAAATATATTTGTAGGAACTCTTGCAATTTCTAGAGACAAAAGTAGATTTTAGAAGAATCAGGGAAAGAAGAGGCAGAATTATTGTCCAGTTATACTAAATTGATTTCTCTCTGTTCTGACAGAAAATCAAAACGGGGTTGAAGATCCGTTCTGTTTATTTTTTGGCAGTTAGAAGTTACCCAGATTTTCAACTGAGCCACACACGTTTCACCAAGAGCCATGAAACTTCCTCACAGACATGACTACCTATTTGTCCAATTGTTGATTAGAACTTCACTCAGATGTGAAATAGATCCAATAGGAATGTTGTTTGGGATTTACTCTGGTAGGAGATGGGGATGAAGGCGGAGCTCCCTGCAGAGAACTAAATATACAGAAGAAGAATTCCAGCCGCTCTTCCAAACATTTCAGAACAAGGAGAGGCTGTATTATGTGATGTGTGCGATTCAAGCCTAGCCCCACAATACGTTGCAAAGAAATTAGGGGGAGGAAGGAGTTGAATGTCACCTGTCACATGCAGGGTGGTGGTGGTGAGGTAACATCTTTGATTGGACCAGCTTTTGTTGGTGAAAGAGACAAGCTATTGAGGTTACACGAGCTTACTCAGAACCTGAAGAAGAGCTCTGTGCAACGTCAAAAGCTCATCTCTTTCACCAACAGAAGTTGGTCTATAAAAGATATGACCTCACCCACCTTGTCTCTCTAATATCCTGGGACCCACACCGCTACCACTACACTGCAAACAAGTAGACGTGACAAGCTTTATTCTATTGAAAATATCCAGCTCATTTTGCTTTCTTTTGCAGGTAGGAATGAAGGATTTCTCATACATTCCTCCTCCCTGCCTAGCTTGATCATTACTGCATTACGAATTGACAAGCCATTATATTTGCACTAGTTGTTTTGGGTGATTACTTCATGTATCGGTCCCAAAACCCTCCTCATGAGGTTTTGAAAAGCTTAAGTGATTTGTAGAGGGCTGTGAGATTCTTGGATGGAAGGTGCTGTATAAGAGCAAAGTATCTTATTTATTGGTGGTGGCATTACAAAATCTTAATAATCCAAAACTTAACACCTAACAGTGTCCCTTTAAAGAATCAGTCTACTGAGTCCAGGATTCATATAAGCAGATGTATATTTAGATTGCCCAACCACCAAAAACTCAGCTGTTGCAACGGAGAATCCTCTTTGCTCTTTGCCAAGCAACAGTCAGCCTTCACGCTTCTCTTCAAAGCCTCTTTCAGATACCATCTCCTCTGACCTACCCCATTAAGATGCTGTAACTACCATGCCCAATGCACTAATGAAGCCTGCAACAGAATACCTTCCCTATTAGTTGCTATATACAGATTTTTCAGGGCAGGAAAACACGTTAGCAGAGCAGCATTTCAAGACACTTACCCAGCAGCTACAAGAGCAACACATAGTGATATAAAGCTGCTACCTAACATCTCAGGGTCTAAATGTTAATGAAATGGGAGTTACTGCACACATCCACACTTTGAGAGAGACTGCCGTGTACCGGTAATTAAATGTAGGGTACAGGCGGTTCTTGTTTAAAAAATACTGCAGTGTTTTCCATCTAATCACCATCTTGCAAGCTCTAAAGGTTTGGATCCTTACGGCAAGAAAGATACAGAGTTGCTGGCTTTTTTAAAAAAGAAGGGAATCCTCCAAAGCATAAGCATTGGCTTGATTTGCATGTTCATTTTAAAATCACTTGTCAATCTTTCCCAGAGCTTCATTGGTCCTTTTTCTCTCCAAAGAGTCAATGCCCCCTTCCCTCTCCTTTTCCATCGGCTTTTGGAATTGATCAGGATTGTGTTGTTCAAACTAAATCCCAATACATGTTGTTAGGACCTCCCGATATTAGGAGCTTTGTCCTATATACACAACTAGACTCCCTTTATTTTCCACACTGGCTATCTGGGGCACCCTACATGATGTAGAAGCACCTTTCATAGTCAAATTCCTGTGGTGCGAAAGGTCAGGAAAAGCTGCTGCTTCTCTGCAGAGCAGGAGTGAAACACACCGGCCAACCTGAACACATGTAATCCCGGGAACCCTCATGCCTCAATGGCTGTTTTTAGAATTATGTATATGGCAGTAGCACCAAGAGGCCCCCCCAAAACAGTGCCCCGTTGGGTTAGGCTCTATATGAACATATAGTAAAAAGCAGCCCTTGCCCCAAAGAGCTTAAATTTAAAATGAGACGCAACAAGTCAGCCCAACAAATAGGCAGGGAAGGTGGGGTAACAAGCAAGGCCAATCAGCAAGGGGTGGGCAGTGAACTACTCTCTGTGGTCACCCTGTGCCAAAGGGGAGATCCTGCACAATGGGTATGGGAGAAATATGTCCGTTTCAGAGCCATGTGCTGTCCCCTCTAGTTTTTTGCATTGCGGATAGTCACTGACCTTTGGGGC
Source organism: Chelonoidis abingdonii (assembly GCF_003597395.2). Taxonomy (NCBI): domain Eukaryota; kingdom Metazoa; phylum Chordata; order Testudines; family Testudinidae; genus Chelonoidis; species Chelonoidis abingdonii. The sequence continues at coordinate 74,236,768 of NC_133777.1, read as the reverse complement.
TGGTCGGAACATGGGATCTTCTCATATGGGAATCTTCTAGATTTTAGGTTGGCCTTAGTCCTAATCACTTTTGAAATTGATGAATAACTTGGTTATTTTTTACTATTGCCCATCATTCATGGTATGCACGTTTGGCACCAAAACCATTCACTAGTCCAAATACTCCAGCACTCAGTGTGTTTAGAGACATGTCCATACACACATCATCTCTCTCATCTTCATTCACCTTCATTTGCTACCTACACATTTGGGGTTCATTCTAATCACATGGAAACACTGGGAAATTGATAAGTAAGGTCTGAAAATCTCTCATTAGTAGCTGTATAAATGTCCATGTATGTGTAATGTACATAATACATGAGTATCTGATACCAGGCTTATAAACTACAGGTTTTTACAGCCCTAGATATTAAATGATGGTTTATGAACTGAAATGATACCATGTACTGTTACAAAAGATTATATCATACTTGCTGTTTTGGGGCCCAATTCTTCACTCATTGAAGTTAATCAGAGTTTTGCCATTGGTTTAAATGGGAGCAGAATTGTGCTCTGAAAACTTTGATCCCAGGCTCCCAAAGCACTTGGCAAACATCAATTGATTACGTTTCCTAGCCCCTGCGAGGAGGTAACTGAGGCATAGAGCAGTGAAAGTCCTGTCTTAAGGTGCCTAGATACCAAACTGAATGGTAAATAAAGTTATAGTGGTTAGATAGATTGATGGATAGAGGCCACAGTCAGTCAGCTTTTGTGAGAGCCAGGAAAAGTTCCCCTACTCTAACCACTAGCTACAGGCAGCAGAAAGTCTTCAAAGGCCCAGTTCTATTTCCATTGGATGCAGTGGCAGCAGAATAAGGTCCATTGGCTTCAAGGGTAGATTTGGCCCCTGTCCTTCATATTGTAGGACTGTCGGATTAGCTGATCCCTTTTTAATAACCAAAGAATTAGCACTGAATTCATCCAGGTTGTGAGCCTATGGAAATCAATGGAGTTACATCAGGGATACATTTGGCCCTTAGAGGGTCAGGCAACTCTTAGTCCAGATCTCACTCCACTGTGGCTACACACAGGGTGTGTGCTTTGCCATGGGTCATCCTGTCTTTCATGAGATACATAAACCAGAGACGCTACCTGCTAGCACTGATTTAAATCCTACGGATGCTTTTATTCAGGAGCCAGGGTGTGTTAGCCCTAGCATCCTGTTCTAATTCCAGTTTGGATCACAATATTCTACAACCCTACAAGCTCCCAGCAGCCCGCTGGATCGAGGATGCCTCTTTTCTCCCTGTACAGAGCTGTTGTCCAGCATTATTGTGCTCTACCTCACAGTGGCTGCATTTCTGAGGTGGATGAAGTGTTCCCTGTATGTTGTTTGTAAAAAGCTTAGGGATCCTTTAGAGTGAAAGGTGCAATCTTGTTGGCAACAGCATTTAGGCTTTAGGAAGAACAGAAATAAAGGAGAATGCAGTCAGTATCCCCTCCCAATTCATTTCAAAGGTAGACACCCAGACTGTCTCCCTTAAGCAAAATTTGGATTCCAAATTTTCAAACCATTTGGGAATGCTAGAGATCCAGGTCTTTGGTTCAACTCATTACAAAGGTAGAGGTCATTTGCAAAATGTGGAACTGGATCCAGAGTGGAATTTCAGAAACATCCATATTTTGGGCCTGTTTAGACCAATGTGTAGTTTTCACCAATGAAAGCGGCTGCCTTCGGTTGTGCACAAACAGCAGTCAAACGTGCAAACCTGATGCAGCTGAGCCTAAATGTGTCCGGGGAGGCGGGGTGGGAAACGAGAAGGTTGCAAATTGGAGTGAGTACAACCAGATATTTGTTTTGTGGTAGCACAGTTTTCACTGACCTGAAGGCCTAAGCTTCATGCGGGTCCGTTTCTAATCTCTTTCCCTGCTCAGGCTGATCCTGAAGCCCTTCTGCACACAAACCTCCCATTGACTTTAGTACGCATCCAGGATCAGAACGGCGGGAAATGGTGCTGGTTCATACTCACAGCTGACTGCAGCCCTTTTGTGAACCGGACAAGGCCCCTCGCTTGCAACTGTGCTCTTTTGATTCCACACAGAATCACCTTCATCTTTATTCCTAGTACAGCCTGGATAAAAATCTAGTGTTTCAGCCAGAGGTGTAGTTTGATATCTATATTTTGGGGGGTAGCTCCAGTCAGACCAATGGCTGAACATGGGGAGGCAAATTCCATGCCTGCCCCAGGCTTGCAGTTTGGGGAGGGGCAGTACCCCTTCCCGCCCCCAACTACACATATGGTTTCAGCCTATGCAGCTGTTTGGAGTATTGGAAACCCAAAACCTCACAACCTCACACAATAGCCAAATGGAGATATCTGACGAATTTGCTTCTCAAAATATGTGATCTTATTGCAGCCTCTCCATTTCACCCCAGGCAGGATTTTTTGTTAAAGCTGAGGCCTGGTCTACACCTGGTCAAACTAGCTACATCACTCTGGACAGCGAAAAATTTTGCCATCTCCGAGCTGTACTTAGGTCGAGGTAACCAACTGTAAACGCAGCTAGGTCGAGGGAAGAATTCTTCCATCCACATAGCCACTGTTCTTCGGAGAGGTGGATTACCTGCATTGATGGAAAAACCCTTCCCATTGGCACTACAGTGGCATGGAAAGTTAAGATGAATTAACTAAAATTGTGACGTTAAAGTGCATCAAACCCCTGTGCAGATGGTCTGATTTAGAATTACAGTGGCGTTAGTTCATTGTAGTTTGAACCTGCTTCAAGGAAAGTGTTTTTGCTATAAGCAAAGGAGTGAATTTAAATGAATCTAGTTATATGGTATGATTCGCCTACAGCAGTGTTTCTCAAACTGGGGTCACCATTTGTGTAGAGAAAGCCCTGGGTGGGCTGGGCCAGTTTGTTTATCTGCTGCAGCCGCAGGTCTAGCTGATCGCAGCTCCCACTGGCTGCAGTTCGCTGCTCCTTGCCAATGGGAGCTGCTGGAAGTGCCGCGGACTGAGGGACGTACTGGCCGCCACTTCCAGCAGCTTGAGAAACACTGTCCTACAGAGATATTCTTACGAGTGGCATTCTTTGGTTTAATATCAGAGGGGTAGCTGTGTTAGTCTGGATCTGTAAAAGCAGCAAAGAGTCCTGTGGCACCTTGTAGACTAACAGACATATTGGAGCACGAGCTTTCGTGGATGCATCCGACGAAGTGGGTATTCACCCACGAAAGATCATGTTCCAAGACGTCTGTTAGTCTAAAAGGTGCCACAGGATTCTTTGCTATTCTTTGGTTTAGCCGCCCCTTCCCAAGACACAAAAACTGAACTGAAGAAAATCACTCTTATTGGAATAAGAGTGTCCACATGGGGGGTTATGCTGGTAGAACTAGACCTGTATGACTAAGGCCTGGTCTACATTGGGGATGGAGGGGTGTATCGATGTAAGATACACAACTTCAGCTATGGGAATAGAATAGCTGAAGTCGACGTATCTCCCCCCTTCGACTCTGCTACCGCCGCTCACTCTGGTGGAGTTTCAAAGTTGATGGGAGCGCATTCAGGGATCAATATATCATGTCTAGATGAGACACGATATATCGATCCCTGATAAATCGATCACTGCCCACCGATCTGGCGAGTCGTCTGGACGTACCCTATATCAGTATAATGGGTAAAACTCTCCCAGATAGATAGGGACAAGCTGAATATCAGCAACAACTTCTTGACAGTGAGATCTGTTAGGCTGCAGTATAGTTATCCTATGGAAGTTCTGGAAGAGTATTTGGTTGGCTATTTAACATTGGTCTTGAGAAAACACCGGTAAATGTATGATAGGGACCTATCTTTCATCGGTTGGGAGCTCGACTAAGTGACTTAATAGAGCGTTTCCATTGCTAACATCTATCAGACTAATGACATGAAGCTATGAAATGTGCTCCATGTGTGTTTCTGAGTCATATGGGCTTACTTCACTCCTGTTAATGCAGCTGTGGAAGAGTGAGCTGGATTCTGTTGTGAAACACGTACGCCCACAGGAAACTGTCAGCTGGTTTCTGACGGCAGAATGTTCATTGCCAGTGACAAGGGGTGACAGTATCCTTTAGTGGACTGAGCACAGGGCTGGGAGCCAGAAACTCACGTGTCCTCTTTCTCTGCCATAGATTCAGTGGGTGATCTTGGCTAAGTTATGTAAGCTCTCAGGCCTAGATCCTCAATGGGATTTAGGAGCCTAAATCCCTTTGAGGAGCTGGGGCTCCATGCCTCAGTTTCCCCCTTACTACAAGGGAGGTAATGATCCTTCCCCTTCCCTCTGGGGGCTACATCAGTTACCCTTTGTGCAGTCTTTTGAAAACCTAAGTGCTGTGTCAGTGATCAGTGTGGTTGCCTCACTAGGTAGGCAGCAGAGGAAATCCTGCTGGATTTTCAGATCCCAGGCACTTGCTGGCGGCTACAAAAAAGACAGTATTTTTTTGGTGACTCGCAAACCAAACTGTGAAATGGCTGGGAGCGAAAGCCAGGACCCACCACTGTCCCTTTTAATCAGTCCCACTGAAAGTGCAGAAGGAAGCCTGATCCCCAGCCAGGCAGAGCCTGTCCAGCCTAGCCAGTATGTGGGTGTGTTTCTCTTTCCAGAGGGGTGTTCTGGGGGTTAGGGGTTTCTGTGGTTAGTTCTTTAGTGTAACCGGCCTCTCTCTCTCTCTCTCCCCCCCGCCCCCCATTACTCTAGACTAGTGCATGGAATGAATTAATTCCTCCGCCTCTTTCTTTCTCCCACCCCGCCTGCTTCAGGGCGCTGCTTGGCTGTAACAGGAGCCTGCTTGGCCCGGGAGGCGGAGACGCTGGCTCCTGAGTGGAGGAAACGAAGAGCTCAGTAGACATTGGAAGGCAGCGGGGATGATTGATGGTTTGGGCTGTTTTGTAAGGGGGAAAGGAAAGAAGAAGAAGAAGAAGAAAAAAAAATCTGTGTAATTTCAGTGCAGAGGCGACTGGAGGCTGCCAGCAAGGGCTCCCTGCCCTGCGCAGCTCGCTGGGGGTCTGAGGGATTCTTTTCAGTTTCTCTCCTTCCTTTCGATTGATTTATTTTTCTTCCTCCCTCCCTCTCTCTCTGTCTCTCTCTCTGTTTTTTTAAAACTCTTCTTCCAGGGAGAGGATAGTGGTTAAAGCTCGAGCTGGATGGATGGGTATGGGGAGAGGGGCAGGATCCACAGCCCTGGGATTCTTCCAAATCCTCCCTGTCTTTCTCTGCATCTTCCCTGCAGGTAAGGAACAGCCCCTTGGGTTGAAGACTTTTCGTACAAAGCCTTTGTTGGCAGTTGCAGCGACCCCCTGTCTGGGGGCCGCTCTGGCTCTCTCCCCCTCTCTGCAGCATTCGCCACATGTTTAAAAGCTAATGGGGCTGGGCTTTCAGCACAAACCCCCTCGTGTTTTTTTTATCTTTCTTGACCTCTGATTCTGCCTCTCGCTGGTGTACAGAGACCGTGTCTCTCCAGCAGGGAGGTGATCCGAGTGGATAAATAGGGAGACGCTAATGCAATCAGAGCATTGTTATTAAGAGGCAGAATTATCTCCCCTGCTGCCGTCTCAGGCTGGCTAGGCTAGGTTTGCCGTGTGCAGTGGAAGAAGGGAAAAAGTGACCAGGGCAATACATACTAAATGCCAGATGGTGCCCATTGACTGCTTGCATGCGCTCAGCTGGTGGGGAACTGCAGAAGTTGGCTTCAAGTCTGAAATGTTCCTCCTGCTTTTAAAAAGCAAGGCAGTGATAAGGGACTGACTCTTGAGCTGTGATTTGGAGGGGGAGGTCAGGCTTAGCACTCATACAACCTCTGGCCATCTGAAGGGATGTTTAAATACACAAAGGCATATAGATTGCTGGTTACAGTCACTGCAGCTGGACACCAGCGTGATCTCATTGGTGTCAAGGGAGTTGAACTGGGATAAAACTGGAGTTAACACACCAGTGAATCCGACCCAACAGCTTTGGGATGGAAGCAGTCATCACACATTCCCTCCTTTCCCGAAACAGCCCGGCCTTGGTTGGGTTTTTAGCACTGCCTTGCCTCCTCTGCTGGGCCATTGCTCAGTTAGAAAACTTCACTTAGCTGGGTTTGAAGATGTTGCTCCTGTCACAGGGGAAAAGCAAGTCAGATGGCCCCGCAAGGGTCTGATTCCCTTTGCCAAAGCCTGGCACCCCCCATTACTGCTTCCCCTGTGCGCACACCTACATACACTTGCAGCTATTGCTAATCTTTCTGTTTGATAACATTTGAGGGCCACCCTCCGCCTTACCCCGGTCTGTTTGTATTGTGTCAGAAAAGGAGAGAATTTCAGAATTACAGCTGAAAACGCCATCTGTTTCCAATGAATCCCCCATAGTTTTTCACAATGTTTTTGGCAGATCTGTGCCTGCAAATTCCTTCGAGCTGTGAGTGCTTGTTTTTGTTGGGGGAGGGGAAACCAACTCCACAGAGGCAGATTTGTTCCTTCCAAAACTCTCCAGTTTCTTTACCTCTTTTTTTTTTTCATTTGAGGGGAGGGATGGGGGGGAGAAGAAAAAGAAAAGCCCTAAAGTTAAATCTGCTGTTTTATTTTGTATACCATTTCTCCCTTTTCTATTGCCCGTGCATTTCTTTGGCACTATCTAAATCTCTTAAGCTAAGATGTCTCTAACACATGCAATAAATAAATAAATTAATCACCTCCCTTCGTTGAAATATTAGGATCAACATGTCCACCTAGATCTCCCTGGTCACTGGGATGTTTTAGCCCCAAGACAGCTGAACGCAGAGATCCACATTGTGGGGAGTTTTTGATCAGTTCTGATACATGTTGCTTTAGTTCTTTACGCAGCCTTGGAGTCAAAGTGCCGGGGCTGAGTTTGCCATGCAAGAAAGAACTTGATATTAGATCTGTGTGTTTGTGTTTTGTTTTGTTTTTAGTTCTCCCCTCAACAGCCAAATATATTTCAAGGAACTGGCAAAACTGGGTAATCAAGACCCGCTGTGAACTGCTAAGAGGAGTTTGGGCACAAATCTAGACCATGCTCCTCATTTATTATGCATGTCCCTCGCTCTGCATTTTAATAGGGGTCCAAGAGGTAGGAGGAAGAAAAAGGGGTGTCTGCTCCTGGGTATCCTCCCCCCTTCTCTCCATTCTGCCTCCTGCTAATTCACATCTCAGCAGCACATAGTAAAGAGGTGCCATAACCCTGATGGAGTCTTAAAACTGCTTCTAAAAGTTAGAGCCCATTTTAGAGGGGCCGTGCTGGGCGCTGCTCCCAGTCTGTCTCAACAGAGAGCTCAGTGCCCCACCAAGCCCTGCACTTTTTCTTGATTTTTTGCTTTTAATGAAACCTCAGGCCAGATTCAGATCTCCCAGTGCTTTGACCCTAGTGGCTTGCCCTGAGTTCCTCATTTGCACCGTGGGACTGGATTTTCCTCTCACCCTAGCAGGGCTCAGGAGTAAACCCGTTGTGGAGTTGCACTGGTACAAAACAGCAAGTGGGAGAATCAGACCTAATCCTGACATTTTGTATTCCCTCTTCCCTAAGCAAATCTCCTATGGAGGAGTCTAGGGGCCAGATTTCCCAAGGATCTAGGCTCAATTTGCAAGTGCGCAGCCCTCATTATTAGGGCCTTGTTTCTAAAAGTGCTCAGTATCTGGTAGCTCCTGTTTGTGGCCCTTAGGGTAACATATGTGGCACTCAGCACCCCCTATGCTGAGCTCTTGTTAAAATCCAGCCCTGTATTTCAGGGCCTAAATCTGGCCCTATGAGTTTTGCCTAAGAAGGACTCCTGGGTTTGTCCCCTGTACCATACTCTGTAGGAAGCTGCTGTTGCTTTTGGATCTAGCTGAGAAGCTCCCCTTGTTGAGGTGACCCTGATATTATTTGCTGTCCCCAAACTGTAAAAAACCCTTTTCTCCAAGGAGTGGGAATTAATGCCTCCAATCCATCCAGGCAGTGTGGTTTATTCCAGATAAGGATCCAGCCTATTGAAGGTTTATCAGATAGGTTGATAAATGGCTTTTGTCTCTTAGCGGCAGTGAGGGATGTGATCTCAGCACTAAGCTGAAACTGAGAAGGGGGGCTTAGAGGTTGTTAAAACAACACCTTCTAAACCCTTAAGGTTCAGCGCTTGGAGTATTCCCAGTCCTGGGGAGTTAGGGCAGAGTGGCCACAGGGATGGCTCTTGTGTGAGGCGTTATAATGGAGAAGAGTGATAGGACTCAAATGTTGGCCTGGAAGTATTTTGGCTGCACTGGTTTCTTGCTGTGCTGAAGCGGGTCTCTTATTTGGAATGGGGAGTTTTGCACGATTGCAGCTGAGAATCATACTGGGGCTAAAAGGAGGTGCCTTGTTTTTAAATTCACATGGTGTGGGCTTTTTTCATGGGAATTGCCTCTCTTTCATTCCAAGCCCCTGGTTAATAGGAAGCGGGAGATGTTATGGGGAACTTTGGGTTTATAATAGCAGCAGCTGAGGTTTTCTTCTTCTGTGGCATGAACAGCTGCACCACGTCAGACGTGCACATAAAAGTGATCATAGAGCTATGCAGCCATAAAAACTTATTTACCCGGGGGCTTAGTGGGTTTCTGCACCAACCTGCTGCCTCTGGAGACCTGGGCCAAAATGCTGGGTCAGGCTACAGTGACAAAAAGTTTTAGGGTTTCTCATCCAAATCCCTAAAGGACACGTCACTTAAATCACCACACTCTTTAGCACGGTTGCGCATAATTGTCAATCTCATCTCAGCACAGGCCCAGGACTTGAATAATGGGGGCATTGCTGTGGGTTCACCTGTAGGTGCATTGGCAGAGCCGAGGGGTTATCAAGGACTAGAAGAGCAGGGGGATGCTGTAGATTTTCCTCTTTTTTGCTTTGTTGTTTGACAAAGCTGTGGGCAAGTGACCCAGAACTGGACTAGCAGAAGGGGCTGCAAGTCAGGACTGAGGTGCATCAGCAGAGCTGCGTGGAGAACCCAGGGCTGACATATCAGCCATCGGTTTGCAGGGTGTGTGTGTGTCAGGATTGAGGGGTTTAGGCAGCGCAGTGGTGGGAGTGAGAACTGATGGGCACTGACAGAGGATTTGGGGTTGAAATACATGGGGTGGTGCAGGTCAGGATTGAGTTGCATTGCATCCGCGCTGGGCCTGACTCTACAGGCTTAGTCCCTTTCTTTCACGAGGACTAAATTCACTCATAAATGCTTTTAAAAGGCTTTGTAACCTACAATTGACAAATATTGTGATTAAGAGCAGGAGTCCCATAACTGGGCCATTATTATTTTTGTGTGTGTGTGTGTGAACTGTAATAACAATAACGGGGATTTCAATTGTAACCTCAAGATTTCTTTGCACTCAAGCGCAATCTTGCTCACAAAATCACCGCTCCACCCACAGAAGTTTCTGTAGCGAGGAAGGAGAATTGAATTATGTCCAATTGCAAAACCAGATGCCATCCCTTCGATGAAGTCATAGGGTTTTTACTACAAAAGAACAAGCTGGCTCCCTATGCACAAGTAGCCACCTAAGTGCAGACTGAGCAGCTCTGTCTAATGTCGTGCACATGGCTCCAGGGAGCTGCACTTGGGGAGGGAGAATGCAAGTCTCTACAGAGGCGAGGCCCAGTCTTGATCCCATGGTAGTTTTGCCATTTATTTTCGTAGGTGCCAGATTGGGCCCTAAATGTGTGGTCATATCTGGGGAGTAGGACAGATAATGCATTTCACTTGAGTCATGACTGTGCTACGGAATAACCCACCAGGAAGGGGGCTCTGTGGCATAAGCCTCCTGTTAGATATTGGCTTCCTGGCCTCTTTTGAATGCTATTGGCTTCAGTCGCCAAAGCCTTGCAGCTACCTGGCCTAGGTTCTGAGAAACCCATCTTTCCTCCTCCTCTCCCCCCACCCCCGACCATCGCTGTGAGGACATGTGACATCCCCTACATGCCCGCGGGGTTCAGTGGCTGGTGCATGTGGCAGGGTGTTCCTGCTGGAGGACCCCAGGCTCTGGAATTTGCTCCCCACAGCGCTCTTACACAGCTGAGTTTGCTGATCTTTACGGCACAACTCAAAACCCGTCTCTCTTCACAGGCATTTGCCGGGGGCAGGGATGGATGAAGGAGCAGGGAGTGGAGAGCAGGGATACATTTGGTTTTGATTTTTTTCATTTCTTTTCTGACATTTAGAACTTCTGCCCAGCGGCTCCAGCATTGGGCACCTTTTAGAAAAAAAGTGAATATCAGGGCCTGGGATCTAGGTGGGCCATTAGTGTATGGAGGGTTTATGGATTTCGTGCATCACTTCCATTGCAGTTTGAGTTGGACAGAGCAAGCTGAGTATCAGCTCGGTTGGTGATGTGAGCATGGGGATGTATATGGCAGCGTGGGGAAGTGAGAGACAGTGTACCTGTGAACAGATCTACATAAAAGATTTATTCCTCACCCTCACCAGACTGTAGCAAGAGGCTACAGTGCGAGACACAGGGCTGTACGTGTGTTTGTGTGAATTTCCCCTAGGTTGTGTGAGGTTCTAGCTGACATCTGTGAAAGTCAGGCAGCTGACTTTCCACGCCCTGCACTCAAATCAACGCCTCTAATTGAAATGCTGCAATTCTTGGCAGGCCGTTTAATTGTGTAAATTTGCCTCGTTCAGATTTATGTGCTTGGGGCTTTTCTCTGTCTCCTCATTTTTGTATCTCATTTAGCCCAGTGTTGAAGGGTTGAAATTTCAGAAGAAAGTGGTGGGGGCACTTTATTTCTAGAGAAAACACACATCTCTCATGCAAAGCGCTTTCTCACAGCAACCTTCAGGGCACTGTCTGCACAGAGGATCTGCTCACCAGGCCTGGCTACAGTCATACAGCTGTGGTGAGGGGTTGTGTCTGTAACATAGTCTGAACAGAACAAGGCCTGGGAAAAACACTGTTGGTGTGGAAACAACCATGGCTCAGCGGTGAGCCTGAGCCTCATGGAGAAAGTTCTGACCTGGCTCATCCCAATGGCATATCAAACTCGGAGGTGGGAAGATGGATATTGTAAGTGACTCTGGAATCCCACCTTAAAAGTGAAGGGCAAAGGACCCGCAATGGCCAAATGATCTAAGAGCCCAAGCTTTTGGTAGAGCCCAAATGGATTTGTCTGCTTCTTTCTGATGGAGCTGGATACAAAGTCCCATCGAGGAGGGCGCTGAGTCTCCTGGTTAGAGGAGGAGACTAGGAGTTGGAAAACTTTGCTGTGAATTCCCCACTCTGTCACTGAGTGACCGTGGGCAGTCATTTCACTGCTCTAGGCCTCAGTTTTCTCACCTATAAACAGTGCTTTACCCACCTTTATTAAGCAGTCGAGATCTTGGGTGACCTGTCGGTGTTGTGAAAGCAGCCCGTCCTTCCCTTCCTTGCCAAGCAAGCCTGGCTTTCAAGATTTCCTGCTTGCTGTGATGACACACCAGTGTTCTTGGCCACTGTTTCTCACCCATAGATCTAAGTTTCACTAACACCATTTTACAGGTGAGGAAACTGAGGCACGGGGCCTTATCTATAGTGAGTCAGCGGTGGACCAAGGAATAGAAGGCAGCCTCCTGGACACCAGGCTGCCTTCATTTAGCTGTTAGCAGTATCTGTTGCAAGAGAAACACTGAACCCTGATCCCGAGTCTCAAGAAGTTTAACAGTGAAGGAGGGTGGATCTGTGGCTCTTTGTGGCTTCAAATGTAAACGCCCCAGTTAGAGAGATCATTTCTTTGGAACCTATTTCCAAGCTGTGACATTCACCTTTTCGAGCTTTGCCCGTAATTCTTGGAGCAGCATCTCACACATCTGGGAGCATCTACCCTGCATCTGGGAGTGAGCCTCCTTACCTGGGTAGACAAGATTCACACCAACGGGGCTTAAGCCCACCCGACACCATGGGCTTGAGAGCTGCAAGACCTACACTGCTATTTTTAGCATGCTAGCTCCAGACCTGTTAACACGAGTCTGCCTACCCAGGTTGGGAAACTTGCTTCCAGCTGCAGTGGGGACTAGTGAAGATCTCCCTGGCTTTGATTAATGGCTCTCCCCTTTCCATGCAAGGGTCAGAGGCGAAAACTTCTCCTGGCTGCAGGAGAAAACCTTGCTATGCTTGAGTAGGACATTTGTAGGGCAGGAAAAATGTTTGCTTCCTTGCAAGGCGTTCTGGATCCATGGTCGACTGATTCTCTGAATACAAAAAGCAAAGCAACAAAAACAATCCAGGGCTCTTCTTGTAGCATCTGTTGCCAGAGAAGACCCTGAATGCATTTTTCCACCTCTGCTTGCTCCATGATTTTGTGATGCCAGGGGAGGAGGAACTCCCCAGTGGGAAACAAAAGGGAGAGGACGAGGGACAGGGGCACCGATGTCCACTCACTTGAATGACAGACGTTGGAAATGAAATAATAGCCCAGTCAGGTTTTTTGGTCCTGTCAGCCTTGAGAAATCTCTTTCCCATGCTCTCCAGCACAGATACAGGTAGGGACGATGACTGGGATAAAAAGGAGATTGCATGGATGAACATTGCTCTCTGTTACACCAGCAGACATTTGGAGCAACTCCATCAAAGTGCATTTACCTTGAAGTCTTGCATTTCCTCCAGATTTAAGCTGGTGTAAAGGAGGGCAGAATCCGGCCCATAATGCAGAGTGTCCGCTTTCAAAATGACCCCCCACCCACCATTCCCTCAAAAATGAGCACTGCCACTTTAAGAGAGTCAGATTTATTTTCCCCCTTCAGTATCTCCCCACCTCCCACTCCAATGCAGCTGAAACCTGATCCAATCCCTTTGCACATGGGTAATTTATTGGTCTATTGGGTTTTTTCTTGCTGGCAAATTGCATTGTCTTTCTTCCTGGGTTGAGACTTGGGAGCAGTTTGCTGCATTCCTGTAGGGACTTTCTCAGGACGGATCTTTCACACCCCCTCTGAGCTCAGTCAAATCAGTTTTATTGGGCCTCTTTGTTATGCAAACAAGACAATAATAATCAGGCTATTATTCTGCAAGATTGTGCTTGATTAACAGTTCAAAGGAGGTCGCTGGAAGAAACTAATGCTGCCATGATGCACAAATCCTTTCACACAGGCAGGGTCAGATGGCCACTGGGCTCTTCTTCACTGCATGGTTCCTCCCCCTCCTCCTGCTGAAACATAGTTGGACTCTATTCAAGGGACGCCATCAATCAGTCAAGCTGGTGGGATGGAGGTTTTTGTTTTCTCTGTCAACTTTCTCCATACATCACAGAACAGGCAGTTATGGGCTTATTTCTATCAGCAGCGTGACAGGCCGCAGGTATACATGCACAGAGAGTAATTACACATAATATACCCAGTGCACATTGTACACACACCGCCTTCACCGTATACACACAAACGACACAAAGCAAACGCACAAGCAGGCATTCACACAAAGTGCAGATTCTGACTGGGTACGCAAACACAACATGAGATTATTACAGTAGTTGTTAATACACCACTACCTCGATATAACGCCACCCAATATAACACAAATTTGGATATAACACAGTAAAGCAGTGCTCCGGGGGGCGGAGCTGTTCACTCCGGTGGATCAAAGCAAGTTCAATATAACACTGTTTCACCTATAACGTGGTAAGATTTTTTGGCTCCCAAGGACAGCGTTATATCAAGGTAGAGGTGTATGTATTTTGGCTAAGAGAGGTGAAAACATTTTTTACGTATGTTTCCATATCCTCCAGTCCCAACCTTTTCCTCCTACTCGTGTACATATATATACACACACGCACACACATAGGCTATTCCTTGCCCCCTCGATGCATCCCTCCGCCCCCACGAAAAGACAACAACTGCTGCATTTCTCATTCAGTTTCTTCTTCCAGAAGGAAAACCAAGGAAAAGCCACTGTAGGTGTTTGATATGGAATGATCTGCTGGGATGAGGGTTTCTTGCAGGGACTTGTAACCAAGGCTATCTATAGGCACTACAATGGCAGCACTGGGCTATGCCACGGTAGTGAGATACTTCCAACCTCAGTCTAGCCACAGCTACTGCCAGGGTTAGGTCAGCTTAACTGAGGTGCTCATGGGTGGCTGACTTTTAATTGTAGACCAGGGCTCATTAGTTTGTCTTTGGATTCCCTGAAGTCGTGGTGGAACTGATCTTGCTCCGTGACTTTTCAAACAGCAGCTTATATGTTGTTCCTCTCCCCTCTCTCTCTACCCCCCTCCCCATGTGTATCTCTGTGTGTAGGAAGAATGTACTGGGAATATGAAAACATACAAGTCACATTTTTCAAACCTGAAGTTAGGTTCCTTAATTCCTAGGTAGGCACCTGTACGTTAGTGACCTGATTTTTGATACCAAAGGTATTGCACCTAACTCTATTTTGGACCTTATTATGATGGATAAAGATGCATTTTAAAGAAATCCATGCAATAGTATAGGGCAGTGTTTCCCATACTTGGGACGCTACCGGGGCTTTCCCTATACAAGCGGCGTCCCAGGTTTGGGAAACACTGGTATAGGGCTAGGCCCATTACTAGATGGAGATGGTAAAATTGGTATTAATGATACAGAAAAGTGTTCAGTAACTATTTCTGTTCTGTATTTGGAAAGAAACAGGAGGATGTACTCATCACATGAAGATGATGAAGTTCTTTTTAGTCCATCCAGGAGGATGTTAAACAACTTCTACTAGTGATAAACATTTTTAAATTGGCAGGCCTGGATAATTTGCACCCAAGAGTCTTAAAAGAATTGGCTGAGGAGATGTCTGGCCCACTGATGTTAATTTTTAATAGATCTTAGAATACCAGGGAAATTCCAAAAAACCATAAGTGTGTTAATGTTGTGCCAATATTCAAAAAGGGCAAGCAAGATGACCCAGATAACTATACGTCGGTTAGCCTCACCTCAGTCCCAGGCAAAATATGGGAAAGCTTATATGGAATTTAAGTGATAAAGAATCAAAGAACAGGAATAGAATTAACACCAGTCAACGTGGTTTTATAAAAAAAAGTTAGGTCTCGTCGGACAACCTGATTTTATTGTTTGATGAGATTACAAATTTGACTGATAAAGAAAATTACGTAGCTATAGTAGAATTAGATTTTTGTAAGGCGTTTGACTTAGTACCACGTGACATTATTAAAAGATTAGCATTATACAATATCAATAAAGCACATGCTAAATGGACTGAAAACAGGCTAACAGACAGCTCATACAAATTAGTTGTCAATGGGGATTTGTCATCAATTGGGAGTGTTTCTGGTGGGTTTCTGCAGGGATTGGTATTAGACCAGACATTATTTAACGTTTTCTCACTGATCTGGAAATAAATATAAAATCACTTCTGATAAAATTTGTGAATGACATAAAGTGGTAAATAATGACCATAGGACTGTCAGACAGAGGATTTGGGATCATATGACAAGCAACTGAACATGAGGTCCCAGGGCTAGTGTGATCCTTGGATCTATACACAAGGGTGCAGTGAGTAAATATAAAGGGATAATGGATTTTTTGGTTTGCTGGCAATTCCGAAAAAAAATTAAATCATTTTGGGTAGAACCAAAACCAACATTTTTGAAATTTTTGGCAACTTAAAAAAGTCAGGAAAAATTATTTTGGGTCAAACAAAATGTTTCATCTAAACCAGAACAAAACATTTTGTTCTGATTTTAAGCACTTTGAATTCTTTTCAAATTAAAAGTAATTTCAAATAAAAAAAAATTTGAAAGTTTCATTTAAAAAATGTCAAAATGAAATGGTTCCGAATTTTTCTTTTTTCTACCAAAAACAATGCAGCAAAATCACCACAAATGAAAATGTTTTGGTGACACCAGATCTGCCTTTTTTCCCCCAAAAAAAGTTTTGGTCAAAAAATTGCCCCAGTAATGAGTAAAAGTAGGGAAGCCCTTTTACCTCTGCACATGGCACTGGCGAGACTGAGAGTGGAATGCTGCATCTGCTGCTGGTATCATCCATATTTTAAAAAGGATGTCGAAAAATTGGAGAGGGGCAGAAAAGACAAAAATGATCTGAGGGCTGGAGAAAATACCTTATTGTGAGAGACTTAAAGAGCTCAGTCTATCTAGCTTATCAGAAAGGAGATTAAGAGTTGACTTAATTACGGTATAAATATAAGTACCTTCCTGGGGAGAAAATACCATGTACTAAAAGGACTCTGTAATCTAGCAGAGAAAGGCCCAACGAGAACCAAGGGCCAGAAGCTGAAGCCTAACAAATTTCAACTGGAAATAAGGTGCAGATTTTTAACAGTGCGGGTGATTAACCATTGGAACAAATGGCCAAGGGAAGTGGTGCAATCTTCTGGAATGTATACTTGAACCAGACCTAAGTTACTGGATTCAATACAGGGGTAACTGGGTTAAATTCTATGGCCTGTGATGTACAGGAGGCCACATTTGATGATCTAATGATCTCTGCCAGCCTTAAGATTGGTAGATTTGGATTGGCTACTTGAACTCTTGCACGTCCATTAGCCTTCATTTTAAACTCCCACATTCCGGGGCCTGTTTTTTCAGCACCCTACAGAATCCCAGTTGAGGAGAGCTAGTCAGGATTCCCTGGGGAACCCATGAATGTCACCTCTGATACAGACAGATGCGTCACTGTTGAGCAGTGAGACCATCAGTTTTTCAAAGGCCATGGGCCCCCAGATCTTTACATAGCATGGACCATATCTTGAGACAGATAAAGAGTCTCAAGGACCCTCCTCCCCTGTCATTCTTGATCACAGTGCCAAGGAGCAGGCCCCCGGGCTTGGGATGTGGGGACACATGGGTGGGCAGGCTGTGAAGTGTCACCCAGGTCCAAGCCCCTGGGGCAAGGCCTGTGCCCAGAATTCCTGCGCTCAGGCGACTTGCTACGTGTGTCTCTGAATGATAGCAGCAGAGGGGCTTGTTTCCATGCTCAGTCATCTGCGGTTGAAAAACAGATCCATTGTGAGGAGATGGAAAATAGATTATATGAAATTGAATAAACATAGTTTCTTGGCTTCTGTTCAAATGAGTTTTTGCTTTTATACCAAAGCCTCTGCCATAGGAGACGTGAGGAGAAGCATATGGGGGGAGCGGGAAGGGTTGCTGTCTTTTTTCTGCATAGTTCTACTTGCTGGGTTCCTCGCTCCTCAGGGCTGTAGGGTTCCTCGGTCCTGACACGTGTCTTGCTGGGGAGGGAGGAGAGGGGTGAGTCACGCAGGTGTTTGTGTGAGCTCCAGGTGTCAGACAATCACACCATTGAACAGATCGGATAGGGAGGCGCGGACTGGGGGGTGGGAAGGCTTTGCCAAGGCCACAAACAACCTACTTGAGACCCATGGTTATTCAGTGCCCTGTGAAATGGAATTGACCCGGCCATCTTTATCTGCTGGCAGGGGAGAGATTAGGTAGGAAGGGCCATCTCCCTGGCTTGCTTCAGGTGCAAACCCAGAGCGAGATGGGCTGCCTTTTCCATAATGGAGGTGCCGTCCCAGGCGGTATATTGCCTGTAAATGGGAGAACTGCATGTGAAAATGTTTCTTCTGCGTTTGTCCTTACACACAGACACAGACAGAGATACACAGTGCAGTCCTGCTCCTTAGCCACCTGGCTTTGGAAATCTGGCCTTATATGGGGCCCTGCATGAAACAGCAAATCAGAACATTTTGCCAAAACCCAAATGATAAGATCTTTAAGAAAAAAGCTCCCCCTACAGGCCAAGGGAAGGAATGGAACAGGCTTTTCCTTTTCTGTTTCTTTTCTTTTTTTCCCTAAGTACCTTATAAAGTAATGAGTTAGATGCCAGCCATGTGTAGTGCTCCTGTGCTCAACGATAACGTGCATATGGCCATAGCTATTACAGCCTTGCGGCAGGGCCGCCCAGAGGATTCAGGGGGCCTGGGCCGCCGCTGAATTGCCGCCAAAGACCCAGAGCAAAAGAAGATCCGGGGGCCCGGGCCCCGTGAGAGTTTTCCGGGCCCCCAGAGCAAGTGAAGGACCCCGCTCCAGGGGCCCTGAAAAACTCTTGTGGGGGCCCCTGTGGGGCCTGGGGTAAATTGCCCTACTTGCCCCCGCCCCCCCCGGGCAGCCCTGCCCTGCGGTGCTGAGAGAGCAGCCCTGAGGTGATTGCTCTGAGTGCCCCATGATCCTTAGCTCCCACTCGGCAAATTCGCCGAGTTCTGAGAGAGGGGCAGAGAGGTGCTCAGTTTAATGTCTCAAAAGGAGGACGGCACCTGTGACGCAGCCGTAAAACCGTTGTTACTGCATTGCCGGCTTTGGGTCATTGCCCAAATGCCAGTACAGAACTTGGCTTGTACCTCCTGTTCCAAGCTAAAGATGCACCTTGGAGACCAGCACTAAGCACCCTATTCCTGATAATAGCTGGGCTCCTACAAATGAGCCTCTAAGCACTACTGTTACTGACAGCTGAGGGGGAGTCTTATTGAGTCATCTGTTGCAAGTCCTGTTGCCGGATGCCGCGGATTTATAGTTTAGCTGGTGACCATGGGGTCTCTGGACATGGTTCTGTTTTTATCACCCCAGCGCTCCTTTCATCTACTTAGTTCTTCCATCATGAGGTTCTTAGTGGCATCACAAGCTCTGAGCTTGGGTGGCTTGTCACCAAAGAAAGGGAGTTAGAATTTCCCTTCATGACAGCCTTGCACACTGAACTTGTCGTTCCAACCCACACCTTGGATGTCTCACCTTGAAATGCTGCCTGTTTGCATTCCAGGTGCCAGCAACGTCTGGTTGAATCATTACGATAGACTGATACTCCGGCGGAGGTGTCCTGTCACATGCAAAGCTGATCGTTCATAGCAGCGTCCCCGACCCCACAGTGCACTTCACTTCTGACTTGCGCTCTGTCTCTAAGCACTGGGGTAGGCATGCACCATGCCCTCACATGAGTCCTGTTGGACAGTGTTATATCAGCCATGTTTAATCACCAACAATTTTAACATGTGGCTTTTAGCCTTGATAGAATATTTAGGGCCTAGAGTTAAAGGTCATAAATCCAGGCCCTGGGTATGTACCACTGGGGTAATGTGATCAAACAGCAAAATCTCATCTGGTTGAAACACATAGCAACAGGCTTTCTCTGCAACTCACATAGCGGCCGGTGGTAAAAAACCCACAGTTATGTTCCAGCAAAATGCAATCCACTGAAAAGGGATGTTGATGAAATAATATGTTCAGGTTTAAGTGGACACTGTTGAAATAAAAATAATCCTATTCAGTACAACACCCATTTTACAAACTAACTGGGGATTATGGAGTTCATGGAATGGAAAATTCATAAAATTTAACACCTCCAAATCACCACAGGTCCAGTTCATACATTGCTGTTTAATGCACTGCATTGTTTTCTTCTTGTCCTTCCAACCCCTTCAAATGATTTCTAATGCATTGAAAAATCGCAATGTGAAGGGATGTCGACTTGCTCTTCATTGACATCATTTTCATTCTGATTACCCCCTCCTCCTCCCGGTCAGGAAAAATGGTTCATAAGCTTGATGCTGGTAAAATCGAGTGAGGTTCTGTTGTGTTCCCTGTGTTACTACTAGCACCTGAGCTTGTTAAACCTGGATTTTTTAAACTCAGAAACTTTCCGCCATTTCCTTTTGCATTTCATTCCTCTTGGAATGCGACGCGAGACTGACGGCTTTCATGCAGGGTCCCTTTTCGTTTATAGTCCTGTTCCCCTTCTTGTTCTCTGGCACCTGTGGTGTTTCCAACACTGCAAGGGAAGAGTTAAAACTTGAACATACTGTTTCCAGTATGAAGTGGTGCTGGGTTTTGTCGCTTTATTTGTGCATGTGTAACTGCCTTGTGAACTTCCCTCTAAACAAAGCCCAGGACAAGAATAAACATGTAGGGCTTTGAGGCACCCCCAGAATGCATCTGGAAATGCTTTTGGCCTGATCCTGCACAGTTTCCATGACCTCCAAGCTCCAAGGGAACTGATTAGGAGGAGGGAAAGGAAAACACCAGGAATATTTAAGCGGTGTGAGCAATGAGAGATTCCAAATTGCCATTGGCAGCGCACTGTCCGTGCAATGCAGGCCTTGTGCATAGTGCCTTTGCAGAGTCACTTTCATGTCCTGCTGCAGGGGAGCCGCCCCCGCTTTGCGGAAAATGTGTCCCCCCTGAAAGAACTGAATCTAAACTCCCATTGTACTTTGCCTTTCCCTGTCTTGCACCTCGGCTTTTGGGCACCTTAACGCGGCTCTGAGTGCTCAGTTGCAGAAGTCAGGGTTGGCAGCGGGCCGTCAGTGTGCAGGGTCCCTATGGCTGCATTGACCTGGGAGCAGAGCCTTGCTGATGTGATAGAAGGCTGCTTTAGTATGTTGCCGAAGCTAATCTGTTCTCTACACAACCGAGGCCAGCACCAGCGGCTGATTAGGATTTTGTCTGTTTCCTTTCACACATTTCCCTTTGATGCCGGTATCTCTGCAGCTTTAGAAAAGCACTGAGGCGGGGGCAGGTGGGCCAGAGGTCAGCATGCACTGTTCCCAGCATTAATGAAGCCACTGGAACGTGCATTGTGTCAAGGTGCTAGGTACAGGAGATCAGGTGATTGATAGCTGCTTGAGAAAGCTCCTTTGTACTTTGTTTGTTCCTCCTTTGCACTGTATTTCCTCCTCAGCTCTCTGCCTTTCGGACTCCCCAGGCAGCTGCCAGGCTGGCTGGTTTGAGTGTGTTGCTGACCCTGGAGGAGCCAGGCATTTGCCCTTCCAGAGATTTTTGCGCCGTGAAGGAGACTTACAACAGGGATCCAGCGATTGGGAACAGTGCTAGGGCAGCACAATATACCGGTGGGGAGGTATTGGGTGTCCTAGGGAGTGTGAACAAACGGCCCCAGAAGGTAAACTCGATGCCAGGAATCTTGGCCCTGTGCCTTTACCTACTGGGCTAAGGGTGTGACTTTATTCAGGGCTTGTCTACACTTGAGGGGGTTGCCCTGCTGTAGCTGCCCTACTGCAGACAGCCCAACTGGACATAAGGGGGTGCTGTACTGGTGTGACTCACTGTTCATGCTAGTGTGGTGTGTCTGCACTCGGGTCTTGCACTAGTGCAGCTACATCCGTGAAAAATCCCCAGTCTTCGGAACCATACCTGTCAGTCAGAAAATAGACATGCTAGGATCTACTGAGCTGACTGAGTTCCCTTCCTGAGAGCATGATGGAGTGTAAAACCAGAGTCTCCCCACTTACGGCTGCTAAGAGCCTGGTTTTACCCCACTGTCCACAGCCAATGCCCCTGTACACAAATCAGCTGTATTGGGAGACCAGCTCTTCATCTAGCTAGCCCACTGCACACAAACACCTGCTTCAGGCATGCAGTTGTGCTAAATGCGAACACAAATCAATGGTACCATTGTAACACCGGTTTGGATGCACAATTGCTCATGCATATTTTTGAATGTCAAGCCCGAAAAGCCTCCTGACGATAAAGGCCCAATGGTGTTTCCCCTCCAAATCAATGATGTTAAGCTGTTCTCAGCATCCCAGCCAATTTGGAGAGTCTTCAGATATGTTAAGGGCTGTTATAAAGAGACTGTGCTCAGTTGTTCTCCATGCCCACTGAAGGTAGGACCACGAGTAATCAGCTTAATCTTCAGCAAGGGAGATTTAGGTTAGATATTGGAAAACCTTTCTAATTCTAAGAGTGTCTGAGCTCTGGAACAGCCCTTCCTCACTTGGAAGGGTTTTTAAGAACAAATTGGACAAACACCTGCCAGGGATGGTCTAGGTTTACCTGGTCTTGCCTCACAACATGGAGCTGGACTTGATGACCTCTGAACATCCAGGCCTACATTTCTATTAGTCCACCTTCCTAATTTCCCCCTGAGGATTCATCTGGGGACTGGATTCTTCTTCGTTTCCTGCCTTGAACTATTGGTAGTGCTGTGTGTGCTGTTACCCAGCTGCCGCGGCCCTCGCCAGCAGTGGTGGCATTTTGGTGGTGTGCTGTATTTAATCCATGTATTGGGCATCTTGACAGCACTTGTGTTTTTTTTCCCCCAGCGACCTCTCAGTGCAAAATCCTGAAGTGTAACTCTGAGTTCTGGGCGGCCACATCTGGATCTCACCACCTGGGCACGGAGGAGGCACCGGAGTTCTGCACGGCGCTCCGCACCTACGCCCACTGCACCCGCCGCACAGCTCGCACCTGCAGGGGGGACCTGGCCTACCACTCTGCCGTTCATGGCATAGATGACCTCATGGTCCAACACAACTGCTCCAAAGATGGCCCCACCTCGCAGCCCCGCCTCCGAACACTACCCCCCGGGGACAGCCAGGAGCGCTCCGACAGCCCAGAGATCTGCCACTATGAGAAGAGCTTTCACAAGCACTCAGCCCCCCCAAACTACACCCACTGTGGGCTCTTTGGGGACCCCCACCTCAGGACTTTCACAGACAGCTTCCAGACCTGCAAAGTGCAGGGGGCTTGGCCACTCATAGACAATAACTACCTGAATGTCCAGGTCACCAACACGCCGGTGCTACCCGGGTCCTCAGCGACTGCGACGACCAAGGTAAAGGCATGGGACAGGTGGGCACCCCCTTGGGGGATGGCGATGTTCTGACACTGCCTCCTTGGGGTCACCTTTTGAATCACCTTTTCTCCCACTGCCTTCCACAAAAGAGTCCCAGAAAGCTGTTGAGTCTCATCCACAAGTGCCAGGTTATCCAGCAGATTGAGACTGAGTCCGAGCCCACCACAAGTACAGGGTCCTGGCCAGAAAATCAAGCCCCTCTCCCTGGACTCTCTGCTCTCAAACTCCTGGTTCCCCACTCCCCCGCCCCCCTAGATGGACTCTAGTTTCTCACCACTGCATCTGGCCCCCTTCAGATTGCTGAGCATTGTCAGAGGAGACGTGTCATCCCTGGCTTAGGTCTAGATTGTGAAGAAAGGGTCAGATCATGAACAGGGCCAGCTCTACTGTTTTCGCCGTCCCAAGCAGCACAATGAATTGCTACCGCGGATGGTGGGGGCAGTCCGTGTGCCGTTAGGGCGGCACGTGTGTTTCCGCTGCGGCAGCAACTCAGCGGCAGCTTCCATCTTCAGCCAGAAGACAGAAGCTGCGCCGCCGCGGACAGCTGAACATAGAAGTTGCTGCTGAATTGCCGCTGCCGCGGAAACGCGCATTCTGCCCTAATGGCACACGGACTGCCCCCGCCGTCCACAGCGGCAATTCGGCGCACTGCTTGGGGCCAAAAACATGCAGACTGCCGCCCCTTGCAGATTGCCGCCCCAAGCACCTGCTCGGAATGCTGGTGCCTGGAGCAAGCCCTGATCATGAAGGGGGTAGGCCCAAGGATCTAAGGCTGGCAGCACCCCCAGAACGGCAAATCACAAACACACACGTCTTTCCCTTTTGCCCTTCCCCCAATGGCATTGCAGCTGTGATTGTGTTCCAGCCCTCCCGGCCAGATTCCTTTGCAGGGCACTGCGACACTCCCATTCAGGGATGGGAACAGCAGGTGGATGACAAGGTGCCAGAGGTGGCTGGCAACAAGTAAAACTTGTTGAACTCGCCCTCCTGTTTATTTTGTGGCCTGTGCAAAGTGGCAGAGATGGCAGCTGAAGGAGCCTGCAGCAGGGTGAAAACTCACCTTCTTGCCAAGGCTCCCTCTGCAAGAAAGAAAGAGCGAGAGGTCCCGTGCTCTTTGTGCAAATCGCCTGTCCTGCTTAGTTGTCCCAGGCCCTGCACTCGGGGGTGGGGGCAGATAACGAGCAGTTTGTCAGTTGCAGAAGAACGATGCTGCTATTTGTGTCTCTCTGCAGAGACCCCCAGCAGGTGCGGGGAATTCGGCGCCATACATTAGTGGCTTCCTTGGCTGTGTTCTTTTAATTTTGAGGCGAATGTTGTGCCAATGCCAAGGCTAGAAGCCCTCTCTTCATTTCCAGAGCAGGCTGAGTGTGGGAAATCTCTCTGCGTTGCCTCATAGCCTGATGGGCACGTGCCATCTGGAGAGAAGAGCGTGTCACTCACTGTCCAAGGCCAGGTTTGACCCACACAGCCGTAGAGTGGTCACCTGTGTTGCTCTCTGCTGACCAGCATTTGATTTGAACCAGTCACCTTAAGGTGAAAGATTTCAGAGTAGCAGACATGTTAGTCTGTATCAGCAGAAAGGACAGGAGTACTTGTGGCACCTTAGAAACTAACACATTTCTTTGAGCATAAGCACGAAAGCTTATGCTCAAATAAATGTGTTAGTCTCTAAGGTGCCACAAAAACTCCTGTTCTTTTTTCTTAAGGTGAAAGGCTCCCTGCCCAGTCTTCCTGAACCATCCAGCCCCAGCAAGACTCTCGACTTTCTCATCCATCCACCCCCTCACAACCAACCACAGTTTTAATGCCAGAGGAGAAGAAAACCTGGTGGAGGTGGGGGAGCCTCAGGGATCATGTTCCCTTGTCACCATCTCCATACTGCTCTGGCTTTGTGTGTGTGCGATGCCTCCTGGTGGCTGGTCCCCCGGGGAGGATAAGTCACCTGGCATGGCTTAGGACCTATGATGGGTAAGAGAGAGTGTTAGCTCACATGGGAAAGCCTGTGGTTTGGAGCTGAAGAGCTGGGTTTCTAGTGCTGGCTTCCCAGCTGCTTTAGCTAGTAATTGTGTCTGTGGTCAGGACGAGGCATTTTGTGGGGCTCAGTCTGTTCTCGCTGCGCTGTGGCAGCCAAGATAAATGCTCTCCAGGGACCAGGTGCAGCACTGAGTAAATCCAGTGGCAAATGCCTAGTTGTAGCACAATGGAACTCAAAGTGACACGGCTTAAGTGTTAAATCCAGCTTCTGCTTGAGGACGGCTTTGGAGCTGAGGGATGCTGCGGCTGAATTCCTCTGTGCTGCATGAGTGCTAAAGCTGGAAGGGAACTCATTTCAGCTACCCTGACACAGAGGAAAGGTAGGGTGGATGGTAAGAAGGGATATGCGTGCGTTGCAGGCCTTTGGGGAGCATGGATCCTTGTCTGGCCCTTTTCACAGTACTCCTGGGGTGACTGAGGAGAGGGTTTGCCACCATCCCTCTTCAGAGTGGGAAGCATCACAGTTTCAATGAAGGCTGGCCTGCAGCTTGCAGGGCCTTTAGGTCCTGGCACTTATTTGGGGCGCTGCACCATTTTGCGTCCAGACTGTGGTGCTGAGAAGTGATGAGTCATCGCTCAGGGTGGCAACTCAGCAAGTTTACCCAGCAGGAAGAGCTGTTGGAACAGGCAGCCCTCGCTCCGCAGGTTGGCTCCAAGGCAGATGGTGTCTGTGTGCATCTAGGCTTTCGCGCTGGTGCTGTTCACTGGAGCAGGGTATTCTCAGCGAGAGGATACAACCTCCAGTAACCTGGTGCATACCTGCCAACACCTGAAAGCTTTAATAGAGATATCTGGCGAGGAAAACAGGGACACGCCTTTTAACTCCAGTTAAACCCTTCCGACTAGGAGAGTCTTCTGCAGGAGTAAAGAAATGGGAACTGTGCTGCTTCCAAAACAGGGCCTGGGGTGGCTGGTATTTTGTGGATAGCCTCGGCTTTGCAAGGAAGCATTACCTAGAATTCCCCACTGTTCCCACCACCAGTTCAGCTCCATCAGTGGGAACCCGGGTACATAAACAGGGCTCCAGGAGGCTGCGGGGATTTTAAGCCCTGTGTTGTGTAAACCTACGCTGAGCAGGGCTGGAGGCTGATCTGCACTACATCTCCCTCATTGCTGTGCTAAATGGGACTGAACTGGTGGGAGCAGCAATGGGAAATCTGGGGCAGAATGGCTGGTGCAGATCCTGCCCAGGGGGAGAGCCAAGAGGAGTGCCCATTGGGAGCCATTTGAAACTGGTGTTTGTCCCAAAAGCAATGTAAATAAATAGCAGGATGTATCCAAATGTCCCGGGGTCAGATCCAGGAGCCTGGTCGTCAGGTGTGTATTTTAGATCCAGATTGGAACTTCACTAAGGGTTTTGAGAGCACTTTTGTTCAGACGCATCCCTAATAAATAGACTCCGTATAAGCTCTAAACTCCCTGTAAGCTCTCCCATGAGGTATTAAAACCTGTTGTAGCCTGACAGGGAAATCCCAGCTAGAGAGAGGAGATCAGCCTGAGCACAGAACTGGGACCAGGAACACCTGGGAGTCTAACTGCCATCTTGCTGCGTGGTCTTGAGCAAGTCCCTTTTCCTCTCTGTGGTCGTACCACGAGGGATGGATACCCGTCTGGCTCACAGGCTTGTCAAAGGGGCCTGCAGAGAATTGAAGAAGGGAAGCATGAGCCAAGTGTCAAGAACATTTAATAGGTCAGTGGCTTGGGGACGTGACGCATATTAACCGGGATAATCAGTGGACTCTCCTCTCCCTCCCCCTCTGCTCCCAGGTCTCAGGGTCACAGCTCAGCTCCAACAAGTAACTTCTGTGGGATTTGGCAGAGTGACCTTTGGGTTCTAGTCCTGTCTCTGGTTCCTTCCTGTGTGTAGCTGATATGCCCCTTGATGCATCTGCCTGTTGGCTGAAGCCTGATGGCCTTGTGCATAAAATGGGGAAATCTCATAGTGGGAACTTTGTGCTTGTGGAATTTAAAATGCCCCAAAAGACTGATTCTCCATGTTCCAAACCGCTTCCGGAGGCACATGGTGGTGGTTGATGAATGAACCAGTCAGGCCTAAACCCCCTTGTATTCATTAATGAGATGTACTGATGGCTGAGCTCAACGGGGTTATCAGCGTTGGTTAATGCCCCCTTCTCTCTCCTCCCTTTCTCCTTACAGCTCACTATCATCTTCAAGAGCTTCCAAGAGTGCGTGGACCAGAAAGTGTACCAGGCGGAGATGGACGAGCTCCCAGCCGCCTTCGCCGACGGCTCCAAGAACGGTGGCGACAAGCATGGCGCCAGCAGCCTGAAGATCACCGAGAAGGTGTCTGGCCAGCACATTGAGATCCAAGCCAAGTACATCGGAACCACCATTGTGGTGAGGCAGGTGGGCCGTTACCTCACCTTCGCTGTGCGCATGCCCGAGGAGGTAGTGAATGCCGTGGAGGACAGGGACAACCAGGGCCTTTACCTCTGCCTCCGGGGCTGCCCCCGTAACCAACAGATTGACTTCCAGACCTTCCGCTCTGCTCAGGGCACAGAAGGCCAGGCTCGCAGGAAAGGGCTCAGCCTCCCCTCCTCCCCCGAGGTCTTCACCTACGAAACGGCCATGGCCAAGTGCCGGGAGAAGCTCCCCGTGGAGGACCTGTACTTCCAGTCCTGCGTCTTCGACCTTCTGACCACGGGGGACGTCAACTTCACTCTGGCGGCTTATTATGCTTTTGAGGACGTGAAGATGCTTCATTCCAACAAGGACAAGCTGCACCTCTATGAAAGGACACAGGAGCTGAGCCCAGGCAACACAGCCCCCTCGGGGCATCCCCAGGCCCTCCCTGCCCTCTGGGTGGCGCTGGTGTGTCTGAGTCGGTGCTGGTCAGTGTTCCTATAGATGTGACCAGGGTGGGAAGTGGGGGAGAGCTCAGCAGGAGGGGACAATGTGTGTGTGCAAACAGCTGGCCCCTCCTGGGGCTCAGCTGGCTGCCTGTACAAATGCGGGTGCTAAACACCAGAGGAGCTACAGTGGTGCCCTCTGGGCGCCGGGCACACATGGCGAGAGGGTGCAGGGGCAGGCAGTTGGCTGGAATGGATTCTGTCCCTCATTAAAGACCCTGCTCTTCCCAGCACCCAGCTCCCTGCAGGTGTTCAAGGCGCACAGTTCATCCTTCGCTGAACGGCACCATTCCTGGGGGATGGGGACAGTCAATCACTGATTGCTTTTGCTGTGCTACACAGGGCTTCTGGGAGCTAATGGGATCCGGGAAATCCCATCCTGGCACATTAACGCTCTGATTCACTTCATAGCCACAAGGTTGAATCCTTTGGGCCCTCCTCGCCTCCGAGATGCAAAGGGAGGAACCTGGCCAGTATTCAAGTGGTTTCTGACATTTGCCTTTGGCCTCCCCCCAGCATTTGAAGTGCTCCTTGTGCCTCGGAAGGCCTTTGATTCCATTAGCTCCCAGGGTGCTCAGGCAAAGCGAGTGGGGAGGTGCCAGTGATCTCCCAGATTCGTACTTCAGGATGATCAGTCAAAGCTCCTCAAACCCCTCGCTGACAGGCTGGAGTGTCGCCACCTCTAGCCCTGTCCTTCTTCATCCCACCGGAGAGCAGCTGTGGGGCTGGGGCAGTGCCCAGGGAATGGGGGAGAGTTTTGCTTGTTTGCTGCTAAGCTCCTGCTCCACTCCTAGTGATGTCATTTCAGACCGGTTACACCTTAGTTCTTCCTGGCTTGATTCTGAGGAGGGCACTGTTTGAAAATCTAGCCGGGGCAGACCCTGAGGAATCCCAGCTGTCCAAAGGCTCTGTTCCCTGGCAGTAAGCAATCATTAATCTCCCCTACCAGGGATGCAGTGTCCCTTCCCCTCCTCCATGTGCTTCTGGGATTTGCCTTATGGTTTGCTCAGCGAATGACGAGACCATCTGTACCTCGGCCAGAAGTGCGGGTAGATCACTGGGACAGCCAGCGATCATGGATGGTCTCTTGACGGCGCCCAGAGAGCCAGTCCAGAGAGGAATGGGCATGTGACACACCCTGCAGCACATATAAACTAGCGTCACGTGCCTGCCTCCTGTAAATAAGCAACTATTCGTTGTGTCCTGCCAGCTCTCGACCTCCGTTTGTAAAGCAGCAGAGAAATGCAACGTGTGTCATTGGGTGTAATTTATAGTGTCTCTAATCTGTGGAGTCCTGACTTGGGTCTCGTGTGACTGTACAGATGAAGAGATGTAATTGGTTTTTAGATGTTTAACAAAAAACAGAAAAGAAATAACGAAAAGATGTGTTTACTACTTCGCTCCTTGCTTTGTCCGCTGGTGGCCCGTGTTTCTGTTTAGGGCGATTTTAGAATAGGGATCTCACAATGTAAGGAGCTGGGGAGACCAACCACTGGAGGGTAAATCTACCAACTCGCTGGCCACAGAGCTCTTAGGGGGGCAGCTCGAAAAAGAAATAATTGAGACATTCTAAATTATCTCTATTTATAGTAGAGTAGCCTAGGTGCCCCAGCTAAGATCAGGACCCCATTCTGCTAAGTGCCATATAGGCACCTAGTGAGAGACAGTTGCTGCCTCAACTCAGATAAGGAAGGGAGGGGAAACTGAGGCACAGTTGATTAAATTACTTGCCCAAGGTAACACAGCTGGGCAGTGTGAGAGCTAGGAACAGAGCCCACGTCTCCTTTGTCCCAGTCCAGTCCACTAGACCATATTCCTCCTTAAGCCTCCTATAATGGCTATGAACTGCTTGTTTCCAAGTTGGGTTTGATCCTGGCCATATCGTATGACCAATGGTCTATTTCTGCCAAGTTTAACAGCTTCCAACCTTGTTGGGTGAGCACAAGTCCTAGAAACTTTCCATTGCTGACACCGTGCATATGTGTCAGTGAGGGAACAACACTCCCTTAGAGTGTTTGGTAGCTAGCAGCCGGCAGGTCCTCTGGCTTCAGTGCGACTAGTTCCTTCACTACATAAAAATCAAATAGTTATTTCTCTTAGAAATTGGAGAGAATAATATTTAAAGTCACATTATCAGCTTTATGGTGGGGCAGTGACACAACTGGGTACCCCACAAATAATCCTAACTATATGGAGGGGTGGGACATGGAGCTGTCAGCACTACAGGAAGAGTACTGCCCTGGGTAGGCAGCACATCTGAGAGTGACATTGCTGTTAGCCAATCTGCTGTCAATGGTGCCACTTCCTGACATGGCAGCATAAGAGAGTGGGGTGTGCCATGGTCAGAGCTACCCTCTGGAGGAGGAAAGTCCTCCATGATCTTGATTGTCTCTCCATAGCCCAGGCCCTCCCTAGTAGGTCAGTGCTCCAGTGGTGGTGGAATATATTATGGTGGTTGGGCTATCCCTCTTTTAGAAGCAAACAGTTAAGCACTTTATTTTGGTTGTGTTTGACCCAGTGTGGCCAAGGAAGACCTGATGTGGTTGGAATAAAAACAAAAGATTTTGGTTTTGGGTGGGGTGGGGAGAAGAATCTCCTAACTGCTCCTTGTGTTTTTGGACCCATGTGGGGTGTCACTGCATGTACATACTGTAAATTATTTATTGATGAAAATGCAAGTAAAGGTTCTCTCTTTTTTTTTTTTTTTTTTTTTTGGATAACAACCTAGTGGGTGTTTTTCTTCTGCCTTGTGTTGTGTTTGATTTTAATCGGGAAGGAAAATGAAAAAAAGACATGAGAAAGTGTGATAACGCTCTAAGGTACAGCCTGATAAGCTTCCACCTTCTTGTGGAATATTCTCACTCTATGGCAAACCAGAGCCCCCTTTTCCTTGCCATGAGCCATCCTCAGCCACCTCCCCCATCTAGCTGGTCCTCCCATTTGGCAACATGGGAAGAGTTAGGATGACTGCAGCCTTCCAGGTTGAAAATCCACATGCTAGGAGTGACTGGTCTACCTTGGAGGTTTAAAAGGTGCATGCTTTTAATGCTGAAGGGCCTAGGTTCAAACCCTGCTTTTGGCCCAACAAGGGGGTGGTGGTCAGGTTTTGCCCTCTACTGGATGAATCAGAACTGCACATTTTCATCATAGATTATCAGGGTTGGATGTACTCCCTGCTTAAAGCAGCGCCCATCCCCAGACAGGTTTTTACCCCAGTTGCCCCCTCAAGGATTAAACTCACAACCCTGGGTTTAGCAAGCCAAGGCTCAAACCACTGAGCTGTCCCTCTCCCCATAATTAGCTTGTGGAACTCCCTTCCACTAGATACCATTAGGGCCAAGGCTATAGTAAGATTGAAGGAAAGAATTAGCCATTGATATGGATTACGAAAACATTCAGTTACAGAGGGGATGAAGAGCATTCGATATGAGATATAAAGCCTTATGCTTCAGGGCATGAGCTATTCACTGCCTGCTGAGATTGAGGAAGAAACTTCCCCTATGGGCATCTTATTCTATTGCCAGGTTCCTTGAATCTATCATCAAACACACGAACCAGACTTTGTCAGACCTCAGTTGAGATCCACCTAACTCGAACTGAGAGCAACCATTTCAAACTCAGGCAAGCAAGCTCTCCACAGGGACCACAACACTAGGAAGTGCCACAATGTGCTTCCCCAGTAATATCCACCCCCCACTGAGTCTTTTGCTCTTTATTTCATTTCCTCTGAGGCTAGATTAGTGCTCCTAAACCAGAATGCTGCTCCTGTAGTGACTCACTAACGGCCCATGTTCCAGCCTTTAAATGAAGGCAAATTAGCAGTCCCTAGGCTTTCACCCACTAAAAGAGCCAGCCAGTAGTAGATAAGCCCAGAGCCCTAAACTCTTATTTTTATCTGTTGTCTTCCCTGACCCCACAGACAAATCCTGACGGTGGCTGCCTGTGGCTCGGGGAGAGGAGCTCAAGGAAAGCCTGGTTTGCCTTTGCTGGAAGGCCTTCATACAAACATTGTCACCCATGTCTGACAAAGCACAGTTGGTCAAACCACTGACCCTCCCTCTCCTCTACCTGATGGTCAGTAGGGGAAAAACAATTTCTAAAAGGTCAGGTCTGTCCCAACTTCATGCCACCCCAAAAAACACCCCCCCACACACACACACACACCAAACTAGGACTATTGGAGGGCAAGTGGATCCCACTAATCACAGGAACTGAAGCCTGTTACTAATACCACCTGCCCCCCTATGAACTCAGTACACAGTTCACCCTCAGGACTGATCAGTGATTTGCCAAGATTCCCCTTTGCCTGCCCTCATAGCCAGTGCCTGAGCCTAGGTCCTGAAACTGCCAGGAAGGCCCTGAGATGCAGGCCAAACAAAGGCCACTTCAGAGCCCTGCACCACCCTCTTCTACTCTCCTCTTCCTAGGTTCTTTGCCTGCAGTGCTCATTTATCTGCAGCTGCATGTTAATAAGTTAACACCTCATTAAGGCACAAACCTGTGCTGGATTCACTTCAGTCTGCTGCAGTGCAGCCCTTACCTCTCTGCATTATCCGGGGGGGGCGGGATTCTGTGAGGTGCACTTATGTCTTAGCTTGACTCAGAGCTAGTCTACACTAGAATGGCTCCAGCCGGACTGCAGTGGAGCCTACCCCAACCTGCTAACTGCAGTGAAGAGCCAGCAGCAGGTAAAACTCCAGGGTGGCTCAGGGCAGAGGCTGATAGAAAGGGGGCTCCCAGAGCTAGATCATAAGTCTCTACAGTTTGAGCTAAAGGCTAAAACTCTCTTGCTGGGGCTGTAGCAGCCTGTGACTTGAGCATGGAGGGGGACAAGTACCACACACTAAGCTGTGGGTGACGCTAGCAGCACTGGATCTTTGCATTTCCATTCACCTTCCAGCTACTGCTCTCAGCGAAGTCTCACCATATCTCTGGGAGCAGGTAAACCTGCTATGCCTCATTGTACACACATGAGGAAAATGAAGTACCAGGGATGGGTTTACAGGTGCTGTGAGGTCCCTAAACCTGCATCAACAACTGCAGGCAGCTGTTTGCCACTAACTGCATTCACAGACTGATGTTTCTAGGGGGCTGTCAGCATCAGCACCCACCCCAAGCCCCTGCCCAACCAGTGACCACATGGGCCTCATTAAGCCTTTGCTTCCCAAGTTATGGCGGTGCCCCCGCAGCTGGCTGGGGCAATGCAGCACACAGGACTATATGGTGCTTCTGCCTTGCATAGGTGTGAGCCTGGAATTCTGCACAGTTTTATTGTGATCTCTCAATGTTCCAGCCGGGAATGGGTCACTCAGTTGTTCTGGTGACCCGCTCCCCTCCCCAGAACAGTCTCCTTGGCTGGAGCTTTCACTTGAAGGCCCAAATTAGATGTTACAGGAGAGCCTAGTGATGCAATATGGGTTAAACTCCACTCTGGGCTGTACACACATAGCACCCATTGGCTTCGATGGGAGCTGCACCTGTCTGGTAGGGGGCCAATGCAGAGCCTGGCTGGAATGCAGATGTGCCCCGTGCTGGTGCCTCTTGGATTAGGGTGACCAGACGTCCCGATTTTATAGGGACAGTCCTGATTTTGGGATCTTTTTCTATTACCCCCGTCCCAATTTTTCACATTTGCTGTCTGCTTGGATGTACAACCTCCTGCCTGCTTTGGAACTGGAGCAGATGGGTCATCCGCAAATGGCTTTTCTTTGAGAAGCTGCTGCCCTCTAGAGGGCTGTCTCTAGAACAGCATGTGGGCTTGGTGTACGTCCCGCTGCTCCTGCAGGGAGCAAAAACTCAGGCTAACTGGCTCTTTGCACTTATCGTGTTATGGGACGTGCCCTCCACAGAGGCGCCATGGCAGCTAATTAGTGGGGCTCTGTGTTCTTGATCAGTAAATGGCTTCGTGACTCGGGCCATGCGGGGATTGCTCAGCCCGCGAGTGCGTAACAGGCAGCGCTGAGGCTGGGCCCTGCCACTGATGTGCTAGAGCCTGCCAGGCTCAGGTGACAATCCCTTAATTTTAGAAACCAACTCTACAGGGAGCAGCATAGCCCCCTAACAGAGGCAGCTTTGGGGCTGGGAGACTGGGATGAGCACTGAATGCCCTTAGGCAAGTCACTTAAAAATGTCTCTGTGCCTCAGTTTCCCCATGTGTAAAATGGAGGTAATTACACCTTGGGACTGATAGATGGAAAGCACCAAGGATTATTCTTATGGAAGAGAGGTAAAGCATTGCATGCTCTCTTCTGTTACTTAAAGGTTTGGGTGCCCACTCTAATTTCATGGTAGCACCTGCTTCAACACTGACGGGAGGCTAGAGGCATGCTGAGCTGCACTGTCTCTCATCTCCTTGCTTTAGAGATACAGTCGAGTTCCTGGGTTTACCTTCGGTGTCTGACTGCACACAGGAAGGGCGAGACCTGCTGAACTATTAGGAGCTGAAAGTTGTAGTCACAGGAAAGAAACTTTCCTCCTTAGATTTGCTGTAAAGTCACAGATTTTATCTTCATAACCTCCCTAAAGGCAACACAGAGGCACCAGCTCTTCCAGTATGGCAGCTGGGTGAGGTTCCTGTGATGGGGTGGGTCAGATCTGGGGAGCAGATCACACTCACTCATTGCACAGCAGTTGTACTATGCATTCACTCTGTGCTGGTGAGTTTATTAACCCAGTCCTTGGTATTCAAACCCGTATGTTTATTTGGCATCACCTGCTGCCCACCTGGATACCAGATGGTTCCTGTGCATCAGAGCTATAGAAAGGAACAGAGCACCATAGTCCTGGGTGGAACCATGCACCTAAGCGAGCCACATGAACACCTTGTCTGTGTCCCTTTGAGACCCAGCGATTAGAATTCCAGGCTGGGATTAGCCAAATGTGCAGTTTCCATGTAAATGCAAAGAAACGGCCCTTCTGTTGCCCATAATTGATGGGCTTGTGTTTGGTGCTAGGCATGACGGGACCTTGGCCTGGCAAACCAAGCAGTTCCCTTTCCAGTAAAAGGCAGGGGTCCTGCTGCAGCCAACTTCAAGAGCTTATTACTATTGTAAATCAGCAGTCAATGATTACAGCACTCATTCTTCAAATAAAATCCCCCAGGCTGGGCAGAGACACAAGTGCCTGTAGCTGCCCACAGTTGATATTTTCTTCTTGTTAGCAGCTCCTTGTGCTGCTCCAGCACCTTCCACCCACAGCACTAGGTAAGCAGCCCACAGAGTAGGGCAAGATTATCCCCACTTTACCAATGGGGACACTGAGGCACAGGGGAAGTGATTGGGCCCAGGCCAAACTGTGGGGCAGTACCCAAGAGTCCTGACTCCCCGTCCTGTGCTCCAACCACTAGCCCTCGCGTTCTCCCCAGGAGCAAGGGAAGGGCAGAGTAAGTGCTGACTCCGTGCACTCAGCACTGGGGGCACCCTTCACGTTGCTCGAGTATATTCAGTACAGTATTTTCATTTTCAGTTAAAAATTAACGGTCCGGGGTGAGCCCTTGTGCCTTTCACAGCAGAGGAAGGGCACAGGCTCCTTCCCAGGGAGCCTCCAGCTGCTTTCAAATACAAATGGAGGGGATGGGACAATGGATCAAAGGCAAGAACCCGCTTCTGTAGGGCAGAGCTTCACCGAGCGAGGCAAGAGCGCTTATCTGGACCAGCGCTTGTGAGGCCAAAGAGGAGTTTGAAGAACGGTTAGCCAAAAACTCCAAAGGTAATAACAAAATGTTTTTAAGTACATCAGAAGCAGGAAGCCTGCTAAACAACCAGTGGGGCCCCTTGACGATCGAAATACAAAAGGAGCACTTAAAGA